>NW_025953953.1:0-343563 GCF_022497035.1 Daldinia vernicosa | reverse complement strand
ATTTTATTAATAAATAATAATTAAAATTTATTATTAAAATAATATTAATTTTATTTTATATTTTATAATTTTATATTATTAATTTTAATATTATTAAAAACTTTAATATAATTATAATATATATTTATTAAAATAAAATAAATTTTAATATTATTATTAATTAATTAAACGTTTTAATTTAAAAATAATCTTATATATATAATTTTATTAAAGTTAATAATAAAAAAATTATATAAAAAAATTAAAAATTTTTCGTTATTATAATTTTAACGTTATTATTTTTAATAATCCATTTTTTTAAATATTAAAAAAAAAGGATTTTTAAAAAAATAAAACCGCTTTTTATTTAATTACGTAATAAAAATCGTAATAATTTAAAATAAATATATTTTAAATAAATAAAATAAATAAATTATTAAATAATAAAATAATTGTTTATATAATTTAAATTATAAATTCCAAGCTTATAATTTATTAAAATTAAATGTAAGTTATAAAATATATATATTTTATATTATTTTATTATTTATTAAAAGGATTAAATAAGCATATTTATTATATATAAGCCATGGGTGTAAAGCGTATTACCAACCACTTGATTTACTAGCCCCACATATTCCAGCAAAAGTCATCGATTACATAATGATTTAAAGCTCGCTCACGAGCTGCAACTTCGTTTAATACAAGAGGCAACCCCATTGGCTTGCACAATAGCCTTAAGTTTACGAATAAAGCCAGGTTGCCAGGCCAACCGATTGATTTGATTGGTTAAATCCTTAATATAGCCGCCTTGCCTTGCCGTGCTGGGGGTTACGGGCGCTCGGCACGTGTTTTGCATGTGCCTTGCACCCGTGACCCCCCGCGGCTCGGCGGGCGGCCATATAAGCCAGACAACAACCCCCCCTAGCCACACACAACCCCCCCTAGCCACACACAACCCCCCCTAGCCACACATAACCCCCCTTAACCACACACAACCTCCCCTAGCCACACCATCCCAAGATTAGGTCTACGATTCAAATCCTCAACCTCGTATCCCTCCCTTTCTTTTACGCATTACTACGCAGGCAAAAGCGCGGCGCGCAACTGTTTCGTTAATCCTTTATTAGCGTTATTGCGGCCGAAAGCTGCAATAACGCCAGGTTAAAAGCCTTATAGCTAATTACGTAGCTGTGGCAGATTATATGGCCGTAGCTGTGGCCGTAGCTATGGCTTATTACGTGGCTGTGGCAGGTTGTGTGGCAGTAACTAATCCAATCCTATTACATAAGCAGCTTTTATCGAAATCTCGACGAAAACCCATTTTATTACAAGATGCACCCAATTAAATCTTAGCTAAAAACCCACCTTATTAAACGAGGTATCTAATTAAATCTCGGCCAAAATCCATTTTATTAAACGAGGCACCCAATTAACACATGTAAAAATAACCAGGGCACTTCTATTTCTAGTAGTCTTATTTTCCTATTTGGGCTAAATAGGAAGGTGATGTGGGTCCCCAGCGAAAAAAAAAATGCGACACAATAACCCTTCGTAAACTTAGGGCAAATGATTTCATTCATCGACTTGGCCTTATGCAGGCCAATAGGCGCTTTTAATCACCAGCGTCAAATACAAATCAAGTGAATACAAATCAAGTGACCCTCCGCAATGAGTTGTAAGCACCTCATCTCAACTTTATCGCAAAAAGGAAAAGAAAACCAGGGCAGAAATAGGTAAGTTCAAGCGTACCTATCCTTCTCTTCCGGCTCACAGACATGACTCTGGCCTTCACGCAGCCAGCAGTGGCATTCCTCACACTGGACGATTTCCCCCTCTGTATCCTCTTCGGGAGAGTCGTATACGCTATGAGAGTCGTCGTTATCGGAAGATGATTGTTCATTATCGGCGTCATTGGCGTCGTCCATGGGCACGTCGGAATCCGCCTCTGGTTTCTCCTGGGAAGACGAATCAGTTTCGTCGCTTTCGCTGCTGCTGTTGTCAGCAGAGTCATCACTCACAGGGTCCTCCCTAGAGGTGTCGGAACCAGCGTAAGACATGGTGTTTTTACCCCTGAATGAAAGTACTGGTAAAAGCGGAAGTTGCCGTTCGCGCTGACGTATAAATATTCTATGAATTTAGAGATTATTTCTGGGCGTGTGGTTTTATATGAGGTTGAGCTGATGGGGAAATTCTATGGAAGAACAGAGGCCGTTTATATAGTATTCAGTTAAGGCTGAGGTATCACGACGTGAGCAACTTCGGTAGTCATTAGGTAGCTGGTGATACAGGTTAAGTCATCGTGTACGATACTTCTAGTCCTTAATCAGGCGTGACAGTTCAAGGTTGGCAAACCACAAGGAAATATAAGATTGAAGTGATTCATAATAAGAGGTAGTCTTTGAGATGAACATCGTCGTCGTGTTTGTCTGGATAGTGTTAACAAGTTTCCGATTAGAGTAAGCTGCCAAAAGCCTAGCTATTTCGTCCTCGGAGGTATATATGCAAGCGCCTGTAAGGTATATCACAAACGTCTTGGAACATTTATTCACTCTTAATCCGTGACATGTTATGTGTGGTTAACCGATAATTGAGCCTACACCTAACGCCTCCCCTAGTCGGCACTGGTAGGCGGTTTGTCAAGCAAGGGATCGTCAACAACAGTTGCGCCACGTCCTGTCTCGGCGGCCTCTGCATAGCGAGCAGCGCAATTCCTGGCAATTTGCTCCAACGTATCTGTTGATGATAAGCTTCGATTGCCCGTATAAGATAAAGTCTTGGGCGGTCCATACCGATATCACAAGGAAGCGAAATTATAGCTTGGCCGTCAAGGGCCACAATTGCGTCTAAAAGCCAAGTCAGGCAGTTGAAATCTCTTCCCGTCCGACGCGAAGGGAGTCCGTCAACTGGCACGCTACGTGTTGCCTCGATCATTTTTTCCGGGTCGGATATATTCGCGACCTTGACTAAAGCGATGAGCATCATTCGCTCATCCGGGCGAAAGTCCTTTTCTTCGCGCTTCCATGTCCCGCTCAAATTGGAGGCATGTCGTAGCGTGGCGCGGCGTGAATGATCCGTTGTTACGAGGGCCCAATGCTATTCTCCTATTTAGTGAAATCTGGGGTATGAAGGCAGCCCATATTATGTCTAGATTGCTTACGTATTCATCATTGAATGGACGTGAGTCCAATGCTATATAAAGCGAGCTTGGCTTTAAAGTACCATTTAAAGGCATCTTGTAAAGTCGTTAGTAGCTTTCTTGAGTCGTTATGTCGGACGAAGTTGTAATAGTGGTCTCTTGGAGTGTTTGTACACTAGGTATTTAAACGAAGGGAGACTTGGTGAATATGTTTATGCAATATTCATGTGAGTATATTTCGTAGGCAATACGTATAAATGAATTATCAAAGTGTACTATCTTGATACGGGTGTCATTTGGGATCGAAAGGATTTTCATCGTATAGTGTTGATATTGGGATGCCTTAAAAGTTCTTGAAATAGGTAACAGGTGTATTTGTACTCATATCCTATTATTAGCACGCTTTATTTCTACCTTCTAGATATTCGTAAGTGATCTATTAGAGATGTTGCGCTACGAATATCATCAGCAGGCTTCCAGTCGCCTTATTTAGGGGGTGAGCTGAACTTTAAGGTAGGTGATCACATTGATGCCGTTGCTTCGATTGGACGATATAGAATCATGTTGAGTTATTTCCACTACCTCTTACATCATCGCTATTCAATTGGTTGTATCGTATACACGTGCGAACTGCTATGTAATTGGCTGCTGGTACGATAAAGCTCAAGTAAGACTAAGGCGTTGCATGGTGATGCTTTAGTATTCTTGGCTAGACTAGAATGAGGGTCATATTCTCAGATTCTGTGGGCTCTTACCGTGTTATAATTGTTTCTGTATATATGTTGATGGGTCCTCGAACAATTCCTTGTTAATCACTTCCTAGGACCCTTGTTCTCTTACACGACCTGTTCGCTTTACTGGAGAATTGACCCCTTTCCTGAACGATATTCGCCTACAAATCCCTACCCTAAACAACTTCATGAGCAATAGATAGTTGTAAATATCTAATCAATAATCTAAAAAATGCCTGACATTTCACGATCCGCGATCGCCAACCTGGAGAAGGCCGGGTTAGGGGGTATCTTGTATAAGCCCGAGCAAAAGTCTTACGAAGAACGGATTGCCTCGTACTGGTCTCTTACCGCACAACTAAAGCCGTGGGCTATCATTCAGCCTCGAAATACGAAAGAAGTTTCCAAGGCCCTGCAGACCCTGGTTAACACTACTGGCTGTAATTTCGCGATTCGAAGGTTAGAAAAAGCCCTGCAGAGGAGGTGCATTGATCAGAAAGACCTAAAGTACCGTAATACTGACACAAGTTTGTGGGATAGTGGAGGCCATATGGCGTGGGCTGGCTCTAATAATATTGAAGCCGGTATTACTATCGATCTCGGTCTTATGACAACGACGACTTATAACCCAGAGACTAAGATCGCATCTATTCAACCAGGCAGCAGGTGGGCAGACGTGTATACGGAGCTCGAAAAGCGTAAGACATCTTAAGAATCTTCTCGTGTTGAAAAATTCAAAACTGATAAGAAAATTGTAGATAGAGCCATGGTTGCTGGTGGTAGAGAAGGCCTGGTTGGCGTTGGAGGTCTTCTAACTGGTGGCGGCAAGACTTTTTATACCTGTCGCTATGGGTTCGCGTGCGGTATGTGTCTTCCTACCATTCTATTTCTATAGATTATTTGGTAATTGGAACCGGAGCAGAATTCGCTAACAGTGCCATTTTAGATCAGGTCATTAATTATGAAGTCGTCTTGGCTGACGGTAGTGTTGTCGAGGCCAATAAGGAAACAAATCCAGATCTCTTCTTAGTATTGAAAGGCGGCTCCAATAATTTTGGCATAGTCACCCGATTTGATATGACAACATTTAATGCAAGCAATATCTGGGATGGGAATATTACCTTTCCTAAATCGGCTACCGATAGGCTCGTTGAAGCGTTCGTTGACTTCACGAAGAATCTTGCGTTGAACCCAGATGATCATATCCTAGCGATGTGGACAATTCTACCTCGGACAAAAGATCATTTCATCACTATGGTATTGACCAATCTCGATGGCGTTGAGAACAGTAAATCCTTGCAAAAGTTCTTGGCGATCCCAGGTGGTCAGGGGAACATGACAACGACTACAGTAGCCAAAAAGCTAGTCGACTTCCTGGTACCTTCAGGCAAGCAGTAAGTCAAAAGCTATGAATTAGCAATGTTGTTATTCTGTTTATATTATGATTAATCGACTAATATATGTCATTAGTGATACTTGGTTTACACTTACCTTCAAACTTGACGCTAGGATCATCAAGAAGGCGACCGAAGTATTCGAAAGTTTGGCTGAGGAACTGAAGAAGCAGATTCCCGATGGGAACTTTTACATCTCGATGGTATTGCAACCGCTGCCAACGTCATTTGCACGCCACTCCGTGGCCCGGGGCGGTAATATGTTTGGGATTGAGCGTTTACAGGATGACTGCGTCCTTTTGGTAGCAGCTGTCGAGGTTGAAACCCCCGAAATATCATCTCGGGTCGGATTTCCTACTCTAAAGGCAGCCATTGCCGAGATAGAATCGTACGCTAAGTCACTTAACGGTGATATCGGGTTCTTATACCTAAACTATTGCGACGGGTCGCAGAACCCTTTCAGCACCTACGGAGAGGAAAATATCAAGAAGATGAAAGAGGCCGCGGCGAAGTACGACCCCACGGGGGTTTTCCAAACCAGAGTTCCAGGAGGGTTCAAGATCTCAAAGGTGGAATAAGAATCCAATAGTTGATAGGTACCTCTTATAGAATGGAAGAGTTGCGTTTTGAACTTGGACAATTTGTAGGATATACTCTTTCTATTCATAGGGATTTATAATAGGCATGATCTAATCAAGATTATCATAAATTCCAATTGATGCCTAGACCTTCGAGGGCACAGTTCAGAATGTATCCCAAGAACTTCTCAACGTAGTCGGCATTGTGATATCGTGTATCAAACACTCCAGAAAGCTCAATGTTTCCGTCCCAAGTCGCCAGAAACACAGCTACACCAGCGCCGATTGGTTCGCTAGCTGCCCAGACACTTGACAGCTCGAAGGGGCCATGTTTTGGTGACACAATCGAAGCAATATTGCCGATCGAGGAAAGCGGCACTGGGCAGAAAGGAGTTTCCGATACAGCATGAGGATCCAAACCCGGCGGAGCCGTAAGACTTTTGAATACCATTGGGGCAAATATGATGTTTTCATCGCTAGGGGAGACGGGGCGAACGGTGTTGAAGTAATCCCGTACTTTGATCGCAATTGTAGACAATTGATCTACGTTCCTCTCACTCCCTGTGTCCGTTGAAGCCGGAACGACTAAATCTACGCCCAGCGCCTGCGCAGAGACGGTATGATACGCAGCAGCTGCATGCTCAGGCGTGTTGTAGGGATGGCGGCAATGTGGGCGTAGATTGACCATACTCTGATTGGCGTAGCGAACAGCGTACGATTGTTCTTTGCGAGGTTGCAATTCGGAGAGGGCTAATGCCAAAGCTGACGTGAAGACATGAGTAACGCTCACTCCAGGAGCGATGGTTTTGCAGCTACGAAGAATGTTCTCCGTAGTAGCTTTGGAAACCGATAGTGCGACGCGTTGCCTCTTCCCATGCTGTGAAGTGGTAGGGTTAGAACTTAAAGGTAGGCTAAGGAGACCGGGATGAGTGTAGATAATCCCATTTTGGGTCTGAATCTCTTCGAAACGCTTGATTTGGGATTCAGTAAACGACCTTGGAGTTTCTGTAACAAGCCGAAGGCATGGGGAAAGTCTTTCATGTTCATTGCCCCACGCTGGTAGAGTATACCGAGCCCCTTCTTCATAAGCGAGAGCGGCGTGCTTGAATAGGTTATTGAGTAGCTGGAGAACACCAACTCCATCTGTAATATCATGGGGACTCCGTAAGAAAAGATGCCTGTGATAATTGTTCTTCTCTTTGGGCTTGACGAGAAACAAGGTTGAAATCTTAAACGGGGCAGATGTGTTATTGAACCATTGCAATGGCGCCCCTTCAGCATCGATAGCTTTGAACGTCGAGTCTAACCATCGCTTCTCTTCTTCCTCGTCCTCGAATGTGGAATATACTCTTTTCCATCGGATACCGTCCTCACTACGCTCGACACGAGATCGCAAGGTCGGGTGATCGTGGTGAAGAATTGTCCAAGCTTTCCGAAAAGCGTTTTCAATGCGACGATCTTCGTCTTCTTCAGTTGTTACAGTATCAGAGGTCCTAATTATAAAAGATGCGCAGCTGGTAACCGGATAGCAACCTTCTCCGTCCCTGATGGATGAGTTATAGAACTCCTCGCATTCGTCGATCTCCCGCTCCCAGGTCCCATGCGGGGACTTCCTCCATTGGAGAGGATGATACTGAGTCTTAGGAGAAGCCATAGAAGAAGAAAAAAAATATGGGTTATATATACTAAGCCCTATAATAGACGATGATACAGGTAAACAAAGTATAAGACAACCCAAGAGATACTATAGCAAAGTTAGATACAAAGGAAGATAATCATAAAATAAGAAGACAACTACTCGTTAAATATACAAGACGCGTCTACGACGCGTAGTCAATACATAGAACCAACCCGAGTCTTCCGCGCATGCACGTGATATTTTCAGAGTTGAGGCCCCGTTTGACGAATGTTAGTGCGTTTAAAGCATGTCTAGTGCGCTTATAATCGCATCATAATACAGTTGAAAAGAAACAACTTTTACAAGAGTCGCTCATTAAACAGATAATCCCAGAAAAATATACTTGTGAGTCATTAATACGGCTTAGCAATGCTACCTCGCATAGAAGTTTTAATTTAATTGTTGTTAAAGGCGTTTGATGTTAGTGTTAGAATTAAATCATTTCCTTTCTCGAGTACGAACGCGAATACGCCTTTTACGTTTGACGCGGTGACAAGTCTAACCTACGCTATACTCTCTCTACCTTTCCTCGGAAAGAAACTAACTCCCCGAGGCCGATAGTTCTAAATGAGGGATAGGTACACTTTTATATAGGAAATTTAAGGGGAATCTTGTCAACAAGGATCTATCAAAAAGGACTTCCTCTCGTCAACTAATGCAATATCGAATATATATGACATAGTATCACTCATAGCGAAGGGGAAAATATAGCCAACCAATACCCAAGTCTAACCCTTAGTGGTAGATCCGATGTCACCCCACCGAATATTAGAAAAGGTAACATGGGTGTCGGGATGCTGAGCCTGAATGTTGGAGGGAGTACTCTCTTGAATGTTGCAAGGTCCATTGTTACCAGCGTCTAGCCAGGACATCTGCTGTGCCGCGTCGTTCCAGATACTCATCGCCAATACCACTGTGAGGTATAAGTCAGCCATATATAGGTACGCTTCAAGAATACGGTTGTTACTCACTCCCTCGTCCTAGAGCTTGGCCCATACCAGAAAGCCCACCAGCCCCGTCGTTGCAGCTGCCAATGGAACCGCCATTGACCTGCTTCCCATTCTGGATGTAGGTGCGGGTTATTTGCGTCAACGTGCCACTACCAACGAACTGTGTCACAACTGTGAACGGCTTGCTCGTGTCGACAGACCCTCCAGTTGCCCAGAGGTTACGCTGGCCGGCCGCGTAGGGATTGTACCCACAGCCGGCTTTGTCGCAGTTGTCCCCGCTGCACGGGTGCGGCGTCATTGCCGTAGCCTTCGCGTTGGCCTCGAGGATATCCATCTCGTTGCAGCAGTAGCCCTGGCATTGGGCGTCGCAGTAGCCTTGGCCGGCTGCGGCGCCGCCCGAGGACCCCCCGCCGTCGGCCTTCATCTCCGAGAGATAGAACGCTCCATTCTCTCCGCAGGGGACGGCCGAGTAGTCGACATCCACGGAAAGCTCCTGGTTGAGAAGGTTCATCATGACGTATTCTCCCTCGGCGTCCAGAAGGTAGATGCGCGGGGACGCGGGATTGAGCGTGCTGCCCGAGTTGACGTAGTGATACAGCGTCACAGCGTCATCCGAGGTAGAAACTCCCATAGCAGCATAATCAGCTGCTGTTCTTGAGCCGGCAGAACCTTGGGCATACTTAGAATCCTTGTCTAGCACGACAGAGGTATTCTGCTGAACGCAGCCTCCTGATGTGGTGCATTTCCATGTCGTTAGGGGAGGATGTTCCTCAGAGCTTTGAGCGACAGATACCCCGGTTAGCAGACAGCCTACCAGGCCAACGTACAGAAGTTTGAATGACATCTCGTAGTGTATAGGATATCTAGTACTTCACAAGACCGTTACTAAGACTAAAACAGCACAGAATAGGAGAAAGATCCTCCCATTTTGTACCTACCAACTAATTCCTTTTAATTGATGGCTGCCTCTGTGTAAGGGGAATGCCTCCGCATTTTCTCATCTATTTAGGCTTGGTGTTTTACACTTGTATTAGATATGCCGGCCCACCGGGACTATTCAGCTCAATCCCCGGAATATGCGTGGAGATTGTAACATATTACGGCTGAATGATAGCTGTAACGGCATATGTTCGGAAAATACCCTCCGCACACTTACTCCTTACGGCAATCACATCTATTACGACAAGTATAATCAATTATGATACTATTAGATATTTGCTTTATAAACTTACAGGCAGTTTGCAGACTTGAATGTCTCTATAGGTACCCAGCCTGCGGATAGGCTGGCTAGGTACCTTTAAAAGTTTCAACCTGTTAGCTGATATACCTAAAGTCTTGAGTAAATGATACATTGCCACAAACAAACTATCAAGAGTCGGAGAGCTTATGATCTTAATTATATTTAGTATATGCGCAAGATTCTTTCGTTTGTTAACGTGGCGCAATAGTATATGATAGAAAACATCTTAGACCAGCAGCTTATAGCTATGGCAGACAGTACAGGTATGTTTGTCGTTTTTCCCATAGCTGAATTATGCTTCTATTTCCTACTCACATCCTTATAACCGTACCACAAATAGTAAGGAGGAGACATGAGGTAGTTCTGAACATAATTTACACATATGGCAATGAAGCCAAACTTCTGTTTTTACAGTACCGATGTCGTGATAAAAACGTAGGGTTAGCTAAAACTAGAACCACCAAGTTCTATATATAACATGAATATAGTTAAGGTGTATAAGTATTATATTGAAGTTAAATTGGGCTGTTACACATAGAACTATGTACCACCTATCTATGATTGTACCACCAGGCAGTATACCTGCGCGCTCCTTTTCCGTCTCGATTGGCCTAGTATGGAGGTCTATCGTACATGGAAGTATACTCCTATTTGTTGAAGATATAATATAATATTCTAAAGCCCGGGGTTTGATAACGTATGAAATCTATAGGACATATCTAGTATATTGCGATATGTACCATCGTTTGCTGTAGTTCGTGTATAAGAGATGTATCGAATGTGGAGAAATTCAGAACAAAACCATAGTGAAAATTGTTTCTTAGCTTATTTCAATATGTTTTTATTTGTCTGAGCTATCTCCCTGTTGAGCCGGTTTAGGGGTATCAATCGCTTTTTCTATAGTTAGCCAATGCTAGTTAACGTGTTAAAGGGGGCACTATTGCTGACTTTCCGGTTTCCCTAGCGGTTTAGCTGTGTTTTCGATATCCTTCTCCATCCGCTCTTGGGAATCTTTAACGGCCAATTCCACGTTGGTATTTCTGTCAGGAAGCATGACGTTCCTATTTCCAGAGTCAAGTGGCTCTTTGATAAAGTCATCCAGGCGTGGGTGAATTGGTTCGTTCGGAGAAACTTGGGGATTCTGACCAGAAGCTGCAGGTTGACTCCCGGCGTGGCTATAACACTATTAGTTATGACCATCAAGTTTACAAGGCTATATTTAATAGAGGCGCCACTATTTCAACTGCTTACTTGGCTAGAGAATTATCCTCGCTTAGGCTGTTTACAGACGACATAGTGAGCTAGAAGGATAAACGGTATCGGAATAAGGGATTAAGCTCCATGGAGTATATTTTCATAACCAGAGCACAGGTATGGAGCCATTTTTATATTCAAGATTATGAATACAAGCATCGGGGATTTTGTCGGTAGAATACACCTAAAGTCTTATTCCAAACATTTTCAAGATTCAGTCTCAATGTTCCTTCAGAAGTATTCATGTTAAAGACCTAGGTTTCCAAAGACAAAATATGGAGTAATTTCAGTAGTGTCTAATCAGAACTACGGGAATCCTAATTCTTGCACGTATGATCGGTATAGGGCTGAAAGCTCATTGCATGTATCTCAGCTGAAGTATGCTGAAGTATGTATGGTCGTAAATTCGCTGGATGTTGCCTTACTCTTCTCCAACCCCATGTTACTTGGTGCCGTCGCTTTTACCTGCTCTTGGGAAGATGCGGTTCATTTCAGGGGTAGCAGGCAATCCGACCCGATATCTCTCACTATAATAGAAAACAACGCTGTGGCGCAAGCACGGCCTTCCCGGCCCGTAGCGGTAGATATGATAGGTTTCAACGCATATGGCCGATTTAAAACTCCTGCATGTGCGACCTCATAGCCTGCTAGACGTGGCAATCAGAAAACATTTAAGTATCCAATGAACAAACACGATCGTATCACAGCCAGAAAGCAATCTCTTCTGCCATAGCTCTATAAAGCACTTCGGCCTTACTTATGCTTGTTCCCGGCTCTCCTGTTTCTTCACAACATTAGAACGACCGGGCTGTTACTAGGGCTTGAGCGTTATGGTAGGCTACAAGAAGTGTGTAAAGGGGTATTGGTGTAGTTTCACAGGAAAAGTTTTCCGGGGATCGGTGGCAAGTATTTTGTGTCCTAAGCACCAGCCTGTCCAAACAGAGCCGCCATTTAAAGGTTACCGGTACCGGGAATGGTAACTAGCGCGGCTCTTTACCACTAAAGTTGGAGAGTAAGCACGAGAGCATGGAACACGTATACCGATAATGTAACGGCACTAGCATGGAAGGAGGTAAACGTTACTGATATGTCATAAGTCCTTTCAGACTAGGTATCCGATATAACCCCAACCTCATTCAGCTCGGAATTCGGCCCCGACGTTCGATATGTAAAAGATATTACCAATTTAAGGAACAAGATTCGTGCACACCAACTCAAATAATGTATCCCTTATGATGACCAATATAGTCTCCGTAATATCCGTACGGGCCGGTAGATTCGCGGAGCACGGTGGGGCCGCCAAAGTGATCCACTTGCCTGATATGGGAATTCATTCATCGTGGTGAACATAAGTAAGGTTATGCTTATACCTAGCTTGACCGCTCTTGGTGTTTGGGCTAAGACCTGTGCTGCATGAGTTTGGAAATTGCACATTGGGGAAACTATTGCGTTAGAAATAAGACGTCATCAACCAGGGGCAAATTTTTCTTGAAACGGTACAGCGAGGACGTGACGTACATAATACGGTGAGATGCCCCTGCAGATGCCAGTCAAATTACCCCGGAGAGTCCTAGAGTCACGTATCATACAAGAGGTATTGTTAAATGCTTCTCGTTGAATCTTAAACTACCCCTAAGCATCTCATGGTGGGCTGAAAGACTGGGACCAGCTACGCGGCAACCCCTGAAATTAGTAAGGCTTGATTGATAAGAAATCTAATTATACCTCCCATCGTTACATTACCGTTAGATTTGTGAGAACTTTCTTTTTCCTTCCGTCTGTTTTCGAGCCTGGCGGACAAAATGTTGTACACGGCTGCTACCTAGTTTACTCACCGTTCGACATAACTAATAGAAACCTGTTATCTTAAAGAAATTCGTACGAGGTAGGCTCGAACAAAAGAAAAGAACCAGGGTTAAGATAAGCCAGGACTTTCCGAAGGCTATAGTTTCTGGACTTAGAAACTATTTCCGAGTAGAGGACCGAAGCTTCTAGTTTGAGGGATTACTTGCTTCCCACGATTACGGAGACGCCTATTTAATAAGCCGGGAAAATACCGAAGAGGACCTGAAAATAAGATATGGTAGGAGGCATCCTATAGATGATGCAGAATTTCTATCCGATTTACGGAAGAGGATCGATATCATAAGGAGACTTTATGGTAACTAACTCATGGTTTGCCCAGCCTATAGTTGACAATGTAAATACGAAAATCCTAGCGGATTTTCTTTAAGGCAAATTTTGCACAATTTGTATAATGATTCCCAGACTTCATTTTTAGGACTTCTTAGACAAGGCACGGCAGTGAGATATAATGCTTAATGGAGTTTTCTAGATGTTGCTTTGTTGTAGATGATTACGAGTCTTTTTCAGGGGACGAGATATGTTACTAAGGCCACGTTTCTTATCAGTAGGCGTATGCATGGCGATCGCTTAAACTACCCAAACATTCGAGTAAGCCGTCCAGCCCGGCAAATCGTCTCAAGTAACTTGTATTAGAGTGAATACTAGCTAGTTCCTATAGTATAAGGCTGGCTGTTTCAGACTTGTGATGATTTCTAAGATAGTATAGGTTAAATACAAGTAAAGAACAATGCCCACCAACCTGCTCGTCGGTCTAAAAATTAAAATATTTGACGATATTTATTGGTGCAGCTCTAATACCACGATTAAATACGCCGTCACGGACACTATCTCGGAAATACCAAGGGTCCAGGGGTCACAATGTAACAAGCGAATTGGTGTGATATTATGGTAACGTATCAAGGGATTTCGTTTTCAGCTTAGCAAAGTAAGAAATGTGATTGGAGATGACTAACCTAATGATATATCCGTAAGGCAGCAGCAGCTACCTACATAATATACCCAAGGTACATATGTACCTGAGTTCCCCCTGATTACGTCATTTAACTTTATGGGATATGGGATTTCGTTCAGCCGCAAACGGTACGGATCCGTTAGGTGGTGTCTAATCTTGGATAACCCCACAAATGCACGTGTATAACGTATCAAAGCTTTAGTTTCGGCCAAGACCAGCGCCTTGGTAATTGATCAAGTAAGCATCAACCGATGGAGCATCCAACCATCAACCATCCAACCAATGTCTAACGACTGTCCAACGACGTCCAACTTCACATTAATTACTTCACATTCTCACTACTCTCTATTCTTCCGCCGTTATACTCCCCCATAAATATGCCTCCAAACCCTAGCCAAAAGGGTACCGGCAAGAAGAATGCTGGTGCCATCGGAAAGCGTAGTCGAAATACGACGCCTATGTCCAGCCTGCCGTCCAACGCGAGCATCCCACCTGTTGATATTATAGAAACCGAATTCTTAGACCTTAGATTAGAATCAGTCCGTACTATAACCTACGATGACCTAATTGATACCACCACCTCGAATGCCGTCATCCCCGATTCCAAAAGTCTCGATGGCCTAATTACGCGGCTGGGAAAGCTCAACGAAATAGTTGAACGCCGAGGAACATGGTGCGACAAAGGAATGCGACTTGTCGCTGCTCAGAGAAAGACACATTATGACGAGATGGCTTCTACTGGTAGAAGAGATGATGCGCGTAGAGAAGGTGATGATGATTCGGAAAGAAGAGCAAACAAGAAGAAGAGAAAGGGCAATGACAGTCTTGCCCCTGGAGATGCGCATACTGGTGAGTGGCATCTACAGACCATCTACATGATATCTACATGACATCTACATTATTGCCTGGCTCGTAAAACTACTACAGTTGGGAAGCAATACTCGTGGTGTAATTCACAAACCCTCGTATTGCACATATATTCTTTTTTTTTTTTTTTTTGTCCACGTCGCGCGACTACAACAATTTTTTTCTTAACGTTGATTCATGTCCCCCCACTCTTCAAGAAACACGTTTAGCAATTCTGTCCTTAATTTCAATTTGGACTATCACCTTTCAGCCCCAAGATTACTAGCCCACGCTAATAATTTCAACTAAGAACGTTCATCTCCCCTACGCGGCTCTAGCAAATCGAGAAAACACTCACGAGACAACGATTCGGCTAGTTCTTCGCTTTCACCCGTCGCACCCGCAACACCCGGCGCGATGGAAGTGGACGAGAAAGCGAAGCTTGACAACAAAGTCGAAGATGATTCCGACTCTGAGGACGAAGGCGCTCCACCCCGCCGAGAGGCTCCTCAATTTCAAACCTTTGGCGAAGATCCATCGACCTTCCCAGACCCCACGGTTTATGAGATTCGTCCAGCGACACCTGGAATGACTATCGACGAGTTGAAAGAGTTATATTCTGTTGCTGTCTTTCCCAAGTCCGACCTTGCCGACATGATTGCGGGCGATCCGCCCGATAAAGATTTCAGCAGCGCCAAACCGTCGAACCAGATCAGCTTTAGCACCTTCTCGACCTACGTCGAGCCGTACTTCCGTCCGTATATCGAGGAAGACCTGGCTTTCCTACGAGAGCGCGGCGACCGAATTACACCTTTCGTCATGCCTAAACGAGGAAAAAGACATTATAGTGAGATATGGGCGGAAGAGGACGGCGCTATGGCAATTGATTCGGGTACACCAGGAAGGGATAAGCTCGCCCCCAATCAAGCACGTGGCACTATCGACAATATGGACGACGATGTCGCAGAGAGCGACAAGTTATCGGTCGGTCCCGTCTTAGCACGACTGCTACAAGCTATGCGTCCCGAAGCTCGCGTGCAGCCGACCGAAGATAAGCCGATGACGAACGGAGTTAATGGAGACGCCGAGATGAAGGAAGAGGCTAATGGTGATTCTAATTTGGGTATAGCAGGTGAAGAGAGTAAAAGCGTACCACCAGCCACCTTTATGACCGAATCGTCAACCGAAGCCTGGAAGAAAGCCACGCACCCCAAGTTAGATTACTCGCAAGTGGACGAACGCATCAAGCTAGAACTTCGTAATATCGGTTTCCTTCCGCTGGAAGGTTTCGACGGCGATTATGATGGACACTATGATGATGAAGTCGCCGCCCGCCTGCGCCTCTTGCAAGATCGTTTACGCGAACAGATGCTTATCAACGGCGCGCGCAAGAGCCGATTGACCGAATTAGTTAAAGAAAGGATGGCCCATCAGGAATACACCACCATCCTTGAGGATCTCGACACGCAAGTCCAGGGAGCGTATCTTAAGCGGACGCGCACGATGGGTAAGAGTAAGAAAGCGAAGCGACCGGGTGGTGCTGGCGGCGGTAGTCATCCGGCTGGAGGCTCCGGGACGGGTATGGCTCGACCAGGTATCGGCGACGTGACCAAGACTCTAATGGAACGCCGAAAACGATGGATCGACGCTGTTGGCCCGGTGTTTAGCGACCCTGCTCTTGGCAAGGTTCCCCGCTCGTCGAATCCCGACAGTACGATCTTCAAACCGGAGATGATGGCTGATTTCATGAAGAAGGAGCGGCAGGCTTGGGACGAAGAGGTCGAGGATGAATAATTAGGCATTCTCTATTCTTACTTTATAGTTTTCTTCGAGGCGCTCGGTGGGTTTACTTGTACCTTATGATACCATGTTGGCGTTTAGGGGCAAGCAAGGAGTTTGCGAGGATCGATCCTGGAGAAATGCGATGTTTATGTGTCATGGAATTTCTACCTGATCAATTTCTATCGATACGATAGGTTACTAGCCTGGATTGGAAGTTTGGTAGATGAAAATTGCATAACTAGGTGCAAGACTTAGTTTTGAATCAATACCCTCCTGGTTTTTTATATCACTCCCGTTTGCTACCTAAGGTAGCATAGCTTGCTTCGTGTTCTTAGGTCTTGCAAGTTAACCGACTATAAATCTTACGAGGTACAGGTTTTATACCTTACCACATATGTAGGGGCTAGAGTCGGTAGGCATAGAGTTGCGGGGTATGAAAGACGCTAATGCTAAGCTAAGATATTTACGTATGCAAGTGGCATGAAAGCTCGAAGACCCCCACATAGATAAGAAGCTATAACTCAAAGCTATCAATTGATGAATAGTCAGTCGTATTACATACAAGCAGACAAGCTGAATAAAATCAACATCGAGCCGTTTTGCAACCATTTTTATGGGTTTCTCTTTATTCATCTAACTCTACGAGAGTTAGGATCGCATAGTGACCTGAAGCAGGCTCTATCACTACAAACATGCATCTGGTGCCGAAAGAGGTCCGTATTAGTTACATATCTATCTAGTAAGGTAGTAAAGCAAATGAGATAGCTCTGGACTAACACTATATTCTATATTCGATATTCCAGCTTGATAAGCTCGTCATCTCGCAACTGGGCTTCTTAGCTCAGAAAAGACTTGCTAGAGGTGTCAAGTTGAATCATACCGAAGCTACTGTAAGCTTCTCGAATCTTATAGGGAGCGCAGCTCTTTGATAGAGTAATCGAATAGCTAATGAGCTGATTTAACTCGATCTTAGGCTCTCATCGCGAATAATCTCCAAGAGCTCATCCGTGATGGCCAGCACAGCGTTGCCGACCTCATGGCGATCGGATCTACCATGTTAGGCCGGAGGCACGTACTTCCCTCCGTCGTCAGCACTCTCCACGAGATCCAAGTCGAGGGCACATTCCCCTCAGGCACATATCTCGTAACTGTGCACAACCCCATCGCTACCGACGATGGTGACCTGGCAAAAGCCCTATACGGTAGCTTCCTCCCAATCCCTAATCAAGACCTATTCCCGGCCGCCGAGCCAAGCGCATATGAGCCCACCAAGCAGCCCGGTGCGGTGGTGGGGGTTAAGGGGCGCATCACGCTTAACGAAGGCCGGAAACGCATCAAGCTCCGAATCACGAGCAAAGGCGACAGGCCGATTCAGGTAGGCAGCCACTACCACTTCATCGAGGTGAACCCGCAGCTCGAATTCGACCGCGCCGCCGCGTACGGGTTCCGGCTCGACATCCCGGCCGGCACGTCCGTGCGCTTCGAGCCGGGAGACACCAGGACCGTGAACCTGGTCGAGATCGGCGGAAATCGGGTTATACGCGGGGGCAACGGCCTTGCTTCAGGGCGAGTGGAGCTCTGGCGGGTAAACGCTATCGTGGCTGCGTTGCAAAAAGCCGGGTTCGCGCATGTGCCGGAGCCTACGGGCGGCTTGGAGTTAGTAGATGCGTTCTCGTTGGACCGCGAGAAGTATAGGACTATGTTCGGCCCCACGACGGGAGATTTGGTGCGCCTGGGAGCGACGGATCTTTGGGTCAAAGTAGAGAGAGATTTGACGACGTACGGCGATGAGTGTAAGTTCGGAGGCGGCAAGACGCTACGAGAAGGTATGGGGCAAATGACGGGGTGTTCGGACAAGGATAGCTTAGATATGGTGGTGACGAACGCTCTGATTATTGATTATACGGGTATTTATAAAGCGGATATAGGGGTAAAAGATGGGTTTATCGTGGGGATTGGTAAGGCTGGTAATCCGGATGTTATGGATGGCGTAACGGAGGGGATGATCGTGGGTAGCTGTACAGATGTCATTGCGGGAGAGGGTAAGATTATAACGGCGGGTGGTCTGGATACACATATTCATTTCATATGTCCTCAGCAGGCTTATGAGTCCGTTGCTTCGGGCATTACGACTATGCTCGGGGGCGGTACTGGTCCCAGGTAAGAGATCCCGTTTCTACTTAAGTACTGCAGTCATCTGGGGTGGGATGAGCTGGTGAGTTATAAGCGACTAACAGCATTCTTTCAAGCGCTGGAACCAACGCTACTACCTGTACACCAGGGGCAAACTATATGCGGCAAATGCTACAGGCATGCGACCAGTTACCTGTTAATATCGGAATTACGGGAAAGGGTAACGATAGTGATCCGGGGGCTCTGCGTGAGCAAATTCTAGCCGGCGCCTGTGGTCTGAAGTTGCACGAGGATTGGGGTACGACACCAGCAGCTATCGATTCTTGCTTAAGCGTATGTGATGAGTTAGATGTGCAGTGTCTAATCCACACGGACACTCTCAATGAGTCTGGGTACGTGGAGTCGACAATTGCGGCTTTCAAAGGGCGAACAATTCATACCTACCATACGGAGGGTGCAGGAGGCGGGCACGCACCTGATATTATTAGAGTCGTGGAGAATGAGAACGTTCTACCGTCATCAACAAACCCGACGAGACCGTACACGCGGAACACTCTAGACGAGCATCTCGACATGCTCATGGTATGCCACCACTTGTCGCGGAACATCCCAGAGGACGTAGCATTCGCAGAATCCCGTATCCGCGCCGAGACAATAGCAGCCGAGGACGTACTACACGACCTGGGCGCCATCTCCATGATGAGTTCGGATTCCCAGGCAATGGGACGTTGCGGCGAAGTCATCCTTCGAACATGGAACACGGCACACAAAAACAAGGTCCAGCGCGGCCGGCTACCCGAGGACGAGGGCACGGAGGCGGATAACTTCCGCGTCAAGCGTTATGTTAGCAAGTATACTATCAACCCGGCTGTCGCGCAGGGTATGGGCCATCTAGTTGGTAGCGTCGAGGTAGGGAAGTTAGCTGATCTAGTGCTCTGGGACCCGGCGTGGTTTGGCGCGAAACCGACAACGGTGGTTAAGAGCGGGTTGATTGCTTACTCGCAGATGGTTTGTCCCCTCTCCTCCCCTTTTTTTTTTCTGTTTCTCTTTACTCTTCGTCATCTACACCCACATATCTATCACCATGCGTAATTCTAACACCCTCCCCTCAGGGCGACCCCAACGCCTCGATCCCAACGGTCCAGCCGATAATCGCGCGGCCCATGTTCGCGCCGCTGGTGCCGCGGTCTAGCGTATTATTCGTATCTGCGGCTAGCCTGGACACTGTTACCTCTGAGTACGGACTACGCAAACGCGTCGAGCCTGTTCGCGGATGCCGCTCCGTCAGCAAGAAGGACATGCGGTTCAACGACGCCATGCCCAAGATGCACGTCGACCCCGAGCGGTATGCGGTGGAGGCGGATGGTGTGCTGTGTACGGCGGAGCCGGCGAGCGAGCTGCCGCTTACGCAGGCTTGGTTTGTTTACTAGTGCGGGTGGGAGATATGTTAGGTAGGTATGTACCTAGGAAGATAGGGGGTTTGAGAAAAGTTGAGGCCGGGAAGAGGGTTAAGTGTCTGTAGGTACGTTTTTGGAGTGGACTGGTGGCTGGGTTTAGCGTTTAGGGGGGGATTAGCTATGGGTAGTTGGCTGTGGTTGTATAACTGGAGGTAGAATCTGTGCTGTACGTAAACTCCCGTCTCGGCATGAGAAGTACCTAAATAGATGAATATTGCTCATGGTCAACTTCAATACGTTTATAACGCATTGATATAGGGACAAATGAGATACCCAAGTTGTTAGTCTCAACCCCAGTGCTTATATCTACCTAGCTATTATCAAGCCCGAACATCATCCTTTTAGTGGATGAGAGAACATTACTGTTCCAGCGACCTGCTTAGGTACCTGGGAGTTTACCGTCTGTGCCTGTTTCTGGACTGGGATGGCCGCTGGTAGTAGGATTGGTGTAAGTTGATTGGTCAATCTGAGGAGCGCCTGTAAGGTAGGTACCTATACAAGGGTATGTAGAGGAATGCCTACCTAAGGTTAGGTAGATAGAGAATGCCGAATACAAATAGCTGCTAGTCGATGTTACCGGGCCTTAAGAGAACGTCGGTATTATAGCTCTATGCCTATAGAATAGAATAGAATATTCCTTTTGATATAATAGGTACATTATCTATCCGCTTTCATATAACCGTCTCAAAAAACCGCATCGACGAATTACCTACGCAGAGTTGTTGAGACGTGATCGATAGGATACATATCAAAGGCCTACATATATATACGTATAGTAGGTAAACCTAAGAGCCATGAAGTTTCCGCCGGCCGTTCTTCGTAGCGCTACGATTCAGAAGACTATTTGTTAAATTCCACTAGCAGTAGGTAGACTTTAGGTACCGCTAGATTATTGTAACGCGAGCTCTTTACTGTGCTTTAGGTAGTGAGTGAATATACATAGGCGGGCCCTTACCGGACAATGACCATGTCTAGGAGTTGATCAGAAGCCCCTAGGCATTCAAATTTAGCTAAGGTGTAGGTAGCTTATTTATTCCGCTTTTTAGAATCAACATTACACAATAATACTTGACTGGAGGTACAGCATCTTAAAGCTGAAAGGGCAGGGCGCGAGATATATACTAGCATGCTTTGATCTCGATTCACTATTATGTATGGGAGACATTGAACCCTTGAATGCAAAAACGCGAGTAATAAATAGGTACGGTCAATACACTGCTCTGCGAAAAGCTATGTAAATACAAATAGTCAACACTTCGAGCCCTTAGAATAAAACTCCTTTCCTCGATCCGCCGTCCCTAGGCCCCATCACCCCGTCCACGAGTACCCGTAGGATTATCGTAATTCATAATACAACATCAGAAGAGTCTGAATAACCCCGTGCTACTTTAGTCCACGTCCGTAGGCAAGGTATCTTTCCATCGACATATATTCCGTCCCCGGACTTTTCTCCTCCGTAGTTAACAAGTGAGCCGAAAATTGCTACACTTGTATGTAAATGGATTGGGTATGACGTAGTTCACGTGTATCTCTAAACGAAGAGAATATCAAGTGATAAACGCACTCGAATTCAGCGCAATCCGTGCTGGTAGAATTACGTAGCCTTCTTCTTACGACTGGACTTTTTAGGTTCCTCCGGGGTCTCGGCTACTTTGGAGGCTCTCTTGCGCTTTTTGTCAGGGCTGGCGGGAGTCGCGTTCTTAGCCGCGCTCGCCTCAACATCCTCGACTTCAGCAGCTGCGGTACTCTTACGCTTCCGAGTCACCTTAGCCTTGGGCGTTTGAGTTTCGGGCTCAGGCACAGGTGCCACGGCCATTTGCAACTGCTCCGCGATGGCATCCTGATCGTTAGGAGCATACGCCTCTTCTCCAGATAGAACGGGTTGGGGGATTCCATTTGCGTCGGCATAGTTAAGAGCATCAGGATCGGTCATATTTCGAGCGTCAAGATTGCCGGCCTTGTATGAATGTACTCGCGCATTGTATAGACGCAGGTTGAACTGATAAGCATTGTTCCATGCCTAGATATTGATGTTAGTAGAGTGAATATATGATCGTCGACCATGGAACACTTACATTCTTTTCTGCGGGGGTCATAGATGCCCAGCGACGCTGACCTTCCTCCTGTACAGCGCCTTTCGGGGCATCTTGACCGAGGTCGTTGGCAATAATGGGGCGAGCGGTTTGCATATACAAGAAATAAGGAGTCAGGGGTCGCTTGGGAGCGTTAGGGTCATGAGTCCTCTTCTTGCGCTCCTTCTTCTCTTCAACATGGCCGAAATCACCGAGTTGACCACTGATGCCATCTAGGTTGGCGATCAGATTTTGCATAGAGTGGCTTGCGCCATTGTCAAAAGGAGCAGGTTCTCCGATTAGAAGATTAGTTTGTCGTAGGAAGTCATCTGAGAAGCTCTTCATCAACCCAGTTATAGTGTTGAACCTAGCATGAACCTGGCGTGAATATTAGTTTTCATGTTCATCTTAGATTTCAAAAACCAATAGGAGAATAGGAAGATGGTGATCATAGTGGGGGGTGAATAATAAAATCAATAGGCTGCTGCATAATGGCAGCACACCATATAAGATGTGGGGGGTATAGGTGAGATGAGATAAGATGGATGAGATGCTCAAAAGACGACCACGCATTTGACGGCCTTAGACAGGGCGGGGTGGGTGAATGAATGATAGTAAATGAATGACAGTAAGCAAAACGGGTTGTGTGGCCCAAGTACATTTAAGCCTTGTCGTTCAGTCATATAGCAATAGGTAAGCCCAATAAAAACTTGCTACATAATTGCCGTCACACGTATACCTATCACAAGGCGTCGAGTATCGGGAACTTGCAAATAATGTGCAGTCTATCCCTTACACATATGTATAACGAATATGTAGAAGGGGGCATGTTGACGAATTTCAAGGGAAAAATAAAATAGAAGGATAGGTATATTGACTTACGCTATCACGAACACGGATGAACTCTTCAATACCAATCGTTCTGGGAGGTTGGATTGGTCCAGCAGCTAGAGGTTGTTGTTGTTGAATGGGTTGAGGCGCCATCTGAGCTGGGACAGGTTGCATGGCCATAGGAACCATGGCTGGTGCGGGTGCCACAGGGGCGGGCTGTCGGGGAGGGTCTGTCTTTTTGGGGCGAGGCATTGTGGTGATTTAGTGGTGGTTGTGTACTTCGGGGTGGTTGATGGTGCTTGATGCTTGGATGCTTGTATGCTTTGGGGGTGCTGAAGGCCTAGGCAGGTAGATAGATAGTGTTGTACTTTGACGCGTTGGCGGGTTGGCTAGGCAGGTGTGCTTTGCGTATAAAAGTCACCTGTGGATTGGTGATCCAATAATTTAGAACAAACTACCCTTTCTGTGTTATGTTGCCGGGTTGGTGGTCGACCTAGGTGTCTAAAGCTAGATTGCGACCGCTGGAGATCAGTGAAGAAAAGTGTAGAAAGCGCGAAATTTTGGCGGAAAGAAAGTTTTGGGGGCAACGGCGCTGGAAGGGAGGGGCAGGGCACCCTCTAAATATCCCAAAACTAAGGCTTGCTGATTTTCCCAAATCACTGATCACTGAGAAGAGGGGTGTTCCGGGGGGGTCTGCACTATGGTGGATTAGGTACCTAAGTAACTTTTTGCAGTAACGTCTTAGGTACAAAATAGCAGGCACTTACACCCCTGAAGAAACAACTATTTTACTACGGTAGCATCGCCGATGCAATTCTAATGAAATATTTCTATGCGTTTAGAAACATCTAAGCTATCATCTCGTCCAGTTTGCACCAAAATCATACAATTGTACGTTGTTTTACGTCGATTCTCGCTGTCGAGTCGACATTGATTCTTGTAGTGTCACCCGAAAAAAATATATCGCGTCTGAACTAGAGAGGGGCATCAAAATCAGCCCAGCCCCATTACCCGTAGAAGGAAGGGGCCGAAAAAAATAATAATAATAAAAATAAAAATCAGCAGGCACAAATGGAACCAGCCCAATTTGGTGCATCTTCATGGTACTTCCTCTTCGCATCATTTTGTTATTCTCGCAAGTCACCGGCTATCTATTTCTATACATGACATCTAAATTTATTATATGCTAACCTTATCGTATATTTTCTATGCTATGTTTTAATAATTAACATAAACAATTCTCTTGATCTCTTAATGTTTAATTGTTGTCGGTGGCCATTTGTCGAGGTCGCAAATGATGTTCTAAGTTCGTAGCAGCTTTAAAGAATGACTTTTAAAAGTTGCATCACTGGGTGTGCTGAAGAAGCTGAGAAGTACCCGAAATTTTGGTGTTCCCAGCGTCTTGTCATTCTCAATTAAATGGTTGCACCCGTCCAGTGCAAGCTGCAAATCGATTGGCTCGGCGGGGAAGGTGCACCTGTAGTCCATCAAATCACATCAGCGCCTCCAGCGAGCGCCTAAAGCGGCGGCAACTACCGGCCCTTCCATACCCCCATCACCTACCGAAATTTTCAGGGTCAAACCAACTCCCCCGACCGACCCCTCTCAGCTGTTCACTCCAGTGTTGCTCCAGTGTACGCACATAGTGGGTTTAGCACCTTTCCAACCTTCTACCCAAATTTTTCTTCTTCGGCCCCATCCACCAGCACACCTCCAAACACCTCCAAATACTACGGTCACCAACTAATAAAATCTTAGCAGCTGCTGATTATTTATCAGCGTACCATTATCCACCGTGTTACCCCACAATAGGTATCATCATAGTTACAGTTCACAGCATATGTTTGCGTTGACGAGATAGCTTTGTCGGCTACATATTTATCTGTCTGCTAGGTAGAATGGGCGGTTAGACAGCTCTTAATCAACCCATCATTTCTAGTGTTCCTAATCCATCAATTATAAATTTATCAGCGACTTCACAGTGTACTATGCAATAGATGCTTGGTGCCTAGTGTATGTCCTGACCTACATCCGTACCTGGCCTACCTAACCTTAGGAGGTAAATAGGACTATTCCCGTATCCCTTGGGATGGTCATGTCTAGCATGTCTACCTCTAAAGTCTGCTTAATATCCGTGATAAACTCTACGTTACCTCCATTGACGCTTGTTCAGACATCCCTTAGTAGGCACTAATTCGTAAGGCCCATACCCTGATCAGTGTGTTCCATCTATCGTTGCGTAGTTGTCCATGAAGCACGGCCGGATACCTTTCATTAGGTATGCTACCTACTTACAACCCATGGGTGGGTTGACAGCACATTGCGTCTTACCATGCTTCAGTTAAAATACCATACCAGGTGCCTATTCCGTAAATACTTACTTGCCGACTACTTGAAGTTACAAGAATCTACAAAATCGAAGCTATCTTAGTACGACTTTTCCCCATGGTGGTTATTTCATTAGATCGTAATGGTTCCGGTTCTTAACATCCCCTTCGTATAAAGATAGTAATCATTATTGTCTTGAGTACCAGGTCATATGAACTACATACTATTCACAGTAGGCAATATCCCTAGGCCACTGCCTGCTAGGTAGTCAACTCTATATGAAGATAACACTCTGCCTATCTACTTTAGCGAATATACCCCGAAGAGCACGATCTAGCAACTTGGTAATTAAAGATTACAACATCTTGTATAAACTTGGTATGGTAGTTGTCATGATCGCTTTACACGATACGTGCCCCTAAATAGTAGGCTTTACTCGCGTTAAAATAGCTAGTTATCTAAGAAACTGCTATTTCAATACGGCGCACGGCCTTCAAGGCTCATATATCCTCACTAAAAGTAGCGACATTCCCAAGTAATGTAGAATATAGCCACTCTGCTTTAGGTAGGCAGGTAGGTAGTTATGTCGGATGAGCTTCGAGGAAGCAAGACGCATTACCCCTCACTTGCAACACACCTCCACAGCCCAACATCCTCGCTTCTAACGCATAACGCATAACAACGCATAGTATCAGACGATGATTGCGCTACAATAGCCTATCTCCCACCGCAGAGCAGTAAGGTACTGGGTGAAATACCCAGCATAAAGGCGTTGAATGGGTATTTTGGGCATCTTATTCTACCTGATGGTACGTTTTCCTATTAAAAAAAAATAAGACGTTACAAAAGATACACTAGAAGTTATTCTTATTACAGACTAGTTAATGTAACTCTAACTATCTATAAAAATACCACCAGCAGATTTAACGACGGGCTTTTCCGATAGTTTGTTCAAATCACATATGAGGGGATCTATAACCCTATCAGTTAATACAAGTTTAATAGCAATGATCCATTTAAACCGCTACGATAACTGGGTTAAGTAAGACATCAGGCATATTAAGCAAGTAATAAAGTAAGCCCGATTGTCTTCAAAACAACAGACCGTGTCAAAATAAACCAGCTTCATAGCAAGATGGGAAAAGATCTTTCCAATATTCAAGTTGCGTGTCAATATGCATAGATGTTACTAGTACGCAGCAGTTACCTACCAGCCTTGATGCCACTGCAGCTCGGAGAATCCACTTATCCGTTCCGGATACTGCCCCGGGCCCACGTAAGGAACCCGCACCGCGCTGGGCAATCCGAGGATGCACGTGTGCCGGACAGGCAGGAGCATTAAGGTCTTGAAACGTTGGCCCCGATCGCCAATCAGACCCCACGTAGATTTTCTACCTACGTAAAAGCATGAAAAGAAAGATAGAAAGGAGGAACGAGAATTGATCGATCATACTGTTCCACTATATTTTGATTTCGTACACGTTCAACATTTTTTGCACGTATTATTAGAAGCTAACTGCGAAGCTTGGGTAGTACCCTGTCTTTTCTGAGCCGGATTTCCGATAGTAGATTACACAGTACCTACTGTGCCTCTTGTACTTCTACAACTACTATTCCGGCTGCAAGCTAGTAAATAGAAGTCACAAGTACATCCATAAACTCGCCCTTTCCACGCTCGTATATAAATCGGTTTAGTTATGATCAAATGGGATCCACTTAAAACCGGTATGCTGGGCTTGGCAGACATATGTATGCATAAGTTACACGAGTTGAAACACGAGCCAACCAATGGATCTCTAGCTCCCCCTCCAAACCTGACGATCCTGTTGCACTAACACCCTAACACCAGGATTACCTTACCTAGCACAGCTAAGCTCCTGCTACCCCTCCCCCTCCTTTTTCCTTTCCAAATTTCTGAGGGCCTCTAAATGTGCAGTCCCTTAATAGTATCACGTCACCCCGAGCATCATCAGCTTATTATTTGTTGTATTTCCTAGCAAATTAAGTTGGCCTCATTTCTCAGTTGAACTGGCTTGAGGTCAAAACCCAAACTCAATTTTCTAATAGTTACTATTACCAAAGCATCGACATTCACTATATATCTAAATATTATCGATATATCCAAAATGATCACCCTCAAGCCCTTCCCCGCCTTTTTGGGGTTGGTATTCCTTTTTGTGTTCGCTCGACCGGCCCTAGCCTTCGGTGCTGGTAACATCGCCGGTATGTTTTACCTATTAATCAATAATCATATAGCGCAAATCTCATGTTAACAGGGCTAACTTTCTCATTATAGGTATCTCCAAGGTTGAGGGACAGAACTGTTAGTTTCCCCCTTCGTGCGGGCTGTGAAAGTGATTCTCGGTGGAAAATCTAACCTGAAATTGCGTCTAGGGCGTCATGGCGATATTGAAGACACCCTTCTTTCTATTCTAATGGCCCGAGCCGTTGGAGGCAAGAAGTTCAACAAGCTTATGGTCTCCCGTGTCTACTTCGGTAACTGGCTTCGAGATTACTCCCAAGCCATCGATGTTGGTACGGTCAAGTCAGTCTCTGCTGAAGCTATCCGACTCCTTTTATGTGTTCTTGGCTTCTTGACCTTTGGCTATGGCTCCAAAGAATTTGAAGTCACTGCCGAGCGCCTTGGCTGCTATCGACCCGAAGACCACATCGACAACCCCAAGAATTACGCAGACAACGAAGATGCGCGTCAGTACGACGAAAGACTACGTGGCCCCGTTGACGAACGTGTCGAGCTCGCTATCGACCCTGAGACGGGTTTGAAGAATTACATTGCCAACGAGAATGCCAGAATAATGACTTCGGCACTGCACGTTAGACGGCTATTTGGTCGCTGCATCGAACTTGGCCGATCTTACAAGCAGAACAACAGAAAGAGTGACTTCTATGAAGCTTTGAGATTGCTTGGAACTGGTCTCCACTGCCTTGAAGGTATTGCATCCAGTGCCATCTTGAGTTACATATTCCCTTTCTTATGTCTACAAAGCTAACTCGAGGTCGAACAGATTTCTTAGCCCACAGTAACTACATAGAGTTGGCGCTTATCGAGCTAGGCGAGCGAGATATCTTTCCACACGTCGGTAGAAACACCAAAATTCAAATTCCCGGCGCTCGACATGATGTTTACCCTTGCATTACTGGAACTTTTGGCGGTGTCGACTTCCTGCACTCTGTAACTGGAGAAGGTTAGTTATAACCTATAAAATTCACTTAGCAAATGTTTCTAGTATATCTAAACTAACGTCCTCTCAGTCTCGGATAAATTAACGCAAAACGAAATCCAAGAACTTGAGGGCACTCTCCAGGAGAACTCAAGGAAAAATGATACAAGCATTCTGGAGGGACTCATTGACAAGATCCCGGATGGCATTTTTGGCGGTGATAACAAGAAACAGAAGTTGGAAGATATCCAGAGTAACGCCGCCAATGCACAGATGGCTAATACGTCAATCTCCCCGAAGGAACCGGAAGAGTTTACACAGTATATCCAGCAAGTCTTCGAGCAGATTATTCCTGCCATCGAGTTCCATGATGATCTCATGAAGAGTATCGGCGAGGCGGTTGAGAAAATCCCCATTCTACCCCAGATCATTGAACAGTTGGAGGAACAGCTCTCGATGTGGACATTCTCGATCATGGCGCCCTTTGTGGTCCCTATCATCCAGCAGGTTAAGAATGAACTTCGTACCGGTTCGACTGAAATCATTGAGAGTAGCAAGAATGAGCAGCACATCGTCTTTGACGATGACGAGTCTACTGATCCGACGCACTCCATGCTCTCTAAGGATCACTTCTCTAACGTGAGTGGTTCCTACCTAACCTAACTATTTATTGTACTAATCATTTCATAGATCCTAAATGAAATTGCAGGAAAGACTGCCAGCAAGGTCGTTTCCTGGGTTGTTCCTCAGCTCATGGAAGCCTGGGATGACGAAGGTGGTGATGTCGATCGTCTACTGAACCGTATTATCTATGGCGTACTGCACCACCCAGCTCAGCGCGATATGGGAGAAGACGGGGCTCGTGATGGGCGACAAATCATGTTCCGTTCCGTTGAGGAGTGGTGGAACCAGATGGACGAGGGTGCTAAGGATGAATACCGCCAAAAGCTTTCTCGCGATGGAGTATTTAACGGCGAGAATCACAAGGAAGGTGTCCACGATTCTGGTCATGGTTGCGGAAAGCCTCTTGGAATGCACAAAAACTTCGCCGAGGGCGGAACTATGGAAGACCGTATCGCAAGCCAGGCTGCTAGTGCTATTGTCGGGGGCCTCACTGGTGGTGTCTCTGACTTTGTTAGTGCCCAATCTGGCGGACAAATCAACTTACCCAGCTCTGGAAATCAAGGATCTAGTAGTCCCGGCGGTGGACTTCTCGGGGCTATCGGAAGCTCTCTTCTAGGCGGGGCTTTCAAGAGCAACGAAACCGAATCTTTCGGAAGCAGGCGCCAGGGTGACGACGGATCATACAGCGAGAGCCGCACCGAGTACGGACACTCTGGGGATCGTTATGGCCAGGCTGAATACTCCGAGAACCGATATTCCGGGGGAGGCGAGAGCAGGGAATATCGCCGCTACGAGCAAGATGAAAACGAGGGTCGAGGCTATGGTTACCAAGAGCGCACCGATACTCGTCCTAGCTACGGCGGTGGATATGAGGAACGCACTGAACGTCGGTATGAAACTAACGATGATACCTACCAAGAATCCAGCAGCTGGAATCGGCGTGGTGACAACGACAATGATAGCTACGGCGAACGCCAGGAGAACTACGGTGGTCGACGTGATTATGGCGGCGAAGGTGGTTACGGGCGTCGCGAAGAGCGCTCGGAAGAGTCTTACGGTGGCCGTGGGCGATATGGCCGCGAGGAGAGCTCCGAATCCAGATATGAAGAGCGCCGTGAAGAGCGTCGCGATCGAAGTCGTGACAACGATGAAGGTGGTTTCCTAGATACGGTTATAAGCCGAGTTGGTGACGCCCTTGACGAAGGTAGCCGCCGCCGTCGTGATGAAGGAGGCAGCGGATGGGGCCTTTAGAGAAGGTTTCGTTCGAATTAGATATCTCTTGACGTACGACTGACGGTCTTGGCGAGGAGTTCTTAGGTTGTCCGAAGGTGATCATAGCAGATTTTGGCGTGCGTTGCGTTGCGTTGAGGATACTCCCAAAAGTTACGACGTAGGTAAGGCTACAATGATGTAAGCTTTTACTTAGTTCTATCTCTTTAGCAAGTCAACCAAGCTTCATCAAGGATTATACTACTACTTTATGATTAATTAAAAAATCATGAGTACCCCGTATGCAAGATATAATCGAGGACTTAAATATAAGTTGTATGCCTTCTCCGTATCTAGCTACAGTATAGTGGGGCATCTCCTCTTGAGCTGCCCTACATACTTCTAGTATGACCTCACGGTAGCTACCTCACGGAGCCAGATTCCCGACGGCTATTGGACACCAAGCCTTTTTCCAGATAGCTTTCCCGATTTTGCCAGCCCCTAGCTCCACCCAGCTAAGCTCCGTCCCATTAATATGGTCTTACCTGCGACAATCCCTACTATGTATATATCACCTATATTATCACCTATATAATGCCATGCAAGATTCCTCCAGGGCGGCAGAAAGGCGTCAAAATATGTGCCGATTTTAAGTCTTGGGTAAATAATATCCTTCTTTTTGTAAACTTATTTCTTAGCAACCACAATAGTAAAAAGCTCCCAAAAATTGGATTAAGAAAATAAGATCATTAAATTTTAATCCTTAAAAGAAATGAGAAATTTCTATTAAGAAATGGCGAAGTTGTATGAGATACAACTTGGAGTGTGACTTATTGCAAGAATAAAAAAAGGCACTTAGTTTGGCGCTATTCTGGGCGGGTCGCCGCACGACTCGAGCCGTCTTAACGGCAGAGTGCCCAGAGATTTCTCGAATATGGAAAGATATTACTACTTCCGGTGGGCCATATTGAGGGGATAAGATCGGCGGCCTTACTTTCAGCCTGGTAAATAGCTCTGCACGGTCGTGGGATCTTTTAAAGACTGACCGGCTCCCGGATTGCGTGCTACTCCTCTTCTGTTTCTTACTTTCATATCATAGATACGAGATACGAAAATACATTCAGTTCGAACATATCTCAAAAGGAACAATGCAGCTCACAACAACCTTGGGACTCGCGGTCCCCTTGCTGGCGCAGTTAGCGTCGGCGCAGGCGTCCGGGTCGGGACAGACGACACGATACTGGGACTGCTGCAAGCCGAGCTGCGCATGGGCAGCGAAGACCGACAGCGGAAAAATGATCGGCACCTGTAGCAAGGCGGACCAGCCGCTCGGCGACAACGGAGCGACCAAGAGCGCGTGCGACAGCGGCGGCTCGGCATACATGTGCAGCAACCAGAGCCCGTGGGCCGTCGACGATACTCTCAGTTACGGATGGGCTGCCGTGAGAATCCAGGGACAGACCGAGACTACCTGGTGCTGCGCTTGCTACGAATTGACCTTTACCAGCGGTCCGGTTAGCGGCAAGAAGATGATCGTCCAGGCTAGCAACACGGGAGGTGACTTGGGCGAGAACCACTTTGATCTTGCAGTACGTCGTCTCCTTCTTACTCGCGCCATACCTCTTTCTACCCCCTTCTCTCTCTCCTTCCCACACTCGAAGCAAAGCAAAACTATAGACGAGCAAGTACTGACCGCTATGCAGATCCCCGGCGGTGGTGTCGGAATCTTCAACGCCTGCACGGACCAGTACGGCGCTCCGGCCAACGGGTGGGGCGAGCGGTACGGCGGCGTGAGCTCGCGCGAGGCCTGCGACGGGTTCCCCGAGGCGCTGAAGGCGGGTTGCTACTGGCGCTTCGACTGGTTCGGCGGCGCGGACAACCCGTCCGTCAGCTTCAAGCAGGTTACGTGCCCTTCGGCCCTCACCGAGAAGAGCGGCTGCTCCCGCAACAGCTAGATGCAAAGGTTAAGAAATGGGTTACCTAGTATATGGTGGTACTTAGGGGTTCGAGGGAAAGAATGATGAGGGGGTATGGCTTGGGTGGATGTATATAGGTTGGGAGATGTGGTGGGAAGGATATAGAAATTTCACGTATATTAAAAGCACTTAAATACCTTTACATAGAGACTATTCTTGCGTGGCTGGTTCTTCCTTTTCCTAGAGTAGTGTTTGTAGGTTACGATCTGCTCAATGGTTAAAAGCCTCCTATCGTTAGGGACGTCGTAGGGCCTTACTAGTCTTAATACTAAGATGCCACTGTTTTCCTATTAGAGACATAGACACCACCCGTATCGGCACGTTGTATTATCGTCGTATCTTGGAATACAAATACGTAACGGATTTATCTTAAAACCTGCAGCCAAGCTGTTTTTTAAGATCTAGTGTCACCCCACGTGCTGCTTTTTGGAACCATCGTAGGATCTCCAATTCATAACTTCGTTGAATCAGAAGCTGAGTAGCAATGGCGTGCGTTAAAACTAAGTCGTGATCTCGGAAGGGACCGAAACTTTTAAAAAAAACCTTCGTAACTATAAATACTTGGGGTTATATCATTAACTTAATTGTCATCTCACCACCTTTACTTTGTTGTAGCAGATATTTATTAAGTACAGCTTGCCAAGATGAAGCTCATAACCGCCTTCACTAACTTCCTAGCTGCCACCAACGTAGCCATGGCAGCAAGTTTACCTCTGCGCGTCGTCTCTTTCAACATTCGGTACGCCGCGACGTCTCTTGACACAAATGAAAAGCCCTGGTCGGACCGCCGCACAGGTCTCATCAACCAACTCAAGTCGGTAACCGCCAATGCATCGGCTGCCGGGGCTGTCTCAGTGCTGGGTCTCCAAGAAGTTCTCGACGCCCAACTAAATGACATCAAGAACGGTTTAGGAACCGACGTCTGGACTCATTTTGGCTTCGGCCGTGACGATGGAGAAAAAAAGGGCGAGTACAACCCGATTATCTACCGTCCCGACATCCTCAAGCTATTGTACAGCGAGCAGAAGTGGCTATCGCCTACTCCAGACGAGGTCTCGTTCGGGTGGGGTGCCGGCAGCCGACGAGTCAGCGTGATCGCTGTCTTTGAGCACATAGAAACCGGAAAGCGGTTCATCCACGCGAATACGCACCTAGACAACGTGAGCTCGCAGGCACGCAGCGAGGGGATCAAGGTCGTTTTGTCGCGCATCCGGGCCGTGCAGGATGAGTACGGTCCTTTGGGCGTAACGTTAACTGGCGACTTCAACTCGGAGCCAGGCGGCGACGCCTACGCTACGCTCGAGGACACGGGGTATCTGACCGAGCTGTGGAACTCGGGGGCGAAAAGGCTGGGAACTAATCAGCTAACGTACACGGGCTTTTCGACGACGGGCAAGACACGCATCGACTTCGTCTGGTTCGGGCCTCAGGGCGAGGATCGGTATTCGGCGCAACAGTTTGAGTTCTTGAACAATGATATAGACGGTGTTTTTATTAGCGATCATCGGGCCGTGGTTGCTGACCTGACTGTACTTTGAGTTGGGAGTTTAGTAGGGTTTGGCAATTGGCATGCCTATCTCAATCATCGGAGTAAAGACGGGAGAGTGAGACTTCGGAGTTATGATAGGGGCTAGGTAATGGATGCTCTATTGATTAACAATATGACGAGTCTCAAATCACAATTACGACCTTGGTTAAATAAATAGTATTAAATACGCGTAGATGGAATTTGATATAAGAGGAAGTTAATACTACGTAGATGAGTAAGGGATTGATCTTCTCCGGCTGGGTTCATTTCTTTATCTATATTGTGTCAAGTCATGCCAGCGAGGCCAGCTGGAAGCTATAAATACAAAGGAAATATATAGCTAATAGTAGGGAAATATGTCTATGGGGTTTAATAAACACTGGCAACTTGTGTTGAGTCCAAGATTTACCATAAAGAAGCTTGGCGAATATTCTACTATACAATTCTGTCCTGTGATTCCCTAGATTAATGGTGACATCGTTGTTATTGGTTATTATTAGGATTATAGGATTAGGATCTAGTTATTGTTTATATATGCGTAGATGCAGGCAGTGACTGCCCCATTACAATGAGTGCCTGAGTCACTGTTGCTAGGGATCCACACCTGTTCAATGACAAGTTCCATACGTGTATGGATACATGTACCTTAGGTGTCTGAGGCATATGAGGCGGTTGCCTAGGTGCACGTAGATAGGTGATGATATGAAAGGAACTGTTGGCAGTTGGCCGCCGTAGGCATGTCTCCACGCACGGACAGGGCGACGGGTTGACAGGACGTTAGAACGAGCTGCCCCTCGTTATTTCTTCCATATTTAGGCTGCAGCTGTAGACAATAGGAACAACTTCTCGAATCCATCAACAAACAACACTTCGTCCCATACGAAAACACAACAATGGATACAGGATATCCTACCGCCCCAGCCCCAGGCTGCCAAAGCCAAGCGGCAAATACTGCTAATATGGCTAACAATCAACCAGAATCATCGTAAGGCTCCTTTTATTTTCTATGTGTGCTGATAAATGAATACTAACCATGGTTTTAAGCCCGTACGCCGGTCCTCAAACTACCCTACAATTCCAAGATGGGCTACAATTCGCCATTCCTACTTCATTGTACAAGAAGTTTTTCGAGTATGAAATTTCCGATTTCAACGAGTATCTGATGAACTTCCCTGGTGATTGTGGACATGTTATCGTCCACTTTCTCTACACGGGCACCTACCAATATCTCAAGCTAAAGGGCACATGTCAATGTGAGAAGGACAAGGACATTGATGAATTCATAACATGTGCCCAAGTATACAAGATTGCGGGAGACTGTCTCCTATTTCCCCTGAAAAAACTCGTCAGAGTCGAAATGGAACGCCTCGGGGGCCGCTTACAAGTAACGCAACTCCTTAATGCGATGAAGGATGTGTACCTGACCCTTCCCGATACCGATAAATGGCTTCGCAACTTTCTCAAGTCTCTAGTTGAACGCCTCATCGAGAATCCTTCCATTCCCATCGAACTCGGTGATTCGCAGAGCCTTGGTCACCATACGTCGATCGCTAGTTTCCTTGTTGGAACCGCAATTGAGCTATGTCGCGAAAAGGTTCACGCGTCCCAGCGAGGTCATACCACCGTGGTTACAATTCAGGGCCATCTTCACGAAGCTCAAGCCCGAGGAAGTGAACATTTAGAACCTAAGCTGCTCCTCGACCAGAACTCGCAGAAGGATCAGAATGCGAAGGTGAAAAGCGAGGAAGACGAAGAACTACAGGGTCTAAAGAACGGGGGAAATACATTGCCTTTGCATCCTGTGGGCGGGACGAGGTAGGACATACCTAAATATCCCAAAATTTGCGTAGTTTACTAACTGAATGGAAGCTCAAACAATGTTAAAGAACCGAAAGCACCGGCTAATCCCAACAATGAAGAAATGTTTGAGGTCCCCCTAACCACGGGGGCAAAGACGTACTATGACCTCCCCGAGGCTCACACGACTTACTCTTTCGAAAGGCTCCTAACTGTATGTGCAGAGGAGCGCTTCAGAAAATTCTCTCCGGAGGAACTGCGATGGAAACAAATGGTTTGGGAGAGAGATCACCCTGAGGGTGTCTAGGTAGTCAGAGTTGCAGGTGGTGATTCTCATGTCGTTTACTCGTATGCCGGAGGAATAAAGTCTAATACTAGAGAGGGAACAGCTTCTTTGCAGTTTGGACGATATGGTTGCTGGGCTTGCTTGTTTAATCCCGACATTCGACAGTCTGGTTGGTAATAGGTAGTCTGAACTTGACGATGGATTTTTGATAATTGTTCTTTCCGGGAACTAAGTAGTAACAAGATAATAATAGTTAATGAAACGAGGCGTCTATCCAAAGCTACCTCTTAAAGTTACTCATACCTTGGTATTAATTCTGGACGACGTAAAACTGGACCATGTGATTGGTGGAGATTCGGCTTCCCAATTCTTCTTGAAAGTTTACCTCAGATATATAAACACCTTTATGACAACACTCTTCCACGTACGACCATAGGATCTGGAAAATTCGGGATCCCGTCCGCTCTCCCCTAGACAAGCCGGATACCGCTGGATTAGTAGTTGGGTCGGTGACGACCAGCGAATCCCCAGTGTTGTACGTTTTGTTTTCCTCTTTTTTTTACTCCTTTTTTCCTATTTCATTCATTTTTTGTTATTCTCTCTTTTTTATATGATCTGTATCTTTTCAGATATATTTATCCTTTTATCTTTTTTATTTTTTTTTAAACCGCGTTGTGGTTGTGTATATATCACCCGGTTAATTTTAACCTCCGTTTTGTAGGAGATGCTTAACTACCTCCTTCTACGACTTCTAGTAAGCTAGCCTCCGCCGACTTCTTATCATATATGAAATTATCCATAGCTATCAAGAAATTAAGTAGTTACTTAATTAAAACGTGAGAAGAAATATATATGTTTCATGCCAAGTAAGGTATTATCACAAGTCATAACCAGACCTACTTGTGTTCCCAAATCCATTTACAGAATCACCCCATCAAAGCCTGGCATCCTTCCGGATAGGCGCGGAACACTGTCCAACCTTTCAATGTTTTCCCGTTAAAGAAAGTCTCATACGACTGAGCATACGACTGGGTATAAATACGACCAAAGGTTTTACTATTTTACTAAGAGATACTTGGTTGGGGTCTCTGATTCCGTTTGCCGGGTTCGGTTCCTATTGTGGGGTACGTTTTCGGGGTTGTGCCAAGTTAAATATTACGTGTAGAAGCGACCGGCTAATGTAAATATATAGAGAACGCGTATGTCATTTAATATGTGTAAAAGTATGGGTTAAGCTTAAGATGGATAATATATTGTGCGGAACCTAATGCTACGTTATTGAGGCTCGTTACATTATTTGAGTTGTGCAACTACGAGGGGATCTGTGCAAGAGATTTTACGTAGGAGTATTTAACCTCCTATGGCTGCTTGTTAGTACTTCACGACGAGAACATGAAGGTAGATCATGATGTTTATTTAATACTGATGTACATCTTTCAAAAATAGCGTACACATTAGTAGCCTGATACAACTAAAGCCATATCTAGCATTCGGTTTAATTTATCTTCTTTACAAGGCTTAGTAGATATCTTTATTATGAACCTTCGGCATGATTCTAGCCACTTAAGTGTATGTGTATTGCTAGCTACTTCAGAGTGATAATTATAAGAGAAAGAGAGATAGCTTGGTATTTGGAGTGTTGGTTTACGTAGTTGAAAAATGATTTATCGCTGGAGATAGGTACACTATAAAATAATAGAAGTGATGCTGTAATAGTACTCAGCTCGTACACAATATCCAGGACAATAGGTAGCTTCTCATCAAGCCATTTAGCTGCGGAGTACGTCAACAGAGAAGGATTGCAGGGCTGAGATTGAAATCCGAATTTCCTGTAAAATGATATGGCATTCTGGATTAGATAAAGAGTACTTTAGATAAATATGGATCTATCAACGAGGAAACGGATTCGACTCTCAGTTAAGGCTGGCTAGTTCTTTTTTTCTTTTTCCTTTTGAATATATATGAGTTGAGGACTAGAAGTGACTTGACATTCCATATACAGTATATTAAATAGTAAAGAGTTCTTCAGGAGAGAACAAGTCATACCACAGCAGCCTTTCAAAGTAGATTCACTTTAACTTTAGTTGCTTGATATCTATCACTAGTAGAAGGGACTCCTTTTTGAGGAGGAGAGGTCCGGGATGTATTAAAAGAGACATACTACTGATTTAACATGCGCTGATATCGGATCATCATATTTTTTCTTGGCGAATCTTCAAGGAAGGTAAGTTTCAAAGAGGACGTAATCCACAAGCAACTATTCGGCCCATCAGTGATACCATATCTGCTTACATCAAGTCCTCATCCACCTTCCTTTCAGATTCATCTCCGCTTACGATTATCGGACCTCCTATTTGCTGATCAGTTTTTTCTCTGCCATGTGCATGATATTTACAAGGGGATATTATATAGTTAAAGTGGGACGGCGTAGGCAAGTCTTTGCCAAGAACATGGTTTGTGGATCTCGACCTGATCTCGACCATCACGACACATGTGAAAGGTTTGGTAGTCATGATTTTTGGAGGCTCGTTATGACCTGCATGCAATTATGCGTACCTATCATAGTCGCGGTGCCAGGGTTCGCGGGACGAAGGAGAAACGCAATATTCCTTTAGCGCGCCTTAAGCCTTGTATTTCGTATGGACACTCAATCTGCAACTGTAACTTCTTGGCGCTATCTTAGTATTGGACAGTATAGGAGAGCCGCGCGTCCAGGTTACATCAACCATAGTATTCGATCGGAACTTAGCAAAACTACACTACGATTTATCAACATTGACGTTGTTCAAAGAGAAATTAGGGCCTACTACAACAAGAATCTAAAGTATTGAGAGAGTGAATCTCTTTCAACACTAGTGCATATGGAAATCTAGCTCCACGGAGACAACCTCTCTTTTAGGGGCAAAGGTCTCCTTTCTATTCTTTCCGTTTTTGGTTTCCTAGGTGAGGTATACCAAGTTTTAGAATTAAAGACTATGAATTGCCTAGTATGAATTACGAGAGAAGTTTAGTTACCTAGTTGCAATCACCAATAAATAGCAAGAGTCATAATATGAGTTATCTAGAAGAGTCGAAAAATTAAAATAAAGACGTTACAAAACTAACAGCTTAACTAACATATCTAACAAGTCTATAATATTCATTATATTATGTAAACTAGGACACGCGACATTCATATACACCTGCATGGAACCCGTCTAGACGTCAGTTTTGGCTCAGGCCAGCCTTTCGCATCACTGTGTTTTCAACCGCCGTCTTCTCATTGGCTATCGATACCTACCAATCTTGGCTGCAATGCCGAAGCGGGCAGGGGCCTTTGATATGATTTGACATCAGATCCCTGGGTGAATCTGTGAAGATCCCACGAAGTAGCGGGAGGGGATCCCCGGCGAGACCAATTTAGGAGGGTGTCATTTGAGAGACAAAGGAGATGATGATGCCGCGATCTTGCGTGATGGCGACACTTGCCAACACTTCAAATTGGCGGTGATTGACAGGTAGCTAGGTACCTGACGTATATCGTACCTGCCTTTCTTGAGAATATCGTGTTTGCTTGAAGATATAAAAGAGGCTGGTTCCTCCATCCTATCTACTCCTACTCTTGACTGTTCCAACCAGGGCTTTCACTCTTTCCATATTATTTCACTCTCTTGAGCTCTCAAGGCTCTTAAGTTTAGCCCACGATGGTTAACCTCCGCATGATCACCGCCTCTTTGGCGGCCTCCTCTTTCATCGGTGCTGCTGTTGCCCACCCCGGCGACAGCGAGGAGGTAGTCAAGTACGAGAGGGCTATGCACAAGCATGCTCAGGCAGGAGCTCGTCGTGCTATCGCCAACTACGGCAAAACTCCCGATACAGCAGCTCTCAAAGCTCGCGCTGTTGCTCGCCGTGCAGCTACTGCCCAGAGCCTTCGTGAGAAGCGCGGCCTCAACGACAGTAAGACATCCTAGAACATCCAATATTTCTTCTTACTAACTTCAAATTAGAGCGCATGAAGTCCAAGAGGGGTCAGGCAGAGCTTGAAAAATACTTGAACGTCACGCACGATAATACGGAACTCGGCTACACCCTAGATACCCCGTTGGACGTTATCTTCGATTCGAATTCGACCGCCGCTCTTGTTCCTGAGGTTACTATTGGCCCCTATTGGGTCGCAGGAGAACTGATTCGAGTATGTTTATCCAATAGTCCTTTGCACCCCGCTCTCTGATGGTGAAAAAAGAAAAAAGAAAAAAAAAAAAATCACACTGTTCTTAAGCGCTAACTTAATCGTTACAGGTTGATCTTACCGAGAACCAAGCTGGAGTGCCCGTCCATCTGGACCTGCAATTCATTGACATCAACACGCTTGCAGCTATTCCTAACATGCTGATCGACATCTGGCACTGCAATGCTACCGGTGTATACTCCGGTGTCTCCTCACAGGGCCAAGGAGGTCTCAACACTACCCACGGCCGTGGTATCCAGACCACCGACGACGATGGTGTGGTTCAGTTCGACACTATCTTCCCGGGTCACTACACCGGCCGAACGCCTCACATCCACTTGATGAGCACCGAGAACGCCACAGTTCTTCCCAACAACACCTACCTCACGGACGGCAAGCCCAACCACATCGGTCAGCTCTTCTTCGACCAGAGCCTCATCACCGCCGTAGAGGAACTCGCGCCTTACAATACCAACACCCAGCGCCTAACCCTCAACTCCCAAGACGGCATCGACGCCCAGACCTCTACTGCCGAGTACGACCCCTTTGCCGACTATGTTCTCCTTAGTGGCGAGCTCCAGGACGGTCTCTTGGCGTACCTAACCGTCTTCGTCGACACTAATGCTAACCAGACTGCCTACGCCCACGCTGCCGCTCACTACTATGAGGGAGGCGGTGTCGCTTCTCCTGGTGGTGGTGGTGGCCCCGGTGGCCCCGGTGGCCCAGGCGGTCCTGGCGGTCCTGGAGGTCCTGGCGGTCCGCCCGGCAGCTCGTTCCCTCCCGCGCCTAACAGCACCACTGTTCCCTAAAGTGCGTCCGCATAATTCGTCTTCCACTGGGAGCCGGCAATCAACTGGGGGGATAGTATAGGAGGCGCTATTTTACGGAATCCATAGTGCGTTTATACAAGTTATAGGCCCGAAAAAAATAGACTGTCATTACCGACAACCCTTTCTGCAGCCGTAGAGTTTCTTAACCCGTGATTAAAAAATATACCTATTTATCGTAGGGCATCGTTATCCTGATTGCCGACTGATGATGTGAATATTTCTGATTCATTGTTACTTAACCACGCTTGCACTCCGTATTCTCGCCTGTTATCCTTAGCGGGCGGAATATTAATCCATCCGTGCCCTATTCCATCGTACGAAAAATGCTTATAAATTGATAAAATAGGGACCATACCTCTTTACTTGGGTGGAGTTTCTTAAAGGATGTACGCACCGTCCAATTTGATTCACCATCCCGGCCTTATACGGCGCTAGCCTGAGGTGAAGTCCTAACCGTAGAAGCGATCACAACTCGTCCATACACCAGCGTTCTAGCTACAGGTTCATTATCTAGCATTTCTAGGGAAGTGATCTTGGGGATTATCATATTGTCTTCAACTAGAAGTAAACATTACACGAGGTATACTATGTTAATAGCTCAGCAACAACCTATTCTTCCGACGGGTTAAATCTCCATATTTTTGGTCGGGAACCAAATGCTCTTGGTTGAGACTAACATAATCGCGTCGATACTATTTTATTAGCATTATGTCCTCACGTATAATTTGAGTGCTCATTTAATAAGGCTGGTTCATCGATTGGTGCGCAATTCTGAGCGTAAAAGGGTCAGGTGGACGGTAAGGGCGGTCATGAATGTTACCCCCAAACTAGGTCTCTCCAAATAGGGGGCAACTATTATCATTGTGAAAATTGATTTCTCATATTTTAGGGTTTTAAATCGACTACACTGACAATAAGAATTATGATGTATGATAAGTAAGCTACTCCTAATAGGTAGCTTAGATTCAACCATAAGGCAACTCGCAAGTTTACTACCTAAATCCTTGGGGACGTACGACTAAACAGAAGGCATTTGTATTATAGCTAAAAGTAGGCCAACAACGTTGCTATGGCAATTTCTAAGGGAGAAGAAAAATGAAGAAAGTGAAAAGTGAATAGTCCATATTACTAAGGCCATTGCTGTTAATGAACGATCATGATAGCTAGGTAGCTATCAACATGAATCGTGCTAAAACATAAGAAAAGCTTGCGTTCTCGGTGCCCCACAAGGACCCCAAACTAGGTTGTTTTAAGTACAACTTTCATATCCCGTCTAGAATTAGTCTCTATGATAGTAGAAAATCTAAATAAATAGTTGTCGTTTTATTAATGGGGGGAAGGGTTGCTTATAAGAGAAATAGTCTGTAGTAGCCCACGACTGTGCCGATGACGCTTCACTTCTGTACACCGCTCCGAGTTTCCAACACTTTCGGCCCCGTCATTGAGTTATCATGGAGTATCATTGCTGCTGGAGACATTTCGGTATTTATTTCTATATTTATCTACTAACGAGTCTCCTAGATAAGGCCATTTTATATGTAATATGTACAACCACACATGTCTGTATGCCACCTCGCTTAATTCTAAGCAATTCTAATGGCCTATACCTATACCCAGATTGCCGATCTCTAAGTCCCCGACAAATGATAGGTGTTCGAGGCATGTGAAGGGGGTGATGAATTTGAGGAAATGAATCGTGACTACACCATGACAGGGCACTTATTAGGCAGGCAGTACGCAACACGGGTTGGGGGCAGATAATATCAGCTTTATGCCATAAAAGGGTTGGTACAGTATCTTATTGTGAGTACCTATATCGGGTACGTATAGGAGATCTCGTCTCCGGTAACCAAAGATAAGATGCCCTGAAAACGGGACGATAGAAGTAATGTTCAGGTACAAATAGATAACATAAAATAGATTCAAAGATTTACAAAGTGAGTATACTGTATAATAGAAGATGCATTAAAGATATTACCGGCAGCGAAGTAGAGTATAAAAATGGTTGTACGTGCCAAAACGACATCACAACAAGATGTATCAAACTATCGGCCAGCACCGACCTACAAGAGCAAAGCTATTGGACAGTCTAATTTGAGCAGAAAGTATACTAAAAGTAAGACAGCATTGGGAAGTGTGCTTGAAGTATTGGGTGGCCATTTAGCGTTATACTAGGATTGTGTGAATATGCACCAACATACACGCGCTAGCAGAGAGTTCGACGAAGCACTGATCTTGACCACCTACGCCCGAGTTAACTGACTGGGGACTCCAAATACCGCAGCTACCACCGTGCAGGAAAAAATGAATGGGGTTTTCCTATTTAGGTCTTAATACAATATTTAGCGAAAGCAGACGTGGGCGGACCATGAATGATCCTTGTTAACCTATCACTTGACCTACTCCTAACGCGTGTTGTAATATAGGGGTTGTAGGAAGAATACATACCGCCACTTTGCAATTCTTCGTAAGAGATATTTAGGTACTTAGATCTATCGAGAAAGTTGGCTGTAAGTGAGGTGAATAGATAGAACCGGCCGATGAGTTCGGCTCATCGAACGGAATTTCGGGGCCCACACCGATGAGATGCTGTTGAGCCTATTTTCTTGGCTTCCCCGGTGTGTCCCGATAAAGCATCGGCAAATGAGCCAGGGGGTGTAAACCCATGGAAACGGGTGGAAATGAGTCGGGAAAGTGACCGACTGTTATCACCTTCTATTGTTGCCTTTCTAATCATTCACATACTGGTACTGGTCACATAGTAACGTAACTTACAATATAATTGCCAGGAAATCAACTCCTATTAGACATTGCGTGATCTAATGCGCGTATAAACTATGTAGGCCGCGGAGATGATCAATAAAGGGCTGTACCTAATTGTATGTAATTACATGTGCCTCATTATTCTCGAATTAAACCCGGAACTACATACCTACGATACGAGATAATTACCAATGCGCTGTGGTTAGTCGACAAGCCGCAATGTTTCAATCTCTTAATCTCGGGGTCGGAAGACTCGGGGAGAGCCTGTAGCGCAGTAAGTATCCGAGACATCGTCTGTTCGTAAGCTAATGGAGGATTTTCTCATCTTAAAACATGCATTTCCCCGCCAACGAGGCTACATACGCAGAAAAAAAGGGAAAATAAATGCGAAGTCACTCGAAAACTTGAAACCTATAAATATCAATGAGCAAGCATTGCTGTGAGTGTCCTCGACGATGGGTTGATATCATCAGACCCACGGGCCACGATTGTGCATGCAAGATGCTTACCTATTTGCTGGATGCCTCGTCGAAGTCGAGTCGATAAGTTGCGATGTCATCATTACGATTGCTACGTACCGACGTGGAGAAGACGAGATGTGGTTGGTGGGATGTGATGGTGGGTCGACTCGTTTATGCACGAGGCAAGACAAGCTTTTTTAAGGCGTCCAGCGCGACAAGCTTTTGTTCTGGGCCGGTCTGTTTTAACCTCAGATCATGAAGTCGGCCATTAGCACTATCGTATATATTATACGTTTCGAATTGATTATTCGAATCCCATAAATTTATATGGATATGTTATTATGGTAAGACTATAAGTATCATGTACGATGGCAGATAAATGGTAATAATTTCATTCTAATATTATGATTCCTCTTTTCTCATCTTATTGCGTCGATGGTATAAGTAACACAGGGAACGGCTGAGATGCAGTGTGAATTGGCATCTTTTAAGAATCCTAATGATCCTAATCCTAACCTAGGTTAATTGAGTTGCAGCTGCACTAACGGCACTATGTAAGTCCCACAAAACGCCCAACTATGTAGGTACTAACGTTAAAAACATCCTGGCATCAAAAGCGGTGGGTTTTAGGGCATCCGGCAGCCCGAGACAAGCTGACAGGGGTTTGCATCGAAGCAGCGCTGATCAGGATTCGCAGTGCCTGACGAACAAAAGGACTTGTGAATAATCTGCTTATTCTCTTTCTTTTTGTATTTGAGGCTTATGAGGGTTACTCTTATATGTATATTATTCTTATAGTTAATGTATGTTTAAATCCTAAATGCTGCGGCTTAGTCCGAACCTTGCTTGCTCGTACATATCTGGGATCCTTTAACAACACTTACACGATACGATACACTACGATACCTGCATATACCGATCTTGTCTGTGCGCTAATGGGGTTAAATGGGTATGTAGATGGGACACATTACATAGCACCCAGCTACGAGGTAACGATCTAACTGAGTCAGGTCCTAGATATACCGTATGCGGTAAAAGCCAACTGGGGCTTTATCAGTCGTATTATGTAGGTAGCCACTTAGATGTTTGGTAACGTTATGTAGAGCAGCATAATGGGACGCGTTTAGTACATCAAACCTGTCTATGTTTGCCTGACCTATTAATGTTTTGGGAATAGTTCCTAGTGTGCACCTGATGCGACAGATATGTAATGATAATTTGTATTGTACGCCTGCCTGTTACTTTATGTAGGTACCTAAAGGTAACTAACTCCCTACTCGACACACCTGAATTGCCGTCTGTAGGTAGTCCGAGAGGATTTTTTTCTTTCTTTTTTTTAAAAAAAACCCTCGTTTCCCTCAGCTGATAATAGATGGGGTCTTTTATCCCCCCCCTTCCCCCCATCCCTGCCAACTATTCCTTGGGTCCCCCTATTATCTCATTTTCATTTTCCCCAATTTCCAACCCCCAAACTTGCCAAGAACATCTTTTTCATCGTCTCCCGCCCTACCGTACCTACACAATTACTTACCAACTACCTATCTATTATCCCTCCCTCGTCATTCGCGTTCCTGTTCCTGAGAACTTATCTCTTCCGTTTCGTTGTCTCGTTATCAATCGTAATGTCTCAACCATCTCTCAAAATAGTATAATGATTATAAGAGCATGTGTATGTCTTGGACCCTTTTCTTTTATTGTCTCCAGTAGTTCTGTCAATTTCGTCATTATTGTTATTTCTGTCCCTTTTTCCCCGCTGCCCAGAGTTGTTTATTATACATAGTCCTTGAAAATCTTCTTGGCACCAGCCGAGCCCTCTCTAGAATCCCTTGGCACACAGCGGCTGACGTCTACTCTACAGCACTCCAAACCGTCCGGAATGTCGTGTACGTCGCCAAGAGAAACTTTCTTTTTCCTTTTCCATTCTGCTGGGCATTGCCAAGAGTATATTAGGCCATCAAGAAAAGCTTAGAAAAGCTTAGCAATCTTGATGGTTGTTGGTTGGCCGAATGACTGATGGTAAATGCTTGTTAATTGACGGACCAGCGTCGATGAGATCAACGGTGCCGAATAGTGCGTCGCCGGTGCATTCGCGATCGGTGCATCGCTTGTGTTGTACGACGTAACATTACACCGAAATGCATTTTGTCAATTCCGCCGTGCCTCATCTACTACCGTCTCTCATCAATACCATGCATCATCATCATTGTTGTCGCCCTTCCAATAAAGCTTGCCCTGTGCACTTAATCGAGTTGATACGTTATGCTGTCCGTGGTATCATACTAATATTCGAGTAGACTGTTATTCAGCAATCCTAGTTGGACGGGTGGTCATTCGGTTCCCAGCACTATCCTCAGAAATATTACCGCATTATCAGTATGTGCCGAAACTTGAGGAATAGGGAGTATACCGGAAGACTAAACTTTTACTTACACGTTGTGATAGAGCCATATAGCATATTCCGAGGATCTACTTCAAAACATCACGACCCTCTCCACTACTTCGGTTTCAACGCCAAATGGGGTCATCCAGGGTCTGCTCTACGTGCCAGACCTCGGCGACAATGATCCGTGTCAGGAAGAGGCGGCAAAATACATTCCATCGAATGTCACACGACAAGTGAATTTGCCGCCTACGAATTACAACCTTATTGCTTTGGCGCCGTGGATTAACACCGAGTGTACCCAGGCATTTCTTGCCTCGGCTAGGTTGGACCCCATCCGAGGGATGCTTGTTTATCGTCCAGATAACGACACCAGTCAGCCGCCAGACGTCGGCGACGATGTTTGGGACCTAGGGGATGGAGAAATGTGGAAGACGCAGAACCGATACCCCGTCTATGCGATCCCCGGTGCCTCCGGACAAGAGATGATGAGACAGCTGAGTCTTTATTCTGGTGATCTGTCTCAAGTCCCATTTAGCAATCAGATTATTTCTACGTATTCCCCGAACCCAGCGGATTACGTACGGGTATGGACGGAATTAACCGTAATTACCGTATCAACGACTCTCCCGCTCTGGGCATTTGTTCTGATTATTCTTGGTGTAATCGTTGCCATCATAGGCAGTACATCGTTGCTCATGCATTTTATCCAGAGTCGCCGTCGCGCTGCTTTACGACGCCGCGTGATGCGGGGTGAGGTGAATCTAGAGGCGCTAGGTATCAAAAGGCTAATGGTGCCGATGCATCATATCCTGACTTTCCCTTTATTTACTTATAATTACGACCCACCATTACCATCACCATCATCGCCTACGTCGGTCAAATCCCCACAGAAGATAGGGCGGAGGTCATCAGAAGGTAGTCGAATACCTGCTAGCGTAAGGATTGAGAAGAGCGATTGGACCATCGATTATCAACCTGCGTGCCTCATCTGCTTGGAGGATTTCGAGTCTAAGAAAACGATCATCCGTGAACTACCTTGCGGCCACATTTACCACCCCGAATGCATTGACGAATTCTTGGGCCAAGTTAGCTCTTTATGTCCTTCCTGCAAAGCATCAATGCTGCCTCGCGGTTACTGTCCAAAGATAACCAATTCGATGGTACGTAGGGAGTTTGGCACTCGAAAGCTAAGGTCTAGTGGCGCGGTGATCACCGTGGACGTCGAAAGGGGTCGTCAGAGATTATCCTCATGGAGTAGCTCTATGAAGAAGCACATATGCAAGATTTCACCTCCACAGCCGGAAGAAGCTATCGACTTACAAGAGCAGCCAAGGGATGATAGATCAAGCACAGTCGGAACGACACGAGATCGCATGCAGGACCTTGTAGTACCCGTTGACGAAACGAACAGCGACGACGGGCGGCCTCAATGCAAGTCGCGTCGCCACACTAGCGGGCCTAGAAGCTAACATATCAATAGGGAAACGCACAGCTCTCAAAGTCTTCCCGGGATTTAGGTGACGGTTTAGCTATTAATCGGATATTACACATTAAAAACTATTGGCATCATTTAGCATAGTTTGGCGTTTTTGTTGAAAGGAAATGCATTATTTGGGCTGTTACAAAGGCCTACTGGGGGCGTTCATGGGAATACCGGCTATGATTGCCTCTTGGGCATATGCGGATAGTAGGATCTTTGGTGTATGGTATGGGAATTGCATATGAAGATGCATATGAAGACTGCTTGGATATACCCCAAGGTTCGGGCGCGATTCTAAAATCCGAGGAATACAAAGAAATTCCCATTGGCCATTGGCTACCCAGCTACCTCAATAATATCTATGGTTGTACAGCGCCTGTGTAATAATACCACAGTGCGGCTCGTCACCTTATGTCTTATGTAGAGATGTCTGTTGGAACATGTGTCGTGTCCATGGTCCGTGCACGTAATCTCTCCAGCCGTATTCGCACATAAGGATTCGTCATTCTCACAACTTGTACATAGCTCCAACAAACGCCGCACACCTTAGAAGTGCCAATTCGAGTCTCTGGAGTAGAATACTTTCTTGCCTGAAAGGAAGTACGCCGAGTTGGCCTTCTGACTCGAAATGAGAATACTAGTCATCTCGCCCAAACCGCAGCAGTGCAGATGACCTTCCCGCGTGATGAGTGCGAATCTCGGTAATGGCGGGATGCCTTCGGCCACGGAAACCCTAGGCACGGAAACCCTAGGCGAAACCTCGTCGTCCGAAGCAGACCCTAAGCTCTTGGAACCTGACTCAGATCCAGGCACAACCGGTGAAGGTGACGCGGCGGAAACTCGACCTCTAATCATCTGCTTCCACGGCTCAGGCGAGTCGTGCTCGCCGTCGTGGGACGCACTGGCGCACACGCTAACTGCTGTACCTCACCGCCTACGCGTCCTGTTGTACGACCGCGGCATCCTGAATCCTCGGCCCCCGCAAGCTACCGCAGAGCTGAGGGAGTATCTAAAAAGCGAGAGGTTGAAGGGGCCTTGCGTGCTTGTTGCACATTCGTACGGCGGCGCGTTTGCGCGGACGTTCTTGGAGCTGGAGGCAGAGAAAGACAGTGGGGGCGACGGCAATGTGGAAATCGTGGGCATGGTGCTTGTGGAAACAGGCCAAGAAGGCGGTCTCGATCCCGAGGTAGAAGAAAGCCAATACGCGCTCCGGGTCTTAGGCACGAGGCCCCTGAGCGTGGTACGTGGGAACTCGCTGCTGAGGCAGTGGGCGGATCTAGAGGCTGCAGAGGCGAGCGTGTCCGCGAAAGACGGGATGAAGAAGGAGGATCTGAGACAGAGGCGGGAGATGCTGAAGATGTATGACGCGGTGGACGAGCAGATGAAGAAGAAGCAGCTAGACCTTGCCGCGGCGAACGCGAAGAAGAGGTACGTGCACGTACCGGATTGCGGACACCATGTCGTGAGAGATCGGCCGGACGTGGTGGCCGGCGAGATCGCGTGGGTGTTGGACAACGTGGGCAAGGTGGACAAGGCCGATGGAGCGGTGGTAGGGAAAGATAAACGGAAGGATGGGAATAAGGGTAAAGAGGGACGGAGAACGTGGGAGGCGGGAATTAAGAGGATATGGAGGTTTTGTAGAGATGTTACGGGGAAACTACTTAATAAATTGGGAAAATGAGTTATTGCTGTTGGCGGGATACCATTGAGTTACTAGAGTTATAAGTAGTATAATATGTAGTTTATATTAGAGGATACCTATACTTTTCGATCTTTTAGATAGGTAGTCAACGTTGATAATTTATCCCTTCTTCGTAACTTGAATATTAGACATTTTGATTTAAGAAATATCTACTGTCGGCCGATTTAAGAGTAGGTATTCCCACACCACAAACTAATTCCATAATGCGTAATATAGAATATATAAATAAACTACATTGGCAATTACTTATAGTTGTTAATTGAGTTGTCAGGTGGTATTTGGGTTGGGGTGTATTAGATTTGACTGTTGCTGTTTGGGATAGTTTAAGCTGCCGGCATACTATAAGAGGTATGTCCTGGTGCCTGCAGGAGAGCCCTAATGAAGGTCTACACCTCATAGGTCGGTACCTGATAAGAGGTACCTAATACTTTGCGGTGTACCCACTAATGTCCCAATTTTAACGGTTCGGCAGCCTGCAGGTGTCTTAGGAAAACTCAATTACCAGATTACCAGCGGCTTACAGCGGCTAGCAGGCCTCCGATGTAGCGTGCCGGGTAGCCGGGATTGAATTTTAATTTCTGGCGGGTAGTTGTTCTCTAGCACTCAAATACACTACCAGGTACCAACCTAAATACCCGTACTTTCCCTACCTAGCTGCCCGACCTGCCGACTTACAATACCAATTTCTCATCCTTGGTTTAGTCGCCAAGGACATCAGCCTCAATTCCTGACACATTCATGTATTAACCTATTAACCTAGTTTTTGTTTCACTAATGCAGTTCGCACAGCGCGCGCTGTCAGATTCAGCCTGTTTCAGTTCGTCGCTTTTTTTGGCCGCCCACGTATATTAATAATAATATCGGTAATGAGTCAATATTATTCCTATTGGTTGTTGGTTGATAGGGCCAGAGAAGTCGAAAGAGGGCATTCACTAGCAATTCGCCAACATCCCTCATGTTGGTTGAAAATGTTCAATGGCAGGTCCTTCACCAACCTCACCACGCCATAATGGCCCTCTTTCGACGGAAGACGCGCGTCTTCGCTTCATTGTTTCTAGTACTCGTATTATATCTTTTAGTCGGACTTATACCCGAGCACCGCGATACCCTCTTCGGCTTTACCTTCGTTAGGACGAGTTACGACTGGTCTCAGCAGCCATTGAAATATCCCATATCAGAATATGTGCCTCTACCCACCGGTAGGCCTCTTGCTCTTCCCAAAGTCCAATATGCCTTCACCACCGATACGAGCCCCGAAGGTGTTGCGAGGGAGGAGGTCCTAGCGAGCAGGCGTGCAGAAGTTAAAGCCGCATTTGTAAAGAGTTGGACTAGCTACAAGAACGCCGGTTTTGGTTACGATGAACTTATGCCGGTATCCGGGAAAGGGAGGGACGCGCCTGGATTTGGAGGTTGGGGAGCTACGCTCGTTGATTCTCTTTCGACACTATGGATTATGGGCCTTACAGACGAATTCTACGAAGCGGCCGCCGCAGCTGTGACCATCAATTGGTCCAATACGAGGGATACTTCTTGCAATTTCTTCGAGACTACTATTCGACACCTTGGAGGACTCTTGGGCGCGTATGACTTGAGCTTGGAGACGGCATTGCTCGAGAAAGCCATTGAGCTCGGCGATATGCTCTATATGGCATACGATACGCCTAACCATATGCCGCCATTCTGGTTGGACTTCGACGATGCGAAAGATGGCAAGCAAGAGGCCGGATATCATGACCCGTCTGCCTCCGTCACATCGTCGTCACTCGAATTTACTCGGCTAGCGCAGCTTACGGGAGACGACAAATATTATGACGCTATAAACAGAGTGACAATGGTCCTGGACGAATGGCAGAATAAGACAGTTCTACCCGGCATGTGGCCAACATACTTTGACTTTAAACAATTACAGCTAGACAGTGACAATAGCTTTACGCTCGGTGCGCTAGCGGATAGTCTCTACGAATACTTACCGAAAACCTTTGCCATACTCGGCGGTCTTGAGCCAGTGTACGAAAAGCTCTACCGCGGAGCGATGGATACGGTCATAGAGAATTTACTATTTCGACCGAAGACGCCGGATCAGGACGATATACTTTTTACTGGAAATGTGTACGTGTCTGATGACACGGGGCCTCATCTAACCGCCGAGGGGCAGCACCTCGCATGCTTCGTCGGCGGAATGTTCGGACTCGGGAGCAAGCTTTTCAACATCCCGGAACATCTCGAAATCGGCGAGAAGATCACTCGAGGCTGCGTGTGGGCATACGATGCAATGCCCACCGGCATTATGCCCGAAATCTTCAACTTGCTCAAATGTGATACGCTGGATCCGTGTGAATGGGACGAGTCAGAATGGGAAGATCAATCGAATACGCAGTTGAAGAAAGGGTTCACAAGTGCACGTGACCCGCGATATCTTCTACGGCCGGAAGCAATCGAGAGCGTATTTCTAATGTATCGCATGACCGGCAACCCCGAGTACCAGGAGATGGCGTGGAGGATGTTCCAGGCGATTCGTAAAGCAACCGAGACTGATCTGGCCTTTTCGGCTATCCAATCCGTTCGAGATGTCGTCACAGTCAAGACAGACTCTATGGAGGTCTGTTATTATAACAAATATCACGAGATTCTGCATTTCGACTAACATTACCACAGAGTTTCTGGATGGCCGAAACACTCAGGTACTTTTACTTGATATTCTCCTCGCCGGATCTTATTAATTTAGACGAATTTGTCTTAAATACGGAAGCACATCCCCTGAGACGACCTAGATGAGACACGCAAGGCTCGGTTTATTCAGCTTACTCCGGATGCATTATCTCCGGAGCCCGATTTAAAGTGCGGTTCGTACCCCTTGCTATTTATGTGAGTGTAGTTGGTGGAATAGCTTACCGTCATGAGTTGTTATGAAACGGCCTCGGGAAGAGACAAATATTCGAAGGTTGCGTTCATATGTCAAGATGGTATATGATTGATGATGGAAGACCATGTATATCGGGCGATAGGGCGTACGTATAGATACCTAGACATAATGCTACGATAGACTTAATGATAATAATACCCAACGAACACCTTCGGAAATAGTAGATCGTGCTTTGGGTAGCAAGGAGGATTTCGGTCCAGCCGATTTTTCTCGTGGCGTCACGACACAGACAACTCTCTTCCTCTATTTGACTACGGTCTGTAAGGACATGCATGGCGATGAGGCGCAACTTGATGTGCTGGAAAACCGGTGAGTGAGTCACCTCTTGCCTGATTTGGGGACGGTGAGTGATGAAGCGAGGGAAAAAAAAAAATCGAGATTGATGTTCACGACTACGTAAATGCACTTTTATGGTTTGGAGATATGTTACAACAAGTAAGCATGCAGCGAAACGCGTCTTCCATTCCTACTAATCAGGGCGCGGACGGTATAAATCATGGTACGATTGAAAGTACGGGCACGGGTCGGCGTTGGCATGATGATCCCACGTCTCTCGCATTCAACTAAGAAACCCGTTCTCGACGGGGCCATGACGGTGGTTATATGCCGCGTAGAACATGTTATATATTACGGATGGGATACGCTGGCAATATTGCAATAACTGTCTTTGCTATACGACGTATTATGTACTACTAGGTACCTAGGTATTCATCATTTTCGGAGATAGGGGCATATATTAGGTTGAGGAGATGATAGGATGAGATGTGATAGAATTCCAAGCTGAATGCGGGAGCCTACTAGGGCTGATAGGAATCCATATTACTTGTTAGGTAGGTAGGTAGGCAAGGTATTGCTACCCGGTCTTGAACCCGGCCTTGAACTCGCTACCCGGCAGCTCGGCAGGTCAAGAACGGCGGGGCGGTTCATGGCAACGCTACGGACGACCATTTTTTTTATAAAAAAAATTTTTGCCCATACATAGAGGGAGACCCCTGTCAATGTCGACGAGCGTTGGCCGTGCTTGGCGGCTGCTATGTAAGAGTTTCCCTACGGGCATACGCCTAACTGCAACCCACGAACCTGGAACACAGCCACCGCTGTTGTTTCGGACGCTTGCTGATATTTTTTTCTTTTCCTTTTTCTTTTTCTTCTTTGCAAAGTAGGACACGCTGTTTAAACCTTTGAGGCTCTTTCGACTAACTACGACTTTTCCTCGGTATCTAATATGTTGTTGATGACGATGCGAAGGACATCCCTGCGCAGCCACATCGTCCCGTCAGGGGCGGGCAGATGCATATCTACAATCCTCCTTGTCTGACGCCATCGGTTATATTTTATTTTATTTTATTTTTTTCTAGATTTATATAGGTACCTTACCGTTACTTTTATGTTTGTCTAGTTCTGCCGTGGTATTTTAACGAGATCATGTGCGTCCCTTGCGCTACAGATACATGCTGAAATCTTTATAACTACCTGAGAATGAAAGATGATAGTTACGAGGTACCCACATGGTTATTTCACGTCTACTCTAGGCGTTTTTGATGTTATCATAGTAGAAGCACGTTGTGTGGATCGCTTCCATAGTAGGTCCGTAGTTGCGAGCCTTGGAGTCCATATCTTGGTGTCCAGGCATATATTAGTAGTCGAGAAGGTGTCCTAGTTCATTACATGGCCATCTGTATCGTAATCAACCGTCCTGGTTGAACTTGCACCGAATTCTTTTCTTATCATACCCGAGCCGCACATGCTATCCAGTACCAGGAGCGAATTTCGAGTGGCTCGCCGTCCATGGTTCTGGCTCTTCAAGACCCCCGCCCACGCATGGCTTCCATGTCCAAAGGATGCAACAAGTTATAGTACGTACCGCATTCTCAGTTATCGCGTAAACCCATAGTCTTGCCCTATATGATCGAGTGGACAGAAAAGCTCACCTTCTTCCCCCTTTAGTCAGTCTTGTTACTATAAACCGGGCGTCGCTTGAAGGTTTTTTCCAACGTTTTCGTACATAGCTCTATTACTTGGGGTTAGGTATGACCAGCCCAATCATTCAATTGCGGTTCATAGCTGATTTTCAGCCACCCCCCTCAAAGCACTGGTGCCCAATAGACCGGGAACACTCAGCTTTTAGACTGTTCTCTTTCTTTAAGTCCGCGGCCTAAGACTCGTTGCCTCGTTTCCCTATTGCCCTGTGCCCAAGGTGTAAGTAGTTTTCCCAAATAGTCGGACGAACTGGCTGCTCTGGTAAGAATCGTCACGGATTGGAGATAGATCGGGCTTATATGTTGGAGATGTGATGTATGATATTGAATCACGGGCGAACCGGGAGTCGGATGGATTCCCAGTGGCCTAAGGGTTGTATACGTGTAAATGCCTACTTACTTACATATTCCTATGTGACTTGCACACACAATACTCCGAAAGGCTGGCGATCTCATGGTTATTGTACCTTCGTACAAGTGGCCGAGCCAATGTTCTGAGCCGACGTTCTGAGCTACCCCGCTTCTACGTGATATTGTTCTGACCTTCGGCGGGCTTTACTGAATTATACCAGCCTACACCAACTTACCTACACCGTGGATCAAGAGAGATTAGTACCAAAAGCGGCAACTTTCTGTGCTTAGATTCTAATAGATATTCAGTAGTCGATATTATTACTGCATAGTTATATCCTTGTTTATTTGATTAGGTTTTGTGTCTGGTTCTGGTGTGGTGTGGCTAAGTCTCTCATTAGCTGTCAGGACAATGCTGCAGGACAGCCCGATCTCGTTCACTACCTTTTAACAGCCAGCTCGCAAAACTACCGCCTCAGAGCAATTTTTCTCTTTAAATCCCCGAGGAGCTCGTCTGTGTGATCCCCTTTCTTCACGACCATGGAATTGTTCTCGTCGAAGCACTATCGTGTGAGCTTGATTCCTTGGAGACGTCAGAGGGTGAATATCGTCCCCCCGGCTTAAATTTATTCAGCTCTTATCCTAGCTTGCCAACCAAAGCTATTGGGGGGCGACTCTTCTGGCAGACTTCACCATGGAAGACTATCCGATGTCACCACTGCTGATGGCGCCCTACAAAAACGACATCGACGCTACTGGCCTGGGTAAAATTAATTCGTTTGCCATTACCTGCGAGTTTCTCGATTCTCTACGCACATCAGCAAACGTGTCCGGTGGTACGTATAAACTCAGTATACTGTTAGTAAGTAAGTAAAGATGATTAACAATTTAGTTAGGGGCGTTTGCTACTACTCCCAACTTACAGCATCTTCATAACTTCTCTATTCCCGCATTGCGATTCGACCGTCCGATGAACAATACCTTACAGGCCTCTCCACTTATGCATCCTAGTCTGATGGACAATTCGTCCAATAGTTGGGATAAAGAACAATGGCGCTTCCTTTGGTGGTTCGTCTGGAAAATTGATGGTTACTGTGAAAAGCTTCAAGAATGCTTTGACCAAAACATACCATCTGATTTAAAGGACTGGTTGGCAACACGCAATAATTCGACCGAAATACGGAACGTCGGTCTACGGGGTCTTGGCGACATATTACAAGATATCATTCCTTCCGAATTTCACGAGATACTCCCTATTATGATTGTTCAACACGCGATTTTCCATTACACCTGCGAGACCAATTCTTTCGAGAGCGTCGAATCTGCGTTCACCGGCTGGAGAAATAGGATCCCTATAATACAGACTCACCAGTCAAGCCTTGATCTGGTATTCGAGCGGTTAAAGTCAGCAGATCGATCGTCTGGGAATACTCAGCTCGCTCGACCCCACATACAAACCCCCCTTTTCGAAACAGGTAGTAAATTTACGAATCTTGGTTTTACCTGTTATCCGCAATCTATTACCGACAGCTCCTTATATCCACCTAGGAACCTGGTCCCCAGCCCCGATACAAGCCCGTGGACCCTATCTGGAGATCAAAGTTTTGCTTCTGGTGCTGGTGATAGCAGCCTGGGTGATAGATATATGGCGGGCTACCCCTTGGATCCTGTGCCGAAGTTCAACTATTATGAACCGTCAAGGTCCGAAAATATCATGCCTTATACTCCGGCAACGAATTTAAATGGTCCATTTTCTTCGAACGAGATTGAGAATTCTGCATTTCAGAGCCAGACCCCTCGACGCGTCGGACAAGTATATGGGTTATCCCCATCGCCCAGCTATCCTCAATACGAAGCTGGGATGAGCTCAATGTCTCTCAGCCATTCCACGCCATTCACTATTTTCATGAAGTTTATAGATAGTAGGTATATTAACCCCGTGTGCTACGGATCGAGTCTTACATGATACTAGACTTTACAAACCAGGGTGGCTTGCCTCACCTTTTCTCTCAGGGGTCGATCCGTTGGACCAAACGACCATTAACTTCGAACGCTCTGGTATCCGAAAAGCAATTCTTCAAGAACGCCGATAGTTTATTCTTTGATCCATTGAAGACTCTGGTCTCGCATTCATTACAGGACCCTATAATCCAAGCAATAATTTCGACCACGTCGTCGCTGATATTACTTGGCGGGTTGCATTCAGTTCCAGACGTTGCGGATTATATGATCAGCCTAGGAACAGTAAGTGTGCATGAACCACACCTGACTGCGAAGACTGACCGTTATTAGCATTTATTACCTAGCCCTGATTTATGTCGCGAGTTTGCTCGGATGGTTTTGCAAACCTGTTCTGAGGCTGGTGCAACAAGTTCTCCTAATAGGTCTACTCGAGGTCGAGGCCAGAGTCGGAGTCGGGATCTCGAGAAGCGCATCGATGAGATAGTAAAGAACTACAGCGGAGCGTATCACCCGGCGCATTTACTTCAGCCTCATAGCACTCGTAGAAGTCATCGAACGTTACAACCTCGACAACCTATCGCTACCTCGCGAGCCAGCAGCAGCCAGCCCGCGCCATCTATCATCGATTCATCAGCAAGTAATATACATAGCTTCGTGGATAACAGCATCGAAATATCTAACGTGTAGGAAGCCTATGTCCCTCTTGATTCACACACGCGTATCTAACTAACTACCTAACCTATAGGACCAGCAATACCACGCCGTCTGTGACAAGTACCGCACAATGTGAAGAGTGCGGTAAGACCTTCACCGGTAGACACGTCAGCTCACACTTGTCCCGCCATAAGCGACAGCACCGAACCGGTCATGTAACCATAGAGTGCCCTTACTGTGGCAAGGCCTTTCATCATGTACGCACCGATAACATACGGACGCACTGCCGAAATGTCCACAGGCGCGAGCTCCCTGAAAATGGGAAAGAGTACTGGTCGCGGTTCACTGGTACGCAGCTCGGAGGTCAGAACAACTGACCTGTGGGCACTTCGAAGCCCATGTCTAAGCGCTGACCCTCTCCTCCCCCTCTCCGTCGATGGTCTGTCTTGTTCCGTTCTCTTATCGAATGCAAATTTGCAATATCTCACGGTCTCACGGATTTCACTACCTATAAATACCCTCGCGTACGATTTATGTTCATTTTCTATACGGTACTTTATTGGATATCTGGGGTTGGATCCGCCCCTTTTTAATTTTTTGCTAGGCGTTTGAATAGCATATCTTGATTGAGACGCGGATTAAGCTATAAAATCGGACAGGACAGGACACACAGTACTGGATCTTAAAGAAGAGTCAGAAGGTCTCGGTAAATAAGTGCTCGGAGTTGATTACTGCATAGGAAAACTGATGGAATGTTTATAGTTTTTATTTCATCTTCGTATTGTTATAGTTGGGCTCTATATCTGAGTTCGTATACCACATCTTTGATGTTAGATTTTTATTGTATATATCACTGGATGATCGAATTGGTCAGAATAGACTGTAAATAAGGGCAAAACGAACTGGTATGCACTTATCTATTGTCGTTACATCTTTCTCTATTATAAAAAGCCCAGGTTTATTTTACCGGCTTTTAACATACAGCATAGCAGCGCCACCGTACGACTTGGTTTACCTCTAATATTCGACATTTACGTCCCCAACGGAGGTACGTACGTCTTCCATATCCATATACCCATATACCCATATACTAACTGTCCTGTCCCTACCGCCATCTCACTTACTCCTCCTCTTCCTCCTCTTCCTCGTCACTCTCCTCATTCTGTCGGAAAATCACCTTCTCGCAAAGCTGTAGCATCTTCCGTACGGGCAACCCAATTACATTATCAACTGAACCATCTACCTTCTCAACCAACAACGCACCTGCTATGCCCTGCACCGCATAACCCCCGGCCTTATCAGCACCCTCCCGTGTCCGCACATACGCTTCAATCACATCATCCGGCACCCCATCATGCTCGCGAGCAAAGAACACCTTCGTCTCTTCGACATGTGACGCCATCGCATACCCCGGGAACTGTGCATCTGAACGCGGCGCCACGCAACACACCGCCGTCAGGACCCGATGAGTCCTGGTATCTCGTAGAAGACGCAGCATGCGGATATGGTCGGCTTCAGAACTGGGCTTTTCGAGGACATTCCCGTCCCTCGTCACGATAACAGTGTCTGCCGCAATCACCAAGTCAGGGTCTTTCCTAGCACGCTGAGCGTCCAAGTCGACATCTGCCCGTGGATCGGAGGATGTAGATTTAGGCGCGGGGGGAAGCGGCTCGGCCTGCTTCTCGGCGGCCTCGTCGATGAGCGCAGCATACACATCTAGGGCCTTCTGCTGGGCGGTCGCGGAAACATAGCCGAAGGCGCCGAGTTCGGCTTTAGATAAGTCTTCGGGTTTGGTGGAGGCGCGGACCTCGAGATTCGGGAGGCCGAGCTGCGAGAGGAGGGCGCGGCGTCGGGGGGAGGCGGAGGCGAGGATTACGCGGTGCGTGCGCATGTACTTCAAAATAGGCAGGTCGAGCAGCGCGCCGGGAGGGGGCCGCCGGGGTTGCTGTTGTTGCCGGATCGGTAGGCCTTGGCCTTGTCCGTGTTCGAGAGCTGATGTCGCGTAGTCTGGCGGTGGGTCGGAGGGTGTAGATTCAGGGGGAGGTTGCTTCTTTTCGTCCATTGCGGTAGAAAGGAGTGAGGGGGTTTAGGACGGGGAAGTAAGTATTTTTGAGGAAGACGGAGAGAATGGAGTGAAGTAGTCCGAACCGACACTACCTTAACTTGGGTATGACGATCTACCTTAGGTTAGGTACCTAATGTAAAGGAAAGTCCACAGGGAAAGTCCACAGGAAGTTATAGCAGTCGTGGTGGGGTCCACAATGCAGGTCCGGGGAAGCTTGCGTCACAAGCTTATCTACCTCCTATATACATATCTAGAGCAGCTAAGGGATGGTACCTGTATAATACTAGAGGTATACGGAAGTCCCCATCAAAAGTTTTGTCCATAAGCCAGCCCTTATTAGCTTTTGACTAACTTTAACAGGGCTTGGCAACAGCTATAGGCCATCGAGCGCATGTACTATCCATAGTACACTACTTTCGCTTATACATAATAACTCAAAATCTTATCCTCAAATAATAAAAATTATATAGGCGTATAAAGAACCTTTTTCACTTATAATAGATCTAATTTTAATAGCATATTAAAGCCAAAATTAGATATGTTATAAAAGCTAAAATTTTGTATACATTTCTAACCTTAGCTGCCGCATGGTGTCAGGTTCCGGACAGCTGCATCAAAAGCTGTCAGGTGGCACGTATGGACAAAACTTTTGATGGGGACTTCCGTACCTACCTACCTATTTAACCTCCTCGTGGCTAAGCTGAGGCTGGAATTGGAGTTTAAACTTTATTATGGACCTAATATGTACCTATGTACACTAGGTACCTCGAGATGGACAGGGGTTCCGTCATTGTGTGGTGGGGCCAGTGTCACATGCACTTTCTTGAGATGAGATGCCCTTTCTAGGAACTCAAAAGTTAGAATCTTATTCACCTAGATTCATCATAAAGTAAATCGCGAGTTGTTTTACTTCGCGACCATCCTAAACCTTCTCCCACCCCGAAAAGCGCTTTCCCGCTCCGATTCCCTGGAAGATGTGCACACCGAGGATACCTACTCTTAATAACCATAGGCTGTCACCTCATTCCTTCCAACACCTGTCTCATGTCTTCCGATATTTGGTTTAGACATCCGCGTGCAGAGTTTGTCGGGACCTTTACCAGCTGAGAATACAATCATACCGAAAGGAAAACGGAAATTTATATATACCTACGTTATACGTTACACCTTGTTTCGAGCCTATCATCGTCACGTCTTTCAAGGAACATGTCGGAGCCTCGTTCGAAATCACCACAAGATGGCGAGCATGGCGGATCCTCGACAGTACAGGACGACAAGCCGCGCCTGACTGAAGAAGAGAAGAAACAGAACCACATCGCCTCCGGTAATTGATTAATCCTACTCTCTCGAAATGCCCTAGAGTGCCACTGACAAGTTCTACAGAACAGAAGCGGAGAGAGGCTATTAGAGCTGGCTTTGACCGGCTATGCGAACTCGTACCTGGCTTGGAAGGTCATGGACGCTCCGAGGGATACGTCTTGAAAGAAACAGTCAAGTACATGAGAGAGCAGCTAGTCAAGCGCCGCGAGCTAGTAGAGGCAGCAGAGGCGCGAGGGGATTTTGTACCGGAACGTCTAAAAGAGTAGGTCGCTATTTTCTTATGCTTCCTTGTATGGCATTGACCTGGGCACATTATGCTGACCAGTCTGGTTCTTACCCCAGACCGGTTAAGATCCTTGAGAAGTTGGAAGCCCAGGAGAAAGAACAACAGGAAAAAGCGCGGCGGGAGGGGCTTGGAAAAGGCCCTAATCCAGATGAGTACGAAAGTTAAGGAGCTGACGTCGGTATTTCTTCAGGCCGTAGCTTACGAGGCACGGAATCGAGGCATGGAATCCATTCAGCACGGAGCAGCTAATTCGTAATTCTTATGGAGATTATGATCTTCATTATTGATAGAAGTCGGCCTTATTTTTGAGAATGGCAAATAAATCTTTCGGTAACATGTCCTGCTTCTGGGACGGGTTTTGGCTATCGCCACTCTCCAATCCTGACATGTCAACCGTGATAGTGCCATCTGGCACTTGCTTTGGGCCGACGGTGACGATAACACTATAACCCTTAGATTTGGCCTCTCGCACTTTGAGTGGGAGGCTTCGCCGGCTATCATCAATATCTACTGCAAGTTGAGAAGGGTTCACAACTGGACCGTCGGCTGGCCCATGCCTTCCCATAAGGATATCTTGGGCCGTCTTGGCTAATTCTACCACCGGTTCGGTGTCATTGACGGTGACTATCATTACTTGCCTCGGGTTTAACCAAAATGGCCACTTGCCGTTGTAATGTTCGATAAGGAGAGCTAGTAGTCTCTCTACCGAGCCCAGCACAGCTCTATGAATTAGAACAGGGGTTACAAGACCAGATTCCGCTAGCTTATCAGAGTCTGTTGTCACCTCTCCCCTTCGCTCAAAGTCGGGTGCTGGCGCTGAATAACCCAAATCAAACCGTTTTGGCAGCTGGAAGTCTAGCTGAATCGTAGCGGTTTGATGTTCTTTGCCATCCGAGTCTCTCAACACAATATCGATCTTGGGCCCGTAAAATGCGCCGTCACCTTTATTCACAGTCCATTCCTGGCCGGACGCGTCCAGCGCTCTCTTAAGAGCGTTCTCCGCACTCTCCCATTCTTCGGCAGTTCCTATGTAATGATCCGCTGGACGTGTTGAAAGGGTCAATCGATATGGACCTAGTTTAAATGTCGAGTAGACAACGCGTACGAAGTCCAGTGTCTTCTTGATTTCTTCCTCAATTTGTATAGGCCGACAAAAGATGTGCCCATCATCTTGGTGGAAACGTCGCACTCGAGTAAGGCCACTCAGGGCCCCGGACACCTCGTTTCGGTGTAGTGGAGAGAAGTCGGCATATCGAATGGGCAAGTGTCGATAGCTCCGTCGCTGGGACGCAAAGATCAGGCAGTGACCGGGACAATTCATGGGTTTGAGACCATACTCGTCCTCGTCGTCGCCAGGGTTGGAACTATCGCTTCGCAAGGGCGACGTACTTGTTACCGTATACATGTCGTCGCTATAATTTTCCAAATGGCCTGATTTCCTCCACAAGGCTTTTTTGTAAATGGTTGGCGTAATAACCTCGTCGAATCCATATCGGACATATTGCTTCCGCAGAAACTCCACTAAACGATTGAAGAGTCGCGCACCGTTAGGCAGCAGTATGGGAGAGCCGGGACTATATATCGAGGTGGTGAAAAGTTCTTGTTGGATACCAAGTTGCCGGTGGTCGGCGGGGGGTTTCGGTGGGAGACCCGAGGTCGAGGTCGAGGTCGCAGTCGCATGGGATGAACAGTATCGGTGCCAGGGATACCTCAGGAAGGTTTCGCCACTACGTATTCGGACCGTACATGTTGGTGTATGAGGGTATATCCTCACTATCCTTCTCGCGAACATGCCGCCGATCGATGGTCACTCTAGAACCATGACAACGATTTGAAGCTCCAAACTGACTGTACATAGTAAGAAAAATAATCGATGTAAAAGAATTGATTGGTTCACGAATGCAGATTGGAGAAGCGACAGGGGTCTCGAGCTTCTCTCCACTAGCTTGGCGCGCTAGTCTGATTTAGACACTCACTGACAGGCGAACGTCAGCTGTATGAGGTACCGATAAGATGTGGCATATCGTCAGCCTAGTGAATGTACTCCATACAACACCACGATTAGCGTAATGTTTATTACTGGATATGGTACAAGATCCAATCAGATGTCGAGGCACCAACCCTCGTGACATCAAGTCATTCGCGAGTTGATGGGTAAAACCTACGAATTTCATCTGGTGCGCGGATGCCTCGATTAAACACGTAAACCCGCATCTTCAAAACAAAAAAAATCATCTTTCTGCCTTAGATATTTCCACTATTATTTCCAAGTTTTTAATTACGCCTATGTCCATGATTTTACATGAGTCACTGTAAATGCGCAAACCGTTGCTTAGCAGACTCGACACTCATATTATCTTGTCACTAATATATAAATATATGATGGTCGCGCCTGCCTTGTCTTGGACCAAAATAACATTTGATATCGCACTTAACTAGTACGAACTTTATTCAAAGATTTAATAACTTTGTTTTGCCGATAAAGTTGAACTGGGCCTTGTTAGGTTTCAAAGAAGCAAATTCACGGATACCATGACAACCTGAGCTGATTTTGACCGAAACCAGTCTTAATACAGTATGGCGCGAACTCGCAGAAGTAACCTCTCCGTGGAGGATTCCTGGCGCATGGTAGACGGAGGTGAAAATGATAGTTTTGATACAACTATTATTCAGGATCCCTTCGAGAACGAGAACGACCCTATCATATTCAGCAGCCAGTCTCAACCGTCTCAACAGTCTCAGCTGACCTCGTCATCCCAAGCCCAAAGTTTTGCATCCCAAGACAGCATTCGTGACTTTGCCAATAATGCGGATGAAGACCGAGTCATATTACGAGCTCCCTTTCAGCCTTCACTCGCTTCCACCAGACATACCTCTATGGATAAGGATCGAACGCCCGTTCCGGAATTCTTTATGCCTGCCGTTGAAGTTAACAGCGAACAAAGCAGTAGTCGCCGTTCATCAAGATCTACCCACCCTATTATGAGCGAGTCGCGCTTTGTCAAAAGAAGAGGTAATCGTCGAGACAGTCGAGACAGTGACTCGACCGCACGGCAATCCCAATACCAGCAAGATCAATTGCCTCCAAGACCTTCACTTGCAGAGAGATTTACGAGTTCTGCTCCCAGCTTTCTATTCGATCTCGCCTCCTGGATTATAGGTATCCTTCGCATGGCTCTCCGATACGCACAGTGGCCACTAGCCATTCTCCTCGCCATTTACCTAATTATCGGCACGTTCATAATGGCTAAAGACGCGATTATCACCTCGGTTTCGGCACCTCTTGCACCTATATGCTGGATACCAGGCGCCTCTCTGATCAACCTTCCGTTCTGCCCGAAGGGTCCACGCCCAGGGGTCCGCGATGGTTCGTCGGTGGTTGAATTTGATGAGCTCATGAACGTGCAAGCCCAATTTGAGAAGGTACTAGAAGAATCCGCACAGGGCGTCTCATTGCCGATGGATATGAAGCGATCAGAAGCCTCCGTCCGAGACCTACGTACAATGGTCAAATATAGCGAGTTGCCAACTCGCGCCGAGCTAGTCCACGAATTTGATACTTACATTGACATCGTCCGGGCTGGCGCCAACGACTTGCAAATGTTCAACACCCACGTCGGCGGTGCAGTCGATAGCATTATCAGCATTAACCGGTGGACAACCCGATACATCGACTCGATCGCTATGAACCGCGAGGCCCATAACAATATGCTCTCGCGCTTCACTGACTGGGTTTTCTCCCCGTTCCAGGTGTCGGTATTCGATGAGCGTGCTCTCTTGGAAAAATACATCGAACACACAGCTTTAGTGTCGGACAAGATTGCGAACCTCATTGTGGAGGCACAGGGAATACTGCGTCTGCTCGGTGAAGCAGAGAATTCACTGCAGCTTATCAACGAGCATGTCGTGCGTACAAGCAACGTGATGAAGGAGAAGCATAATGAGGTGTTTTGGAACATATGGACGCTGGTGGGGGCTAATACCCGTCGCCTTCACAACATAAGAGTACAACTAGGCCTACTACAGCAAGTTGATAGGCAGCGAAACTCAGCAGTTCAGCGGCTAGATAGCTTAGTCCACGACTTGTACGATATTCAAACGAAGCTGGGCGACCTGAGAGATAGAGTCGCCGCCCCAGAACTGCTGGCAGACTCGACAACCATACCTCTAGCGGTACACATCGAGACTATCAACGCTGGAGTCGAGAGGCTTGAGACCGCGCGGAGTCGTATCCGAGCCGAGGAGAATGAACGGCTTCGACAAGCGCTGCAGAGATCGAGGGAGGACGACCACCTAATCGACGGCTAAAATAATTGATGATCATTTTCATTATTAGGGTGCAAAGATTATAGGCATCACAAACTCAGGACTTGAGGCGATAGGAGTTTAGGAACAAGTATAAATCGGAATGAGGGGATACGGACACTGGACCAATGTATAGCGGTACATTCTCGGAATGTGAGGTGTGATAGGCCTTCGGCATAGGTTTATAAGACTGCGAATACTAAAATACATTTGGTTTTCTAGTGAAGGCCCTTGAAATAAGCCTTTTGAGAGTATGACTTGTTGTATTGCTTCGATAGCATAGCGAAATTCAGAAAATGGGATGGATCAAACGAGACAGGGGTCGGTAAAAAGGGGTAAAGGAGTAAATACGCTAAGGCGGAGACCTATACTATGTAATTAGTATGTTGATAATCTGCACATGTATTTTGGTTTCATTTGAGAAATAACGTAACTATTATTCGTAACCTTGAATAGTGATGCGGCTGCGAAGTAAACACCTTTATATTTCTTTTATACGACTTACTTGACTTCTTCACGAGCCTTGGCTAGATGCTGAAAACATGTCTTGGCGGGGGCATAAATTTGGACGCACGAACCTTTTGGCGTGTCTTGCATACCTAAAGCACCGTCCACACAACGACTTATTATGTACATTTAGGAGTACAGCAATCATGTCTTTATGTTCAATTAGCATAGATTATCTATTTAAATCCATTCTCTAACAGAGTTTTGTTGGTATCCATTAATTTATTCCCGTCGCAATCAGTCGGTCATGCCAGAACAACGACCAGTTAGATTCCTGGATTCTCAACCTACCGACGTGTCGGCATAGATAGATCAGAGTTGTACGACAAATTCGTCGACTGTGTCCTCAACCAAAAAGGCTGGAAATAGTCAATGTGGCTACTATAGCTACTGGTACTGTTCAAACAATGCCTCCAAGAAAGATAAGAAAGGGGTGGACTCGAATGTCTCGGGTACTGGATGACACTGAGTAACTGAGTAACTGATCATACGCGATAACTACTTTAATGAAGATTGTGACTATTGTTCCAATTATGCCAAGTAACGCCTTCGGTGTTTATCTAATAATTTCTTCCTCAGTTTGTTAGGCTACGGGCTTATTGATTCAGGCTGTCGCCAGATGGGCACGTCGTCACGCATCTAGTATAAGTGATGCAACATTATCGAGTAAACTATAGAGATATTTCGGATCATTTGGCGCCCGGTTCTTGTTGGGGAAAAATTAGGACCCTAGGAAATCGATATAAAACGTGCTTCTACCTGGGGATAGCTCATGTCTTCTTCTTCATCGACAACACCTTCCACCTCTCCACCGTCTGCAATCGACATCATACATTTTCTCTAACCCTGCCTATTTCGCATTTCGCAACTGGTAAAGCAAACCAGAAATTATGTCTGCTAAAGATTCGGGCCGGATTTCCCGCACCCTAGGACGTTTATTTGGAACTACCGAGAAGTCGTCATCTTCAAACCATCCCTCGCATAACAAACCAGATGCCACCGGAAGGCTACCGGAAGGGAAAGGATGGGGCCCCCCTGCCACAGGACCATACCACTGCGACTTCTGGCTTGAAGATAAAAGAGACAAACATGTAAAGCTGGACGAGCCGTTCTCTCTGACTGTCAAGCGGGGAATATATCGCCAGCGCTACAAAAGCAAACCGGTCAAAATCGAGGCGACCAAAGTGGAAAAGCATGGTCGGTATCCCGCCGAAAGACACTATATCAACGACCCAGGCGCTTTTCTGCAAGGAGAGAAAGTGCGGTATTGGGACCGAGAGCAGCTCAGCTTAACATTTGATAATCTTCGACTATCAGTGAAAGGCGAGTTTCTGATCAAGGCGACCATCTGGGAGACACAAGGGTCCATAACTGGTCTCACTAAGTTATACTTTAAAGTCTACGTGTCGTGAGCTTGGAATATTAGAGGATGGATTGAGATTAAGGGGGGCCTAAGAACCGTCTGAGATAGCGAGGCATTGCGGTAATGAATATTTATTGATCTTGGATCTCATCTATTATATCATTGTATTGGTATTGAGAGACGTTCAATGTGATTGGGTAAGTACCTATCGGAATCGACAGATACTGCCTACTTAGATATAGGCTGCTGCTTCGCACAGGACTTACGCCAACTGGTTTTCGACGGAGTTCCTTCTGAACGTCTTGTAGGCCTCGACATCGAAAGATCCCTCCTAGAACTCGGATATGATCTTTTTCTCGATAGGGAGACACTAAATCACAATTTGTGATCGCGGATATCTTTAAGGCACAAGGAAAGACTTGGGAAAGTCTGAAGGAGCGTGGATTTGATGTGATACACTGCAGCGCCGTCTTCTACCTCTTCACTCTGGATGGGCAGATAACAGCAGCAAAGCACATTGCAAGACTAGTCAAAAAGGGGGGAATAATCATAGGAAGGCAGATGGGAAGTGTCAAGCCTGGTGATGTCCCTGCGCCTAGAGAAGGGACCTTCAGTTATAGGCATGATGTAGGTACGTTTGATGCGATGTGGAAAAAGGTAGGAGAAGCTACACAAACGCGATGGAATGTTGAGGGGACTATGGATATGGTTAATGCTGATCCTAACAATTACCTCGAAAACGAGGATAACCGTCGTCTACTCTTTATTGTTACTACAATAGAGTAGTTTTATAGGCTGAATCAAGAATTCAAAGTGGCTAGAGAATGGAGTGCTGGTTTACTTACCGACTAAACCGGCATCGGATCTTAATAGGCTTGGATAAGGCTGTTCTCAAGGTGGAATATGGAACATTTTCCGAAGACATGCAGTGGACGACTAATAAAATAGCACTGCCGGACTCCGAAGTGGCTGATTGTAGTGGCTATATGCCGTTAATGTAACCCACCATGTCCAGTACCTAGGTACATATTTGTCTACAGGTTGTAATGGAATGAATGCCCAAGGCTTAGAGTTCGGGCATACTGCTGTGGCACGCACTGCCTCATTATTTTACACTATATGTATAAGTCAGGTAGCTGGAATAATCACTTTGAATAAGTCGTCTTTCTTCGACCATTAACTTGTATAGATACCTCTTAAGCTATGGGGTCTTTCGAATTAAAACCTACGATATCAGAGAAGTGCACGTGCCACTCTATCGTCCCTGTCACCACATGGGGGGGAGGCCAACGGTCTGAGAACAGCATTAGGACCAGAGATTTAATTCCTTTCGAGACTGAAATGACGAAATGGCCATTCGACCCCGAAGATGATATCATTTTCATGTATGACAGAACCGAATTTAATGGTATAGCCCTATTTTAATCCATTATTTCAGGGTTGTCAAGGCCAACGATGTCCGCAACTGTGTGGTTTGCGGCGAAATATTTATCGACAAGTTCCGCATGCCACAATTCTGGTGGACAGACACATATAAAAGAATGAATGGATATTTCGGATCAGAGTTCGAGAGAAATGCGGATGGAGTGATTGAAACCTACTGTGAGTATCTAATTCAGCAACTATTTCAACTACGACGAACTGATTGATAAAGCAACATGGTCTCGTGCTCTTATAAAACACTCGGAAGCATTACATAAATCGGAAACTCACCATGAACTTCAATATCGATGGCTTAAACTCAACATATTCACAAGATGGTTTATGGGAGGAAAGATGATGATTATTGCCTTTGACCCAGTCGAAACGATGCAAGAAAAACTACGTGAGCTATTTCTGAGCCGTCTAGATAAAGAAGACTTACAGGATCCTTACTGGCCTTACGAATACATACTAGAAGAGCTTGTGTCTTTACAGGGATCAGCTATTTGGAGCCTTCGGGATCTCATAAGAACCATAGAACTCTCGCCAACAAGAGACCCTAGAACTCTTCGAGAAAAACCGCAGTACAATTATTCAAGAATGCATGATATAGCTCGTCATGCTATCCACGTATCGGAAACCCTGGATCTGGCTGTCAAGCTCTCCGAGGATCTCATTCAGGAGCACCAGAAGCTGATCATATCATCTTCAGATGGGAAGCCTAGACTTGAAACTGATAAAACACAATCTCTTAAGCAGGTCTATTCAAACACACATTCACGCCTCGTGTTTTTCAGCCATGCACTTTTCAGCCTCCGCTGTCGCTCGTCTTCCAATCACCAACGACTTGGTAATGAAATACAGCTGAGGTTTCATACCGATTCGCAATACGACTCGCAAGTATCTGTGGAGATCAGCCATTCCGCCAAGTCAGATGGTGCCTCTATGAGATGGATCGCCATCGTCAGCCTCATATTCCTCCCAGCGAACCTGGTGTCTTCAGTCTTTAGTACGACGTTTTTCGAAACAACAAATGGAATGATCTCGGTTACAAATGACTTTTGGATATACTGGGTTGCCCTGGTTGCCGTTACCGTGATGACCTTGGCGCTTTGGTTTTGTTTATCGCGGTTTAGTATCCAAGTCGGGGGTATGCCGTTTAGAAGGTTTACTGTGTGGCAGAAAACAGAGAGGCCGCTGGAATATTCTACTCATTGCGCTGTATAGAAGGCGCATCCGGAGTGGGCAACCAAGAAGTAAATCGTGGCTATGCCTAGTTACAGCGGGTGTGGTAACTCGAGGAACACTTGGCGAAACATCATGTACGGGGCGGTTACTTGGTAGGGACGGCGTTTAGTAGACTTTAGTAGGTTATCCTTATGTTCGGAATTGTTGCGTAGTCCTTAGATTTCATAGATTTATATTTCTTCTTTAAATTGCAATTATTACACATAGGACGTGGAAAACTATACCACATGCCAAGCTTTACCCCTATTCTAAGTTGCCCGCAGGCCGGATGAGTCATGTCTCTATTATTGTCGTCTTTTAATAGATAGAAGATGAGCTACTTGGCTATATGTTGGTCTTTTATTATATTTACTAAGTCTGGCGAGAATATGGCCAAGGATCTTATCTCTCTATACTCTTTGAGGTATAGGTTGAACTCCATCTTTACATCTCGCACATATTTTTACTCGCTACGCATAAGGTAGGCATTTCGTTGATAGCTATGGTGGCGCCATTCACGCTGTTTTCGAAGGCCTTTTTTCACCCAATAATATCCCTTGTATCTGTGGTTCTGGACAATCTGTTATAGCTGTATTGTTGGTGTTGGCCCAATGTCCCACATACGAACAGCGCAATATTTACCACACAAATTAATACATCAGCTATTGCACGATCTTTGACAGAATATCGGAGTCTAGAGGACCAGCTTCTAATCGACACTTTTCAAAGTTTGCTCGAAGGTAAATTGGAACCAGAGAGCGGGGCACATAGGGTCGCTGATATATTGGAGCCTCTAATCAAGAGAAGCCCGAGTGACTTACGCACTACTTCTGTCTGGGGTATTCTCTGCCATCTCCTGCGGTACTTAGGAGACAATCAAGCGGCAAGCCAGCGTCTCGTTGATTTTCTGGATTGTATCGTCAAAATCTGAGTGAAAGATGATTACGGAAATGACATCAGACACGAATGGGGCGGCCTATCCTGGACGGACTTGCCTACGTTCTCTTTAACATTTAGGGAGTATGGCATAAGTAAGTGCTCAATCAGATCTTACTTAGCTTGAATATGTCATGATCCAATTATCTATTTGGAAAAGGCATTGATCCAGACGAGGATATGGAGATCAGCGATTGGTTGGCACAAAAACACTCTTATGCTAACTCAACCTCATTTGCAGCAACGTGCCTAGCGAGGAGCCCTCGTCTGTCTGGTATGTCTTTTTACATTCAAGGTTGCATGAGTGAGATTGTGGATGATCCGCACTACACTCCTGAAATCCGTTTTCGCGCGGCTTTGTATGTGCCCGCAATTTCCATATGGATCTCAATTGCTGGGCGGAGAATCTACGAACTGTGTAGAGATGAGGCAAAGGGATTTAACTTAAGCCATTGGAAGTCGTGGGATAATGCACTTGACGGAGTCGCAAGAAATGAACAGCTTAACGACGATATACGAGAGATCGCTCATGGTGCCAGAGACGAGATGGGGCGTATTTCAAAGTACCTAGGCTTTAATTTAGAGTCGGTCTAGGTAAATAGTAACAGGTCCTAAATGGTCCTTTAATTAAATTAGGGGTTAAACATATTATTACGATCAATAAATTGTACTTATGTTTCAAGAAAATAAAGACAAGGTGTATCGCAGTTTCGCGAACTCAAAGGACCGAGTAAGTACAATAGTTATGTATAATGTGATTTACAACATCCCTTATTCCAACTTCTTTTATTGTGTTTCATAGCAAAATAATACCTTTTTCAGCAAATTTCTAGGCTGAACATATCGTGGCACTGAAAAATATATATAAGTAATATCCATCAACGACTCACTGATCATCCCTCTAACACAACACTTTCATTCATATACGATTGTGATTCCTTACTACGACAAATAATAATAATCCAAAGTTCTCAAATAAATAGCGTTATTACCTAGCACTAACAACATCCCCTAATTTACCGACCTCAAACCTCACAGAAAACAGCCGATAAAATGTCAGATAAATCTACCAGCTCCTCCAGTGTACCCAAGCGCTCGGACAGCCCCTCGATCCCAAAGCCAAACACGCCCGAGGAAAAACCACCAACGAAGATAGCTCCAATGCCATCTCTAGCCGAAAAGAAAACTAGGTTCTGGATCGAAGATGATAAAACTCTATATCTCAAGAAAGGAGAGCCATTCTCCTTGACAATCAAACGAGATACTGATTCAGAGATACCGCTCAATCATGTCAGACTCGACGCGTATCGAGTGCCTCCGCATGATGATAGTGTTGAAGCAATGAGACACGAAGGGAGTTGGACTCCCGAGCTCCAGAAATGCAAACGGTTTTTATTTTGGAAAGGAACGCGTTCCTTGACATTCAATAACCTTTCCATAGGGGTACGTGGAGATTTCCGCATCAAAGTATCTGTTCATGAGTTGCATCCAACGGAAGATCCCAATGTAGTACAGTATGAATGGGTTGACAGCTTTTATAGCGAAATCATCCATAACTACCAAAGGCTGTATGTAACATCTATAAAGTATCTTGAACAGGAAACTGATAGAACTTAACTCTAATTTCCTGCATTTTATTAAGAATGAAGGATTAGAGGTTAGTCGCTTTAGATTACTCCGTCGCTAAAGGGGCGTAATCAGCATCCCTCTCATATATGATAGCTTAGAATGAAATATAATGACTATCATTTTGTAAATATATTCTTTATAATTGCTAGTGCTAAAAAGGTTTTCTAAAAGGATAAGTTCGGTAAAAGGGTACGTAACGTAGTGGAATTATTTTTTCGCACATCGTTCAGTGAAGAAAATAAAGTGTTATTGGTCAAGTAAGAGAATATGTATAGCAAGTGATTAGCCATAGATCGTACGTTTCCTTATCCGACTAACATGGGAATGATAATGCGGATTGTTTTGCTATAGGCCGACTATTAATAATATTGCGGGAAACTAGGTATTACCTTTCACCTATCAAAGTTTGTTATGGAATTATATAAAACACATTTATAGGCATTTACGTTAAGCAGCATGATTTATCCATTATGATTTCGCGATGTATTAATAGTAGCCCCTAATACGACGTCCCAATTTGGCAACCAGTAACAAATCTAAAAAGCCCCATTCGCCAATAGATGAAAAATATGGAATTAATAATATTCCATTACCTTTAACATATCGTCTTTGCTTCACCGTGTAAGCAGGTTTAATAAGGTTATTAACCTTCTAAAGTTATAATGGTTAAGTAATCTACAGGGTAACATTATGTTAGGTACCTAAGGTAGGTTGATAATTTTCTGGTCTTGTCGAGACTAATATCAACTAGTCTATTGAGGAGTGTTAGGTATGGAAATACTCTTGCTCGAAGTCCATTACTCTTGTCAGGATTCTAGACGAGACATCTAGGACAAAGAACATGTATGTATATAGTATATACGAGCCATAGGCTCGCCAGATAGGTTAGAGTTCCTCGCGGAACAACGAAGTTGTTTCCATATTGCTTGGTTCCACCTCGTGACAACTCTTGTTTTTGTCTTACAGCAATATTAGCTTCATTTGAATAACTAGGTAACTTCCGCCATACTGCGCGTCAAGACTATCCACCGAATGATTACTTCGTTTGCTTAATGAAGGCTCATCGCCTATACTAGAAACTATGTCTCTTACAATATAGATTTTGGGATTGGAAAAAGTTCTCGAAGGTCAGCATAGTTTCATGTAAAGAAGCCTTCAACATATTAGTAATGTAACCCCAAACCTACCGCCATAGAATCAACCTTAGTACCCCAACGCATCTATGACCCCTAGAACCTGTTGAGTAATAAGTTAGATTCAGCCAATGAGGATCAGCTATTTAGAAATGCTAGTTCTGATACCCATAATTCTATACTTTAACGAAAATAAATATTATTAAAAGTTGAGTAAACCCATTCTTTTATTTCATTCTTCCGGGAGATCGATAAAATATACTCTTTCTGCCTTTCAGCAATCCTCTCTATTGACAGTTTAGCCCCAGATACAACCATACTTCAACCTCACTAGAGCGCATTAACGAGCGACGTTTAATAGGTAGTTCAAAGAGGAAGTATTGGGTCTCGATGGGAAACTAATATAGTGCTTATAAAGATATCACCATTAGAAACATTGATTTAAGAGGATGAGACGAAAAAAATTGACAACTTCTAAGCTTTTCAGCTAATCTTTACAATACTTCTTTTTATATAAGGTTACACAAAACAATGCCCTCTTAGTTAGGGGTGCCGTGATAACGTATTTCCCACGTGGCAAGTTAAACCTAGAGATGTCCGAATGGTATTGTTTTGGTTTCGAAACTTCTAGATGGAAGTCACCCATACGAGGGACATATGCCATATATATGCAACACACCACCCATCGCATATTATAGAAGAACACTCGAGTCTACATATAATTGAAATTTATTCGACCGTGCTTACAGTAGCTATTGCGACGCGTGGGTACGATTTGTCGTGGCACGAATCGCAGTCTCTACCAACAGAAACCAAGAAAAAAACCAACGTGGCTATCCAGACGCACAACTTATGTTTTTTATGCTTGCTCTGTGACAGAAAAAACTTTGTGTTGTCCATGTTTGTGTATGGGAATCAAGAAAATGTATTCTACGTTGCCGCTTGCTGGCCCATCAAAAGAAGAACATGTAACTGTCTCCTGAGAATTCGTCGATTGAAGGGATCTCAGGCCGTTCCTCGAAAAGGGATAAATATGTAGTTCGCCGTCCCCTATGTTGACCTTTTTTCCCCAGCAGCATCAAAGTCTTCAAACAAATTCAAACTAGCAACAACAGCCCTTACCTAACTATCATTACTTCTCGACTCAGTTTTTACCAGCAATATTCTAGCACCAAAAGCCAAAACGCCGGCTGCACATGCATACAAACTCTCACAGAGGAGCGAGGAAGAGGAACTCTACCATGCCTTCTCTAGGAAAAGCTTCAGGGGTCACTTTCAGCCTTTCACCGCCTGCGCGGGTACGAGTGGGCGCAGGATTCCGCATAAGGATTCGGGCGCCCTCCAATGACGACAATGGTTCGATGGCAATTGTGAGGCTCGTGCGCGTGTCTTCCTGCCGAGACAATTCGTCAGCGGGCTTACTCGCCTCCTCGGACTTGTTCCAAGGAAACGTGGTTGGAAACTGGCAGGCTGAAACAAACCAGCCCGCGAGCAATGGCCAGCAGTACGATATTATGGAGTTCAAGTCCCTCGCGGTAAACCAACCCGGATCCTACTATCTCAGAATCCAACTCTACGGCGCACCAGCCGCCGGTGGGGAAAGATCTGGTTTCCATGTGGAGCACATCAGAAATCTGGATAGCGAGAGGTTCTATGTGGGGACGTGATGGGCGTGGTCACACTCTCTTGGGTGCTGTCGACCATGCAAGAATTTTGTGTTAATACGATATGAACATAGTTTAAAAAGTAGGTTTTTTTTTTATGATTTGAAACGACTGTTCCTTTTTAAAGCTGAGGCGGCTAATGTTATGAAATTCCAGCTAACACGATTCTATAGATTTTGGGTTTGGCCTAATATAGAGGCTGTGGATCAGGTCGGAAGATCGATGTGGAACACTTTGTAATATGCTCGGGTCTTCTTTGGTGGCTTTTTTTTCTTAATTATTCGGGTTCCTGCATTAGAAGGTGGTATAATCTTGCATCTTATCCTCGTGGGACGTTCTGCTTAATACGCCAAATATTGTTCTCTTTTAATACTGGGAAGGGGAAATGTAACATATACATTAGTCATGACGATCCGAAAGATTTACGAAATATGAATAAAAATATAGATTCATTATATCTTGTGGCAAAAGGAAGTCTTTGTCTAAGCGACTAACTAATGGTTCCAAATGTTTCCAACTGCCCCCTCCCCTATTTCCAAACAACATCATAGTAGAGAGCCGCCTGTATATAGATGGGTCTTCGGCCAAGGAAAATAGTAAGTGATTTGTGGGGGAGGACTAAGCGGTGGTGGTGAATGGCGGGAGGTGTCCATTGGAACTCCGAGTGTTCCGTGGGACGAGGATTGATGCGGTTCAAGATTGCCTGTTGGTGGCCTTGCGGGATACACCTCATCGAATGCACGTAGCATCGCACCCCAGTCAGCAAATACGGCTTCATAGATGCTTTTGATGTACACTGGACTATTGGCCGCTTCAGAATGCCGAGCCACAGTGTTATGTGTGCCGTTCGACATTCTTGATCTGGTATTAACTGTTTGCGCGAAGTGTCGGGCGTGTCGGACGAAATATGCGACGCGTCGAATCAATGGTTCCACTTGATAATTGCTTTTATCCCTCGATACCCTCGACTTCAGGTTCTGTATGTCGAGCTGTTTTGATCTAAGCCCGGCAATGACGTGTCCTAGGGGTGCTTGATCAGGACCCGGGGTATTTACCCATAAATATTCCCATGCTTTAGATATATTTCCTATCACATTTTCAAGCTGGTCCAGCTTTTTGATAAGTATATCAGTTGTGCGCTGCTGTTGCTGAATGTTGGACATTTTGCTGGTTTCCGTTTTCAAGGGCTTGAAATCGAATCAATAGCGAAAATAAATCGTGACGGCTCAGTATTCTATGATAAGAGAATAAAATTATGAGCCTCTTGATCCTTTTTTGACAGATGGGAACTCCTTTAAATTAAGTTGAATAATCCAAGTTCTGCGTTTCTGGACATCTGAAGGCTACTATATATACCTACCTATTTATCATGTTTACCGCTTAGACTACTATTAAACTTACCTATGTATTCAGCGTTGCGCATTAAACTTAGATTTTTGTGGCCGCGGCTCTACTAATAAACTTTAAGTATCAGACTCTCGACCATTGACGATTACGCGTAGTGTCTTCGTAAGCTTTATTGTAGATGAACAATAGTATCTAGTGAAGACAAGAAAATCCCACCAGTCTACGCGTATCTTTCATTCTCAGTTCAGGGCAGATAAGTTGGATTGCTAAAGGAGAAAAATAACCTTGTCAATATTACTATGCCAGAAATGATTATCTATAGTATATAACTAAGGCTATGATGCTGAGACTAGTAGTGAGCACCGCCATAATATTGTTATACCAATAGGTATTGCAAGTATGAAATAAGGCTGAGAGGAGTTTGCTACGGATCTGCCGTTAGCTGTAGGGGCTTTCGCGAATAAGCTAGCATTCCAATAAGAAGTAGGAAGACACGTCAAACATTGTGTCCTGAAATAGAAGCATCGGACCCGAGAAAAAAACAAAGGGTCTAATCATCCATACTTAGTAAGCCGCTATTAGTCGTGCAGACATTGTTGAGATATGTTCGTAAACGTATGGTTATAATAATACGGTACCATAGAAATGTTTGATGGACGGTTACCCAATGTTAGCCATACGGATGTATACACTTGTCGGATTGGGCGTCAAGACTTTGCTCTTTACGTCTAGGCCTTCGTATTCAAATATCACAAGGCAACAGGCGTCCCATTTCTAAATTAAACTTAGGTTAGACTAATACTAAATAGTTCTTCAAGTCTGAGTTGTAGTTCGAAAAAGTGTTCGTTGGCGCGTGATGTTATGTGTGATGTTATGTGCGATGTTATGTGCAGTGTAACACCGGCTAGTTCCAGACCACGGTTGAGGCTACAAATTGGAGCCTCCTTTATAGCAGCCTTATTAATCGGTAAACTCACTGTAAGGCATAATTTTAGGGAGTGGTGTAAGTTTATCGGCATAGATTTAGTTAGGACCAGCCAACCGTATTCATGCAATTAATTTCTATTATGGCGTGGAAATATTCCCAACTTGAAATAGATATGTTGTAGTACTTACTCCATTTGCAAATAGAGGGGAGTACCCTAAAGAATCTACCGGGGTCAAAAATCAGGTAGAGAGGCCTCCCTATATTTCGTATCTATCTCATCTTTCGGTACATTGGTTTTGTAGAGATCGGTCCACCCTCCGTTAGGCACTTTAGCTTGTACATAGGTTAGGTAGGTATGGCTTCAACAACTACTGGTTCGCTTAGGATCCCAACAATGCTATGATTCGTCATGATGATCCGCGAGCATTTGCTTATATATGACAATTAGGTACCTGCCTGACGTTAGGTACTTATACGCCCAACTTGGGATCGTATCAAGGGTATAGCAACTGCCTCATCTCAGGATGGGAAGACACTAATCAAAGGGAACACAGCGTTTCCTATATGTAACATTGAAACGGAAGAATACATGCGAGGACAATATGCCTTGCATAGCCTTTGGCATCTAAGTATTTTACCCTAGTTCAAGACATCAAAGCCGTGCAGAGTTTTAGTGATAGGGTTTATAAGGATATCAACTCGCCACAGAATTTTCGTTGGGAAATTTCCATCGGCTCACCATGGACCAAACACGAACCAATCAGTATTATTTCGAACTCTACACTAACGTTAATGTTAATTGCAAAAGCATCATTGAGTCGAATTGGCTGTTGAATAGGGGGGTGGATTTGGCGCCACATTTCCTTTATCTTATCTTATCGTTCTGTGGCTTAATCTAAGTATCAGAGGTATCCACTAAAATTTTTATCAATCGCAACTATCGCAGCAACAATCGTCAATCGTCAATCCGAACTCATCACGGGAATCCACGGGAATCTCTACGCCCCGCCACTAATACACTATTACTACTACCTACTACTATCACCCTCTACGACAGAGCAGAATACTTTTATCTCCTACTTGTTCCATTCCTATATGTAAAAATGTCTTCTATAAGAAATGCCGTACAACGGCGCGTTCACCGAGAACGTGCGCAACCACAAGAGCGTCAACGCCTCGGCCTACTCGAGAAGCACAAGGTAATAATAGCGTTTACCTATTTCTCATGCTGTTCCGCTTCGCATTGCCTCACAAAGCTAATAATACCACCTCGAAACTTAGGACTACTCCCTACGTGCCAAGGACTTCAACAAGAAGAAAGCCCAATTGCGCGCTCTGCGGCAGAAGGCTGCCGACCGCAACGAAGATGAATTCTACTTCGGGATGATGTCGCGAAAGGGCCCTGGTGATGCATTGTCGCTAGGGAAGCGGTGGACTGGAACCGTCAATGGCGACCGTGGCAATAAGGTCATGGATATCGACACCGTGCGCCTGCTTAAAACCCAGGATATCGGGTATGTGCGCACCGTGCGCAATACCGCGCTCAAGGAGACCAAAGCGCTTGAGGAGAGAGTTGTGGGATTAGGCGGTAGCTTGGACCCCCAAGTTGAAGAGGACTCGGACGACGAAGATGGGTTTGGAGCACCGAAGCAGACGAAGCCGAAGAAGATCGTATTCACAGAGGGCGTGGAGGAGCGTGATGAGAAGTTACGGCGGGAAGTGGAGAAGAATACGGACGATGAAGAGGATCTGGATGTAGAAGACGATGCTGAGAAGGACAACCCGGAAGCATTACGTGCCGAACAGCAGCAGAAGCTTCTCGAGAAACTACAGCGGAGACTACAAAATGCACGAAAGAAGCTACGAATTCTCGCGCGAACCGAGCACGAGCTCGAGCTCCAAAGGTCCAAGATGGCGAAGACAGCAACATCGGGAAATATTGTCACGAAATCCGGCAAGAAGATCAAGATTCGGGAGCGTAAGAGGTAGAGTAGAGCGTTTGCATATCACGGGCAAGAGACGGAAAAATGGAATTAGGAATTCGGACAAGCAGCCGAAATCCTTGGTTTTGATCATATTATTACAGGCGGCGTTCAGGCACCGGGCTTCAGATCGTCTAGAGCTATGCGATACCCAGGAAGAAATAAACCCATCCCATCACATCACATCCCATATTTACATTTCCCGAGCAGCCTCTCGCCTCGCTCGTGACTCTACCTGTACCTGTACCTGTACCTGTAATCCGCCAGCTCTCATTATATCCTGCAGCCCACCCGTAGAAGAGGAAATGACCGGCCTGCTTCATTAATATGTACTGCCCATGTGGGACTTATGTGGTAATAGTAATGGTATCGTATCCGCCAGTAGGTATCCCGCTTTTAAAGCTCCTTCTCGTAGTCCCTTCTTATCTCTATTGACACCCTTGGCCCCAAGTCCTCATTTCGTATTCATCATGACATGCTTAAAGCTTTTCGCTCGTTAGACACTTACTCAGGCCTACTATGAGAGCCATAAGCGCCTTAAACGCCAACGTAAGGGCCCAAATAACGCATTTGAACCCAAAGCTGAGCAGCTTGACAATCGTTCGCGCAGTCCCCGGGAGTTGCTCCTTGTCCTTGTCTTTGATATTCAGCTTGCCGCCTAGACTACTAGCCTGGCTTTCGAGATCTAGCTCTAGCTCTTCGAGACGCCCGCGCTTCTTGCTCCCCTTCTTCCCGAGTATCTTGGCGCTAAGCCCGCTGCTGCTCCTGCGGAAATCGGGGTTAGAGCTCGAGCTCCGCAGATGCGCTGGTGGGGGCGGTTCGAAGTGCTCGACGAGGACGTTCTTTTCGTCGATATTGGCGACGAGGAGGAGCGCGCATACAGCCACGTCCAGGATGTAAAAGCTATCGATACGTCCTGCTATAAGCGTGTCGAGCTCCATCCAGCCCTCGCCTGTTCCGTCCCGCGTAAGCTTCGCGATGTGATGCGGCGACTCGATGTGTTCAACCGTGTACTCGGTGCGGCTCCATGCCGGGTTCCGGTCTATAGTAATGCAGAAGGGCGTCGCCAGGGCCGGATGCACCAAGAAGTAGTTTTGGCTATCTTCGTCCCAGACCAGCCTTGCACACTCTCGTTCGGCAGCCATCACAGCCTGCATATCGTCCGGTCTCTCGAGTGCTACTTTTGTTGCACCGCTGGGATACAACAGGGAGACTAAACCGTCATTAGGTGGTAGACGGCGTGACGGTTCTTCCAGTGTGGTAACTAGAGCTTCTTGCCATGCTTTCGATTCAGGTTCCCGAAGCGCTCCTAGGATGCCACCGGACGACCTCGGACTTGCGTTCGGTTCCTTTCCCTTATAAGGCTTACTTGGGTCATGCCGGCTTAATGTTACATATGCGCTTGCCGACGTTGGGTCTATTCGCATATGGTAGAATGGTTGCGTGGAAGATGAAGTGAGGTTGTAAATCGGGGTATCTTTTTCGGGTATCAACTTCAAACAAAACGTTCGCCCTTCCGCCGCAGAGGCCTTCCATCCATTTGCTACTTTCCAAAAGTCGCGGAGCTCGTCTGTCGTGTTAACGGGGGGTATAACAGGGGGTTCCTGTGGCCGTCTAGGCCATCTTTGTGTAGAGCCGGCGCTAAGAGGACTTCTCACGGGACTCCGCACTGGTGGGCTCTGAGCATTAGGTACGTGAGATTGTCTGCTAATGACGGTCCTCGGTATGTGAGTTGGGCTCGTCTGGGTAGGATAATACTCCTGACGGTCCAAGGGTAGAGAATGGTCGTACTGTGGAAATATCGAACGGATAGCCGGTTCCTGTACATAGGGTACTGATTGTTCTTCGAGGGGACGTTTGGCAATTGAACTTCGTGATCGTCCACTGTCGCTTCTCACCAGCGTGCTTGTCCCAGAGAACGCGGTGCCGGCCCGAGGCGGCACTTCTGACAAAGGTACTGGTCGCGATACTGACGGACCCGCCTCGTTCTGATAATAGGGATTATTAGACAACATTTGCGGACCGTTAGTCACCGCTGGTGTTCCGTCGATCACGAACTCCGAGAGGTCCTCCGGTGTACGTCGACCATTTCTCGGTGGAGTCATTTCAAAAGAGGAGCCCTGCTCTCGAGATGCCGATTGAGGAGTGGCAGCGCGTGCTCGAGGTGTCGGCTTCCGGGACGGCGACCTTGTTGTATTGGGGAAGAGAGAAAGCCCTCCAGAGGGCCCATTCGACGCCATTTTGCCAAACAATATTCCTTGTCTTTTCCGCCCCGATGAATTAGTTGTCATTAGTCGTCAGTAACGTCGAGTACTAAATGTCGGACAAGCACAGAAGCCGGGTTGGCCAAGCTAAGTCTAGATAGATAATTCGCCTGTTACCGGGACATGGTCTCTCGATCCATATCAAGACGAAGTTATCACTCGACAAGGCAGGTCACACAACCTTACATACACGTTCGCATACTAGGGATCCGAGTACAGAGATTCGGAACCCAATCACCAACAACAGATGGTATAAAGATTCGAGATAACAGAACAGTAAAATCTTCAACTATTTTTTTTTCCTATGAAGCAAGGGAGATACCAAAAGGATGTATATACTACCTAACCATGCAGCAAGCGCTCTGGACCATGTTTGCCGGCGGTCACGATGTGCAGACCACGGAGTTACCAGGTAGGTAGCAGATCACCAAGGTTATTTTGCTAAGCGCCTGTGGACGCCTTTGGAGGTGGGGTGAAGCATCTCAACCAGCCACTTGGGAAGGGTGGTTGTAGATTTATGCAGACCGACGAGGTACCCGTCCCCTGTCATGACATGACTGGCACCCTCTCTAACCAAGACGAGTTGTGTCCATGGGGAAAAGTTGGAAGTGAAGAAGTCGGCACTCCGACCTGATTTGCGCGTCCCGAAATAGAATAATTGCTTGCAGGTTCAAGTAGGCAGACGAACCAATCAGAGCGAGGATCACACTACATCTTAGCCGCCCAACTCGCTAGCTGACTGGCGAAAACGGTACTTGAAAAATGCCAAGAGGCGTGGAGCGCTTATCTCTTAGATCCCGTCAGATAGGTAGGTAGTCAGCCTTGTCAAGTAACTCTGAAATGACCTGAGTGACTTGAGTTTACGAAGGGTACCCGAATTTACGAGGGATAAGGTTGTCTTTGGCTACCTTTTTCTAAGTATAGTAGGAAGTTTGTGGGCCTGGCTTGGCGATCGGTAGCAGATGCCCTCAACTGTACCCCGCCATAATTATGTATATAATCAGCTGACCTAACACCGCGCAAGCCATTTTCTCTTCTCTAACAAAGCCCTGCGTACCGTATAGGAATTTAATAGTGTGCAGTTGAATGCCAGTCAAGGGGTTAAGGCAATTAAAGAAGGTTTAACCGTCTGAGTCGGGCTCGAATATTACGAAGTTTACGGGAAGGCTACGGGAGTCGACAGGAAGGTATATATTAGGTACGTATATCGTGCAAACAGGCACACCTACGGGGGCAGTCAGTTAGTCAGTTGGTTAGATTACGATAGCTACGAATACAATTACTAATTGAGAGATTGATTATATAAGACTATTTAAGAGACTAGGTATCTGGGAAGGCTATCTATGAGACTGGCTAGGAGACTGGCTATATATCCGATTAGCTAGAAGACTAGAAGGCCAGGGGACTAACTTACTGGTTAACTGACTACCTGACTGATCGTTTGAAAAGTTAGACTTAGAAGAAAAAAATGATGAATAGGAAGGGAAGGAGGATGTACAACGTCGATGATCTATTAGATCCCGTTGCAAGGCCTCTTTCAAGGTCTTTAGATCCACGGGAACGACGGGAAGAGGTACAAACGCTTAAAACGTTTGATATTATTTGATATGAAAATAGTGGTAAATGCTAAGAACTACTAACATTTTTTATGTTAAATATTTTGACTACCCAAACGGCATTGATATAGATTAAAATTATTAAACGGTTTACTCGCACCTGCATACTTTTTCTATGTTGTTGCCGACCGCCCGCCTGGCAGTAGTAGCGATAAACTCGAATATTAATTTTTATTGTATGTTGAGTCCAGATAATAAAACCCTCTTCAACTTCGAATACCTTACATCGTATTCGCTCCAAAGTCAAAATGTAAGATGTTGGACTTTTCATTCCTTACCCGAGGTTTATCACCGGGGCTACGAACAGTCTTTTCGAGCCCTGCGAGGTTCAAGATGACCCCCGGTCCTAAGAATCTCATGTCGACTATAAAAGATAAAAACCGATTCTTTTTCGCCATTCGCCGTCCAGGATCGCGTCCAACGCTAAAGATGAACGATATTTCCAGTGATGTCGAGGGTACTGATAGCGAGTGCGAGACTTCAAACAACAAGTACAACAGTGGCTACAGAAATCGTTACGGAGAACAGACTATATTGGGTCTCAGCGATCCACCTCCGGGATATGTGTTCGTGCCTGCCGGCAACCAGTTCATCACTTGGAAATGCCGTCAATATCCGCAGAAACGATATGCTGTCTTGTGCCGTAGGAGTAGGAAAAGGCCTGCTACGCATACAGGTCTCTACGTTTCGAGAGATGTTTTCGAGAAAGTTCGGTCTGAATTTGAGGCCAAAAGAGCAAGTGCCGATGAGAAATTGAAGCGGGCACTTGATAAAGAATACCCCAACATGCCCACTAGCGATAAAAACCAACTCTGCGATTTTATCTTCTCAGATCCTGACGTAATTGGAAAATCCACACCGAAATCAAGACGTCTCGCGATCTTTAATTATGTTCAAGCTAATTATGCTCCGTTAAATTCTCATAACCTGTCTCGCGAAAATCAAAATACCGAAGCCATCGCTCGGGCGAATCAAAAAGTTCAAAAGATCTTGACATCTTGGCGTTACGGAGAGAGGGTGCTGTGCCAAAATGAAAAAGATAACCCTCCTAAAAGTCGGGCATTCTACGAACTTAACCTAAAAAAGTAGATAAGCGCAATTAGCTCCCAAGGTGCATCTGAGAGATTCGTCGAATTTGAGTATCATTCCAGTTAGCTAACCTCAGTGTAGGTCAATTCACCAAGATAATATACCTAGGTACCTAGGTAATCTACATGTCCACCTATTGCCCAACCCAAGTATATACGATCAAAACGCCGTCCCACCCTCTTGATATCCCAACCGACCGGCTTCGATTAGCGCGATTAGGCTGCGGGAGCTGCAGAAGCAGTCGCCGCTGGTACGGTAATAGTGGTTGTGGTTGTCCCAGGGGCAGAAGTGGCAGCAGATGATTGTGCAGGTGCAGCAGAAACTGCGGGAGCAGCAGCGGCTGGGGGTGCTGCTGCCTGCGCAGCGGCGGGAACGAAAGCAGCGTTAGCAAGGGGAATGGAAGCGACTGTCCCGCCTGTTACCGTGGTACCGTCGACACTAGCTGTTGTCGATTGCGACCCCTTAGCATAGTCGACGATCTGCTGGTCATCAGCACTATAGATAGTTAGTATAGTAATGCCTCAAAGTGAGGATCGTCACTTACGGATTGACAACCATGACCTGTCCTTCTTGACAATGGGGTCCCGTAGCACAGTATAGGAATAAAGCGTCGGTGTTTGTCACAGGCATATTGAACGTGCCAACGGTGGTTTGACCATCTTGGAATGGAATATGTCCGCTGTGGATGCCGCCTTGAAGAGGTGTACACGGAGCATTCTGGGCACTCTGGGTTACGGTGTGGTTGCCGTTGCTGAACTGGAACTGTATGACATCGCCAACGGATGCCTTCACAGTATTAGGCACGAAGGTATCTTGTGGTCCACCAACGACAACAGGAATAATCTTGCTAGTTGCTAGAACTGTTTATTATTAGCCATTTATCCACGACGATACCGTTATAGGGTAACTCGTCACTTACTCTTGAACCCCCCAACGTCAACCGGCGCGTTCCTATACAATATCCGAGATGGTCGCGCACTAGCAACTGCAGCGAGGAGGATGGAACTAGTGAAGAATAACATAGTTATTACTGAAGAACCGGTGAGGACGTTACGAGATAATGACCGACAAGAAAACGAAACTCGTGTATTATAGATTAAACCGTATGATAAAGAACCGCTCAACGGCTGTCTGCTCACTAGGAGGTTCGAAAGAGAGTGGAAGGGAAATAAAAATTCGACTAGAAAGTAAGAGATACCTAGGACTCGGTCCCCGAGCCGGTGGGCTTACCGTGAGGATATATAGCGGGCTACCCATGAACGCATATCACGCAGTAATACTAGCTAGGGCTGTGTCGATAACTGCGACGCAATCTCAGCGTAGCAGAATCTTCAAAGCGTCTTAGGGGTAGAGTTGTGATGCCCCTTCACCCTGTTCCCAAAGGGAGTTCCGAACCGTCCCTAAACCCAAGAAGGAATAGGTTCGGCAGTTGAATGTCAAGACTCCTAATCGGATAAAAGGCATTCTTATGCAGAATCCGCATTTTGTCCCTGTTCTAAAGTCATTGGCCAAAACGAGCGAAGGTATGGTTCGATAAGTCCCACCCTTTTCGTATTGTGAGGCTCCTTGGTAACTTGGTTACAGTCTATTGATGTTCGATTTCTAAGATATACCCTCCGCGAGCCAGGATTACCAAGACCCACTCCAGAATGGAGATCCTATGGGAGATCAACCTTTCCCTAGGCGCACATCATAAAGATTTTCGATCACGGTAAAGGGGATCCACATGCTGTCGTAATCTTCAAGTATTCCACGGTTTCCGAAGTTTTGTCGGTGCGTCTTGGCAAGCTTGGCGGCCTTGGCTGAAGATGGGTGCTGTTTCATATCAACTTCAGATATTCCATCTGAAGCATTCTATCCTCATAAATCTATCAACTTGGACGGTATCCATGTATTTCGGCGTATTTAATCGGCAGTTATTAGCGGATATATCTGCCTTAAGCCGGCGCTTAGAAGATTATCTTCACAAGGTACCAGATAACTGCTCAACGGACGTCGTTGAAACTTGGTACATACCTCCTTATATAACTTTATGATAAGATGTATATTACGATGCGCCGGCAATATCTCCGAAATTTCCTCGGCCGTAGCTCCCGTGATCTGCCCCTTCCATTCCTACCACTTTCGGCTCCCATGGCGGATGGTCGGCATGAGTGATCGGCCCCACCCGGCCCCGCTCCCACATCCGATGTTCGGCCGCCATCGCTAAAGCTAGTAATTTCAGCTATTTCTTAGTATTAGTTCGTTCTCTCTCGATTTAGGCTTTTCATAAATATAGGTAATCGAAACCTTTATCAACTCTTACGCTATCGGAATAGGTTTGTTAACATCATACCCCGTATGTATAAATACCTAGGTAGGTACTTATATAAACTTACTACTCATATTCTCTTTTAATGCCGCCTTAGTTTCAGCAAGCTAAATAATAAGGAAACAGCCTTATTATTACGCTCAGACTGTTCCATAGAAGAAACACACTTACCTCTATTAGGCTGCCAAGACGCATCTTTCTTCCGAATACGATGCCGCATATAGTCGTACTGGGGTACATTCTCCTATATTCGTAGCCCCTTATTACGGCGCAGACGTCTGGCTAACACCTCAACCCACAGAGCCGGTGTCATCGGGTTAAGCTCTGCTCTACGGATCCAGGCTGAAGGACACGCCGTGACTATCGTAGCGCGGGACTTTCCCTCCGGATCTGAGACTATTGATGCACAAACCCAGATTAACTACACTTCGCCATGGGGAGGGGCGCACAACAGGCTCGTACCACCCACCAACCCCGCCGAAGAGCGGGAGCATGCCATGAGCCTCCAGACTTTCGACCACATGCGTGCCGTACAAGCACGCCACCCGGAGGCCGGCATCACTTTCATGAAAGGGATTGAGTATCTCGAAGCGCCTAATGAGGCGTACCGTGCGCTTACGGAAGAGAGAGCGCGTACACAGCTAGGTATGAAGGGATTTAGGCTGCTAAAGAAAGGGGAGCTTCCAGAAGGTGTCGAATGGGGATGCGAGTACGATACGTGGTGTGTCAATCCTATGGTCTACTGCAGCTTCTTACTGCGTAGGTTCGCGATTCTTGGAGGTAAGGTCCTACGTAGAGAAGTAAGAGACCCTAGGGAGATATTCTCCTGGAATCTTGAAGCGGGACCGATTGATGTGCTTGTAAACGCTTCTGGGATTGGGTTTGGCGACGAGAACATGTTTATCACGAGGGGTGAGTTGTTCCTATTTCTTTCTCCCGATAACCACCTACCTATCATAAGTGCCTAATCTTAGGAGGTATATGCGTCTCAATACCTACTGAATACCTGCACAGGCCAAACATGTCTCGTCGCCAACCCGTGCCCCGTGACCGTCACGCGGCAGAATGCAGACGGCTCGTGGACATTCTGCGTCCCGCGTAACTTCGATGGCGGCACCATCATCGGCGGTACGAAAGAGCCCAATAACTGGGATCCCAATCCATCACTAGAGGTCCGCGACGCCCTATTGCAGAAATTTGCCGCTACTTACCCGCAGATCTTGGGCGGTGAAGGCAAGTTTACGGTTATCAAAGATATCGTGGGTCGAAGGCCGACCCGTAGAGGCGGTATACGGCTGGAGAAGGAGGAGGTAGGTGACAGGCAAACTATCATTCACGCATATGGTTTGGGTGGGCGAGGCTATGAGCTGAGCTGGGGTGTTGCCGATGGGGTAGCACGGCTACTAGCAGAACACCTGGGCTCTGGCACGCCAGGCAGAGCGGAAGCTAAACTTTGATGATATCTTAGTTAGTTAGAATATACTAGAAACAAGTGTTAGGTACCTAGTGAGCATACGTAATATCGTGCGTTAAAGTTGTGTAGCGGTGAAAGAGTAAATTTCGCGAGTCAATCTATTCTTCGTATCCCATTGACAACCGAACATGAGTCAAAAATTCAATCCACTCAACTAAACCAAATAAGTTTACTAGCAACCAAGATAAGATTTGAAAATAAACTTAAATTGCATAAAATACTCTCTTTTAAAGGTTTAGCCAGTGGAAACATTTTCTAACCCATGTTCGGCAGTCGATGGGATAAGGGTGCTTGCAGCTTGTTCCTGTAACGCAACTGCAATCTTTGAAAAAAAGGTCAGTGCAAACGGTATTAATATATGTATTCCGTAGATGACTCACGATTAATATAGGTAGGTACGTATTACTTAAATTTAAGGAAGGAACGATATGTAAGGAGAGGCTATTTACAAGTGCGCTACCCTCGCTACTTTTATTCCTTACCGGCAGCACTTTCCCTTGAAGTTTCTCACCTACCTAAGTTAAAGAAACTTACACACCTTCAACCTAAATACTTCATCCTTCCTAATTCACCCCAACCAAACCCCAAATCATCATCCGCCAATATGCCTCCTCGAGTGATCCCTCCAACATACAATCATCCACCACCCGATCCCAGCGACCCCGGATTCAACCTAAATGCATGGATGGACGCGACCTTCGAAGGCGTCGACAATTCCAACGCCGCCTGCGCCGCCCAGAGAGCAGGCCGGTTCGAAGAGTCCATCAGGCTGCACCAGAAAGCCCTCGAGTACAAGCTGCGCTTCCACCCGCCGGACTCCATCCAGGCAGCCATCACCTACAACGGCATGGGCGAAGCCATGCTGCGCGCGGGAAGGCTGGACGAAGCAGACGAAGCTTTTCACAAAGCGCTCCCGATTCGGGAGGGAGGAGGCCCGGTCCTAGATGCGGCAGTGACCCGTGACAACATCGGCCAGCTGCGGGAGGCCCAGGGAAGATTCGCCGAGGCTAGGGAGATACGTATTAGAGGCACGGGAGAGCAGATGGTGTGCGGACACTACGACGTAAGTATATGTATACCTAGGTACTTAACCTATATATTCCCATCACCCCGAGTCCATGATGAACACACGAGGTAAACGGTATCCCCAACGAGGATTTAACTAATTATACCCTACAGTGCCCCCAAGGCCGAACCTTCACTCAGAGAGAACTGAAAGCCTGCGGCGCATGCCAGTCGGTTTTCTACTGCTCTAAGGAATGCCAGAAGCAGGACTGGACTCAGCGACATAAGCCGCTGTGCCAAGCGCGTCAGGCTGAGGGACAGTCTAGCAACCAGGGAGCTGGACAGTGAGTAGGCAGGTTCCTTAGGGATTTAAGAGAGAGAAAGAATTTCGGGGCAGAGAAATGTACCTAAGGAGCGATAGATACGGTTTAGATAGTACAATGCCGTGCTAGTAGTGTTGGTTGCACCGGCGTCTCTATCTATCTACCTACTAATATGAGTCTCGTTGCCTTTTATTTACACCGTTGTACAAAACCTCCAGTCTACCTTGAGTGTAGTCTATTTAAAATGATGCAGCATGAATACTCTCTTCAGCCACAGAGAAGAGAGTCGTAAATTTACACCAGTTAACGCTTCTAGACCAAAAATGTCCAGAAACTAGGGTACACAAACTCTTCCTCGAATATCCGCCTGACCTGTTCGAGAACGAATTTCTCAACCTTCCCAACGTTCTTGAGGCTCTGCTTCGTACCCTCTCTCTGACCAATTTCGCTCTCGACCCTAACCTCCTGCAGCAAACTTCCAAGCCTGCCTTTCCGCGCGCCGCTAGCAGTCCCCGTACCCTGCTCGTCTCCGTCACCACCATTATCGTCATCCTGTCCTACGGCAGCAAGCGCATCCTCGGGACTCAAGAAGCAGAAATGTACGCGTTTCCTAATATACGCGACGACGCCCACCCCGTCGAACGTAAGCCCCGTGATGTTCAGCTTTACCGGAATCCCCACGAAGCTCGGCATCGGGTAGTCGAGCAGGATCTCGGCCGTCAGCATCAGCTTCACGTCGCCCGCGTATTTGATGCGGAACACGGCTTGCAGATCGTCGATCCTGGGCTCCCGGAACTTCTTCGGCGCCTCTTCCTCCTCTTCCGAGGATCCTTCGCGCGCCCCCCCTTTGCCGTTGGGACTGCGATTATTAGACCGAGGCAAGCCTGTCATGTGTGTCGCGCTCGTCATCCTGTCTCTGGTAGGCGGTCGTGACGGGCCGGCCGACGTCGGTGCGAGAGTTGACACACTATGTTTCTCCCGGAGCGGGTGTGGCATCGGCGAGAGCGAGGCTGGGGGTAGAGTAGGGGATGGAGCTGGAGGGTGATCTGGTATAGAAGCGGAGCCCTGTGAAGGCTGTCTGCTGTGATCGCGACTTCGCGAGTATCTCTCTGATGGAGGTGTGTGTAGGCCACCACCCATCTCCAACCAGCCGTTCAAGTGTTGCGCTCCGGCGACGGCCGCTAACGGCGTCTGCGTGCCGGACCAGGTAGTCGCGAGCTTTGACTGGAAGTAGTGCATATTTGCCGTACCGCCAGGCACGCCGGGCGTCGGAACGCCGAGTCCCAAGAAGGGGTTGCCTATATCGGGAGTGCCGGGGGCGCTCCGTAAACCAGCGACGTGGATATGAGGCGGATATAGACCTTCCGGATGATAGGCGGCCGTCCCACTTTCGCCCTCACCACCCCTGCGCCCGCTCCCACTCCTTCCCTCTAATCTCCGAATCTGGTCCTCTCTCCTCTTCCGCTCGGCGGCTCTAATCGCTTCGGATATATCCTCCGAATGCCCATGTCTTCCTCTCTCATCCTGGACAAGCGTCTCTTCCTCATCTTCCCCCTCCTCTTCGTCCGACACGTCTGAATTTTCCTCATAGAAGTCTGGTAGCGGATCGCATATGTCCTTCAGTACAATATTTGGCGGTATAGAACCAAAAGCGAAGTCGTGGACTTTGACGGACTTGATGAAACGCGGTAGGGGAACGGCCTGAAATTTGGTGTGAATGAAATCGCGGATGTGTTCCGCGAGCGCGGCACCGTCCGGCCCTCCCGTCAATGTCTCCCAATTCAAGTCTATCGACATAATGGCGGTGACGTATGATAGTTTTTTATTATCGCTAAATTTCCCATCATCTTATTTTACTTCTAATCTAGTGAAAAGTAGCAGTAGGTTTCTTTCCTACCATACTTGTGGTATGAAAAATGAAAAGTTAAAAGCGAAAAGTGAAGACTGCCTTACATAAGGTAGCCGTGATGAGTACAATGAGTACAATTCGTATCAGTCAAAACGTTGGTTTTTGGGTTGAGATAACTAAACCGTAGATAGCGGGCCGCCACCAAATAACCTTAAGTCAGCAGATGTTAGCGCCTGTGGGGCTCTTCCGCCTTAGGTAGGTACCTAACATATTGTACCTAACACACCTAACCCAGCTACCTCTCAGCTATATGTATAGCAGTCTATCTACCTACATGTACCTAAGGTAGGTAATTCTTAAATGCTATTATACTTTTCTGTTGCTCGTTTATATTAAATTCCATAGCGAAGCAGTAGTGGTCTTATAGATAATCATTATTTCATTGATGCCTGGATAAACCACTAAACTCACTTTGACCTGGATAATTGTATTTCAAGTAACGTTATTATAATTATAGGTACGACATGGACTGTTATGCCTATTACTACCTAAAATGGGTATTCGCTATCAAAAGATGAAGGGAGACCTTCCGCGCTCTTATCTCGAACTGCTTTCGCTTATCCGCGTCTCGCTATTCCCGTAGTGAGGAGGTCAGGTTGCCCCATGCTCATCCGTATACCATATCTCTTGCAAAACGCCTCGTGAACTCGTTTCATGGTTAACGTCATATATACCATTCATACAAAATACCGCTCATCATCCTATAGTAAGCCTACGAAGACGCAATACCTATGTTGCACCTACATCCGTTGCTTCTTCGTCCCTTCTTGCAGCATTCGCTTCCTCTCGGTGGGGTCTCGATACTAGGAGCGGCACACTGGGCTGGTGCCAGCAATCCGGTGCTTCGAGAATGTATCTACGCCGTTCTGAGTCAGTACGATATATTTCTTTAACGCGTTAGAATAGTAGCGTACCTGGCCATAGCCTCTCTAAATCTCGACTTGTATTCCTTCGGGCTGGTTACGGTTGGTTTATTACGACCGCCGCCCGCGAAGCCGCGGTCCTTGATCCAGCTTTCAAGTTTCTTGTCCCATGTGTACGTTCGAATGCAGTCAATGATACCTACCACCAACTCTTTCTGTATCTCGTCCACGGCGATCATCAGAGAGTAATCCATGACGTTCTGTCGGGCTAAAAATAGCGTATCGTTCCAGACTGAGTCACGCAAAGTTTTCTTCGAGTGTTCCCTCGCGAAAAGCGGCGATTCGTAAATATATTCCACCATATTCTCATCGAGAAGAACTTCGTTACGCTCTCCAGTCACCTGGATCTTTCGGTTTCTCATCGAACCCTTCAAGTCGAAGATCCTCGAAGGAGCCCGATCGTAGAATAAGTTTTCCATAAGAAGCAAGTCCAGTTTGATCTCCGTGTTGGTTACCGGGTTTTTGATAGTGATTTGAAAGAACCCTAGCATCTTGGCAATTACTGACGGGAGATCATGGAAAAGCGCCTCCGCCATCAAACCGAAATACGCTGGTGCAAACTTCAAAAAAGCAGCCGTCTCCACTGGCGACAAAGACTAGTAATATAATCAGCACACCCGCCTACGTAAGGATGGAGCTTACACCCTTGCTTACCTTCATTACCAACCGGTCGTCTAGAGTCTTCAAGAAAACTGATTTCGTCTTGCCACCTTTGGAATCCCATTTTAAACACCGGGACAGAGACTCGATGATGCGGTCGGCGACACCGCATTTCCGTCGTAAAGCGTCGAACTGTTCGGCATAGAAGATTTTAACCAGCATTTTCGCCGTTCCTTCGGTAAATTGATACTTGTAATGGGAACTCGTAGTATGGACGAGTTTAGTTTCCAGTTGACTTTCGGTGATATCTTCCTCTATGTTTGAATATACCTCAGAATGTGCGTCGTCCTCTGTATCTGTCCCCGCCGAGGCTGCAACGCTCTCACTACCCTTCTTGCGATAAAATGTGCGAAGTTTCTCTTTATAATCCTCGGAGCTCAAGGCGAACGCAATGAGCGAGCTTGGCTCATCTTCCCGGACAATGATGTCAGAATCAATGAAAATATGGTCAGCTGCATTTAGGGGGTAATCTAGCCCAGGCCACAGGCTAGCTGAGCGCTCATTCCAAAAATTAGTGAGTACCTTCATGAAGTTATTCTTGTCCTGCTTGGGAAGTTCTGTGGGAATCTCCGCGCTGGAGTCAAACGACTCGGCAATTTGTTCAAGCGTTGTACCATCGATCAACGAATGCTCTGTGTCGCTTTCCCCTTGCTCATCATCTGTGGGTCCTGGACTATTGTTGTGCGCCTGGTCGTCAGTTTCACCTTCAGTCGCAATTTCATCTCGATGTTGATGGTCATCCTTTGGAGATTGTCTGTCCTCTGCTGGCGCTTCGACAGCCTCATTTCCTTGCGGATGGTCTTGCATTCCTAATTGATTCTTTGATCTAGGATCAACTGATCCCGATGCGGTTGCATGCTCATCCTCAGCAGGACCTGGTTCCAGTACGGCCTCATCCACGTCTTCGTAAACCTCAACTATAGCTTTAGTCGTGGAATGCTGGAGGAAAGGCCTCGAATGAGACATTCTTAGTTTTCGTTTTTCACGATCTTTTTCACGCTCTTTCTCGAACTCACGACTGAGCTGTTCGAAATGCTTACGAATGGTAGACACCCTAGAGTCTTTCTTTCCAATAAAACGGGGGATAGACGACTGGTTACCCTTGCGGTGCGGCCGGAGACTACTAAAAAGCTTCTTCTCGCTTTTAGCGGATTCGCTAGCAGCCTTCCTGATTTCGCTTCCGCTTGTCACCTCCGGAAAAGATCCCTTGTCTTTATCTTTGTCCTTGTTGGTACTAAACATCTTTTTACCTACTGCAGAATGTAGGCGGGGCAAGGTCGGAACGCTATTCACAGGGTGTGATATGGCGCGTACCATAGGTGGCGAAACGTTTGATCCTATCCTACGGGATGAGCTGCGCTCCGGCGTCGTCCCCTGAGGCCCTCCAGCGGTCCCAAACCGCTCGTTCTTCGTACTTTCAGGAACCAACGACTGCTGTTGTCGACGAAGTTGTTCAACTTGCTCAGCTAGTGACATAGGCGGTACCGTGCTTGTTACCAACCGTGGCGCAACCTCGGGGGATGATGCTGAGACTGTATCTGTGATATTTGGTACTGATACTTCCTGACTATCGACGTTATTATCCTGTTTGCTTGGGGAGGAACTGCTGGGTACGGGTGATTTCGGTGTCGCAAGATCCAGTGGCTCAATCCTCTCCAGAGTTTCTTCCTGAGGCGGTACATCTAGCGGGGTTTTTTCTTGGATTGTATCGAGCTGGGAAGCATCAGTAGTAGCTTCTGATTGTTGAGTATCCTGCTTGGGGTCGCTTTCCGGCGTACTCGTCTGGGTATTTTCTTCTGTGTTATCGGTGGCTTCGTTTTGGACTTCATTGCTATTAAGAGATTCCTTTGATTCGTCCGTGAACATTTTACGAAGGTGAATCATAGTTAGCTTTCGAATATCCTTGTCAGAAGGAAGAAAATCGGCTTCGAACTTGGAAAAAGCGGCATCCCATTCGGCCACCTTCACGAGCATCTCTCGTAAAACTATATTAAATGGAATTACCTCGTAATATTTAGATTCCATATATTTATCCTGAAGCTTCCGAATAAGCGAGGTGTGATCATCGTGTATTTTTTTCCACAACCGGTCCATTTCTGCCTTGCATTGTTCGGCCTTTTCAGGGATAATACTCTCGGTATTAATGGCTTTTAGTCGTAATTTGACAGATGTCGTGAACCGCGTCCAACGCTCTTGAGCATTTAGAAATATTTCGTTTTTCATGTTGAGATCATGCCCAACATTCCAAGTAATCCTAGCTCGAGGTACAATGATTTCTAAGAGGTCAATTGGCTCGTAATGGACGCGTACAACCTTGCCGTTCAACCCAAAGTGTCGTATATGATCGCGATGGTGGTCGTGAGGACAGTCCCAGCCCCCTAGATTCTCGTCTTTGACTAGAGTGGTACCCCTACTCCAAAATGATAGTTCTAAATATTTTCCAAATGAATACTTCCATGCCCCTCTTGACATTTCCGTTTCGCTGGTTTCTCGTTTGCAATGCTTACAGTAGCTCCACATCATGATACTGTCTTCGTGGCGTCGGTCTCTGGTATCTTGCTCAATGAATATAGTAATTCGTGCTTCGCCATGAACGTACGTTCGGTGATGCTCATACAATTTGCGATCGCATCCATTCGATTCGCAGGTTGAGTCGGCGCCATAGCAGATATCTTCAATGTATTGTCCCAAAGTACAATCAGGATCCATACCACTGCTTCTATCGACATGCTCATCGTAAAAGCCAAGTGCGATCAGATTCGGCTCTAAACACGGGATCTTAGTTTCAGTACAGATGACAGAATGTAGGACAACTATGTTCTGGTGGGCATAAGGTTCGAAAAGCCCAATATTGCCCTTGATGTAGTTTTCCCATTGTCTTGCTTGCGTTTGATAGTTGTAGAGAGCCCTGTCGTATTCAGCATCGTGGACAGCATGAAGAATTTCCCTAATCTGTCTAGGGGCGTTATGGCTCGTCTCGAGAACCATTTCCGGTTTAATGAGCTGGAACTTTGATGGATTAGACTTTTCGTTGTCTGCGCGGCGCTCCTCAATTACATCTTGATCCCGCAACCGCTTTAAGTGAGCTAGCTTTCTTTCCTGCTCCCGAGCTTTCATAAGTAGATATGGTGGTGCGAATTTAACGAACGGCGACACAGAGAGGATTCTTGTTTGATACTTGGCCACCATATCACTGTAAAAGGTTGGCATAGGAACATCTTCCGGAACAGAACTGTCGTGAGGTGCCCGAGAGTGTGTTTCATGGATCGGAATTAACTCGCTGGCTGGTTGGGTTGATAGAAGTTGATCTTGTGGTATATTGCTGTCCGGCGATGCTTCAACTGCCTTCCCGGAAGAATGATCTTCTTGGCTTAATGGCATCTCATCTTGAGTCATATTTTTCTGTGCATCATCATCTATTGTGGCCTTAGTACCTACTGAGGGTTGACTGCCATCAGTAGTTTGAGTGGAACCTCTCGATATATCTTCTTCGGTAGGAAGCTGAATTAATAAATCCCGCAATAGACACGACTCGAGTTTGAGGTTATACACTACATATACCATGAACTCAGTTATGTGTTTGAGCTTCGCAAGAATAGGCGTAGATGCACCTCTGAGAGCAATGGTACAACCGAGATCTTCTAGGAAGCTAGACAAGAAGATGTACGTCTTCTTTCGACCTGGAATATCCTCATTGACGAACGTTTTCACCTCGTAACCCGAACTCTTTCCTGTCTGGAACTGATGCGGAGGAAGCGCCAACATATCTACAGAAGAGATAATCTCTGTCTCTAGGCATCTTGAAACAGCTGAGAGTACAGAAGGTTTCACGTTGTAAGCAACAGAGATCTTCGCGTCCCAAAGAAATTGTAACGCAAGACCTGAGACGCTCTTCTCGGCTAATAACAACTGAGGGCGGAGGGCTATAATCCTATTCACTAACTGTTTTAGAAACTCTCTCTCCTGTTCGATAACAGGTTGGAGGCTCATGAATTGTTGTTGATGTCGTTGGTATTCGATCGGAAAAGACACAATAACAACACGAGGGCAAGGCATGCGGCGTGGCATGCTCTTCAAGGCCAGTTTCTTTGTAAATATCACGCCTGAGACATAGCAAGTATCACTTGGCCTACCTCCCGGAATCTTCTTGAGTTTGACGTAGTGCCGAATATCGATGTCGTCTCCTCTATCGATATCAGGATCAACGGATGAAGCACATTTTAAAAGGATTGGTATTAATGCCTTCTCCCAGGCGCTTACGTTTGGCACCTTGGAATCTTCAAGCAATTGTCGCAGGAGCTTCCGGACGTGTAACAAGCTCGCCGGGTTAAGTTCCAATCGAGGTTCTTTATCTCCTTTCATAGAAGAACTCCGAGTGGGGCGTGGTAGCGGTGACCCTCCTGGACTATCAAATAATGGAAGTGTCTCATTTGATCCAGTCGGGCCCCTTATCACGGCCGATTTAGGTCGAGGAGAGCGAACGTGCTGCCCACTAGCAATACTCATGTTTCGTCGTCTGGAGGATCTTGGATGAAAATCGTCCAGGCCACGGCTAGTAAAACTTACGCCACTGATGCTTTTGTCCGTTTGCGCTCGGTTTCTAAGTTTCCTCCCGGCATTAAGGTACGCTAAACTTGACCTCTCAGAATCCGTTGCGGGTGACGCGTGAAATTCGGATCCAGCCATAGCCCCCGCAATACTCATCTGTTCATCGTCACTAGATTCGTCCGACATGAAAGGCGCTAAATCTGGATCGATAACATTGTCGTCATGGAAAGCATGCAGTCCGGGTTTTTTACTTGCTTCTTCCGTTGCGGATTTTCGGAACGGTGCTCTTTGCTCTGGAGATGGTTTAAGGCGATTCCATAGAGTATGCTTCGAATGGTGGCGTCTATGGCTAGAAGACTGTGGTCTGCCTGAGGTATTAGACTTCAAAGACCTAGACGAACTTGGTAATGATCTCTTGTCATCGTCAAGGTCGTCTGTTCTCTCAGAGATACTAGCATCATCTCGATCGGCTTTTGAGAATGGCGAATACCCTCGCTTAGATTGACTACCACGGAATATTGCTGGGAGAAATGAATCGTCGGCCGAATCGTCAGACGCAGCGCCATCTTGTCTTTGGAGGATGATACCCAGACAAGGCGTACATACACGGAGTGTCCCCTGAACCCCAAACCGCTGGCCAGATATTATAGACGTACATCCGCTATCAAAAATGCAGCCGCACGTTCGACAATGATGTTTGCGGCGAAAAGCGGTAAACAGAGCACCACATAGAAAGCATTCCTTGCAAGTCTCATCTGCCATCCAGAAGTCTTTACTTAAGACTTGTTTTCGCATGGAAGCTAATTGCGCGTTGACCATTTCCGGAGCGCCCTCATCAGTAGTCGTGCCCGGAATCCTGTACTCACCGGATCGTATCCGTTGAGTTGAGGGGATTTGTCCAAATGACCCATGATGAACACTGTTATGAGCAGATGTGTTAACGGGGCTATGTTCCGTCGTACCTCTAGATAAGGAAGAGGACCTAGAAAGATCGCCAGAAGTTCTAGAATGGGTGATCCGGTCAATTAGAGCGGGTCTTCTGATAGCATCTCTAGGGGAAAGCAAATCAGGCTGGGGTTGTATGGAAGAGTCCGATGAAGTCGGATTAGGAGCCGTAGAAATAGGCGACACAACATTAGATCTCTTTATAGGACTAGTAGCAGAATCGGTATGCCCATCTACAATTAATCCATCCTCTCGCCTCGAATGACTAGGGATTGCAATCTTGTCCGGGTTAGAGGCACGCTTATTTTCGGATGCATCATATATCGACGATAACTCCGGGACCGGATTATGTTGCCCATCGTTTGACCTGCTAATACTCCTTCTTCCGCCTCCTTTACTTGCGCCATCTTCAGTCTTGGCCGACGCACCCCGGGTACCGTCCTTGAAAGCGCTGACATGTACGGGCGCTACGGAGGCTGTCGCTTTTGTCGTATTTGGTATGTTTTGACGACTTAATGAGGCGGATTTTGAAATCGTAACCCCACTGAGATTAGTAACAGATGAAGTCATCGTCGACTGGGGTTGCTGGGATTGACTTTCGCTAGTCGGAGCTGCACTTGAAGAAGCAATATTAGAGTTCATCGGCTCAGACTGGGATGAATTGAAAGTTAAACTCGTAGCGCCCGTATCAACTCTCGGCAAAGAGGTAGAAGGCTTCGGGCCTGTGGTGCTAGTACTCGAGCTCTTCTTCGATGCGGTATCCCCATCGATCGATTCGGAGTTCTCTTTGGTACCTGTATTCACCACTGATTTGTCCTTCCCACTAACCCCAACAGCCTCTTTAAATCGAGAATAGAGCCCGCTCAAGCCATTTTGCACAAGGTCGCTCCCAATTCCTTTGTTTTCCGTGGGAGCTATAGATTCTGGCGGTGGCGCAAAGTCGTTAAAGGTAGTTAGGACATCTTTTTCCTTAGCGGAGGTATGTATTTTATCAAGAGCCTGGGCAAGTTGGTCCTTGTCGATTTGAGGAGAGGTAAGGGATGCCGAGTCGATCGATTCCTCGCAAGATTTAGGAGCAGATGAGGATACTATCGAGGGAGAGATTGGAGTTGGGGATGGTTTTTTATCAGACATGGTGGCGATCGATTTGAGACATGAGCGATGTAGTCAAGCTGACCAAAATGCTAAAGCCAACACTAATCAGTACCGAGGAAGATAGCTCATACACTCTTGATTTACCTCGACAGCCTCGAGAGTTCCTGTCAATATGCGCTTCTATTTACAGCTTCTGTGGATGTAGAAGAAGAAGAAGAAAGGTTCCCTCGCGAGTTGGTTCGGGGTGTCTCGATAGCCCACGCACGTCGGTATCTGAGAAGCATAAGTAGTACGAACGGAAGAGGCCTGAGCGAATGGAAGCTAGGTAGGTACCTAACCTATACGGATTAATATTAATAAATGATCTATTAACAATGCATGGCGACGGCTGCCATAAAAAGAAAAGGCACTTGAAAGCTACTTCTTACAGCGAAGTAAGGATCTTATATAGTAACTGCAAAGGACCGAGATTGGTAGATAACGAAAGAGTGATGCAAGAGGCGGGCATGGGAAGCTTTATCCAGCTGTGGTTCCACTCTTTAGCGTTTGATGCAGCGAGCGACAAGCTGCTTGACGTATAACCATGGTTTGTTTTATATACCTATGAGGTACATGTTAGGATGTATTTGACTACTTCCGAGGTACTAACTTCATGCATGGCCACACATTCATTGGGATGGAAAGTAAGTTTGTACAACCCGAGCTCGAAGGGACTAAAAGACCCCGCAACGCCAACTGAATCATTGGCACGTGAGTTCGTATCTCTTTCATAGTTCCGTCTCCACTATCTAATTCTCTCACGCGTCAAACGCGTTAATGGATTCAATTCATCTTCCAACTTATCACCAATCAATACGTGAACCCCGTCCATTCAGCCATGAAGCGGGCGCTAAACCAACATAAGAGATACACTAATACCTTGTCGAATATATTACGATCTGAATTCATTAGTATTATGAGTACTATTGAAGCCACCAGTTCAAGATGGCAAAGCAGTCTAACCCAGTCCCCGGGCTTAGATCTCCGTCAGATCTCTTTGGGGAAACGAAGATTCATCGGTGTCTTGTCAAAATTGGGAGCGACCAACAGAAACTTTTAGCGCTCCCTAATTCATGGGCTCAATTTCTCAGTAGAAGTTCTAAGCCTTTTCTAAACGTACCTCCTGAAGTACTACAGGACCTGAAGGAGTATTACTCTCGGCAATTACAGCCAACGCAGTCAGACGAAGCCATTTCATCAGCTGATGCACAGGCCGATATCAATGGACAGGATGAACAGCAATCTCAAATTGCTCAATCTGAACACGACGCTGAAAGTGATAATGAGGAGGAGGAGGTTCAAATCACATCATCATGGCCATCAAGCCCTGAGCATCACAGATTTATACCCGAAAGAACAAGTGATGAAAATCCTCAGCAGCCATTTATTACGCAAGTCCCACCTATATCTCCCCCTCAGCCTACGAAACCTACTCTATCTAAACAACAAGCTCTTCCTCCCTTCCCACACAGCAGCCAAGAGCAAGAAGAACCTCTTGAGGTCGAGGTACCGACTGGCATTAACGACAATATTCCCCCTTTCGGAAAATTAGATGCGCATATGGGCACGACGCCCCCTTCCGCTCAAGTGGTACCGTGTACCTATGAGCAGTCGGAGCAGTCGTCTTTGTCATCGAAAACAAAGCCGAAGCAACCAATCTACAAAGAAGTCCCTGAATTCTATCGCCCGCAAAAAATTAGGCCAGTATCAGCTCATCCCAGCCTAGGCGTGGCAAGATTAGAGCATACTGTTGCGCCATTTCCCAACGCACAGGGTGCCGAATTAACGGGCAATCCACCATCTTCGATTATACCATCTACTGTCCCGGATGCGATTCCACGGAGGAATCCGCCTACTTGGCAAGTTAACCGGCCTAACTCTCCATCTGGGAATCCTCGTATTGGTCACGACAGTATCGAAGCCCCGGATTCTCCACAAACTCAACCACCTTCACCCGAATACAGCCCTCCAACGCCGCAGCTCAGATCTTCGCCACCTGTTCCACATATTCCTCGAATTTCATCACCGGTCATGAGTCAACCGTATTCGGTATCGCAAACACCATTTATCCGTTACACTTTAACGTACCCAAGCTACAATGGAAGCATCAATGACTTCGTGACTGCTTGCATGTATATTCAGCTCCAACAGCGAAGGATACGAACGTCATTGTACGATGATTTTATTCGAGCGTGGCATGAAGGTTATCTGCCATATGTCCAGGAATGCGACGAGGCAGAGCCTCCCGTGAAGGCGTTAAATGCCATTGACTGGTATAACCAGATTGATGATGACCCAGTATTTACGTCGCGAATTATTATAAAACAAAATCTTGAGTCAACTCTTAATTCTTATCCAGATGAGCTCAGTGCATGTCGGGGCCTCCTAGGCCTATCATCAGGACAGTCTCGAGGCCCAACGAGCACTCCGGATGCTACTCTTCTGGCGAAAGGTCACATCTCTTCGCCAAAACTTACTGTCACGGGAGACGCCATGCCTAGCGGAAAAGGTCAAGATATTCCAGCAGTAGAGACGACTAAAAGTGCATCTAATGACATCCCTTCGGCGGCTTCACCCATACCCCCGAAGCCAAACCACAAAAAAATCATTCCAGTTACCCAATCGATGGGAGAGATCGGGTCAAGGCCAACTAAACCTAAGGGGCTTACGCGATCCTTCTCCGAAACATCTCGTCACAAGAGGAAATCAAGCGAAGAACTCAATTTTTCCCCGCCTAAGAGGGTATCAGTCAACTCCCTAGCTGGACCCGACTCCGGAAGCGATACAACCACCGTGAAGCCCGAAGTCCCTAAAATTCCAGCTCGAGGTTCTCCCACGCCTAGTTCTATAGCGGAGAGAAAGAGGAAATACGCCAACGACCCGAAAAAGAGAATCGAATTGTTTAAAAAGTTCGCCACGAAGAAGCGGTATAAGCGGGAAAGGGACAGTATCACGAGCTCGGCGCCTGTGAGCAATACTCCGACGTCTGCCCAGAGAGGATAGACATCGGCGTACAAAAGTTGTACGATATCTGTAAACCGTGCAAACCGGGAAAAGCTGACATGTTCTACGGTTTGTTAACTTACGGAGTTTCAGGGTGGTACTTGTGCGTATATCGCGAGCTTGAGATACCCCGATTTGCGATCATTTACGTGTCTGGGAGACATGTATTACATATCGTTTAGAGAATTTTACGTGAGACAGCCAATGTGTAGATACTACCTCGCCATAATATTACTACTACCAAGCACGCATTAGACAACAGTCGACTCCAATTCCTGACTACGGAATATAGTAAGGTATATTCGTCACGAGGTAAACTAGAATGATAGGTACCATGAGATAGGCCTTAATAGTAAATCTACGTCTACCTAGATACTCACATGTGAATCTTAACACTGCGACTTCCGCGATTATTTTCATATAGACCTTGTTTTCCATGCAATGTTAAGAAATGCTAAGAAGTAAAATAGGAGGATCAGGTGTAAAGCATATGTGGATTATGAAGTTGTAATAGAACTTATGAGCTAGGTTAACTATGTCTCGTGTTTATTACCTCGGTTATCAAAACACATTTGCTTCGCGAAATGATGAATCGTCATGTATTGGGTAGCTTAACATACTGCGACTGGTGAGTAAAGCTAGAGAAACCCTCTTGTATGTACACTAGTATCGTACATACATATCAATCATCTCCACGCCTCAAGTTCTAGCTGAAGCTAGGTAGACTCAGCAATACTAGTAGCGCCCTACTACTGCTGCTGTTTCTCTTGCCACTTCTGTTCCTCCTCGGGGGTCATAGTGCGCAGCTGCAGCGCGTGGATGCCGCCTTCCCGAGCCATCTCGTCGTCTAGAAGCTGGTAAATAAGGCGATGGCGGGCGGGCTGCATCTTGGACTTGAAGGCATCGGAGGTGATGACTAGCCTGAAATGTGTCTCCTTGGAAGTGTTACCCACCATAGCCTTGTGGTGAGAATGGTTGGCGGAGTCGTTGAAGATCTCCAGTCTAGAAGGTTTGAGGGCTTCGGTGATCTAAGTGCGAAGGGGGCCAGCGCAAGTTCGGATTAGTACGACGGCTTACTATATTATACTACTCATTCGGGGCCCCGAAGCTGAGTGTGCATTTACCTTTGCCCGAATGGTGTCCTCCACCGGCGTATTCGACGCCCCGGATGATGCCATAGTGGAAAGCTGTTTGGTTACCCTGCCGGTCCAGGCTCGCACGTGTCGCTGCAACATATATGTATGTATGTAATATGTAAGATGTAGGGTTGAGATGGTATGTAAGGTTACCCCCTTCTTATCCTCTGGCCTGGTTTTCTCCCTTCGAAGCCCAAGGATCGAACCTTTTAAATTCCCGATCAGATATGGTGTTGACTAAAACGGATAGGTAGGGTGTTAGTGAGGGTTGTGAACTGACGAATGAGAAAAGACGGAAGATATCTGCATTAAGCAGGTACGTACCTGGTTTAACTCATCGAGGTCCATTCATGCATATATTCCGTATGTACCTGAGTACCCTGAGCTTAAACGGTGGGGTGGAACTACCTAGGATTGATGGATATTTTCGGCCGGCCGATGCGGACCGGCAAGAACTAAAAGTCGCTGGAATTAATTGGCCAATGAGAAACATTTACGGTAAAAAAAGCGATCCCGAGATTCTCAACAAACAATTCCCATGTTCCACTTTCTGTAAGCTTTTGTTCTTGAACTGCTATTATGCTAGACGTGCTTAGTTTTATCACTGGGGTTTTCGGGCATATTCAAGCCTATCGTGTCCGAAGAGTCTAGAAGGGTTATTATGCACACACAGTATTGTTGGACTGGTACAATACGAATACACCAAAATTCCATGCCACTATCTGACGACTTCAAGTACCTATCACGGATTTGACTGAGCCGACTTACAGGATCTATCCTCTATCTATCCCATCTATTCCCCCCCTGCTCGCGAGTTCTTGGTATTTCAAATACCCATACACACTGCCGTATTCCCCCAATCCATCCTCCGGCTCGTCCTCCTGCCTATTCAGAGGGGTTTGCATGGGGGTGGTATTATGTCCGAGAGGAGAGAGAGGCGGCTGTGAAAGTACTTATTCCTTATAACTCCCCTCCTTACACCCCCCGTGATGCGATTGAGTTGTACTGGGCTTCGTTTGGTTGTTAATGCTCCATCGTCATCTCAGCTGTTTAGGTCTATTTCAGCCACGCATTCTTTGAGTCCTTGTTTTATTACATCTGGTACTACGTCTATATATACCCCTAGTTTCGTCCCACGTCCCTCGTGTCCCTTGTCAAATCGCTCATCTCCCCTCTTCGGCAAATACACCACCCACGTCAGGATGGCTTCCACTCTAACCCTCCCTAAGATCCCTATCTTCGAAGCCATCGCTAGCCACAATCCGCAGTCCACCGCCGTCGTCCACTGCCTGTCCCGTCGGACGTTCAAGTATGGCGAATTACTCCCGGACGTGAGTCGCGTGCGCGATCGAATCCTCGAAGCCGCCGGCAAGTCGGACATCCGGGGCGAGCGGGTTGCCTTTCTTATAGAGAATAGCTACGACTATGTTGGTATGAGCTATTCAACCGCCATAATTGCCGGAACTTCATATACGACTGGTTACTGACTCGTGTTATTTAGTCACATACCTGGCTATTCTAGCAGCGCATGCCATTGCCTTACCACTGTCCCCACCATTCCCGGCACCCGAATTGCAATATATCCTGTCCCAGTCGCAGGCTATCCTTTTGCTACACTCGCCGAAGTACGCCGCCAAGGTCGATGAAGTCCTCACCACGCCAAGTAAGGAACTCGATGTCGCACCATCACCAACTCCCGTCGAGTTACCGAAGCACCTTGGCGCAATCTCGGAAACGTTCGAGTCGGTTACGCTCACGGACGATGACGATGTAGAGGGCGCTGGAATGATGCTATACACATCCGGCACGACTAATCGACCTAAAGGAGTACTGCTGCCTCAGACCGCGCTTACGGCTCAGGCCCGCGCCCTGATTGAGGCGTGGAAATATACACCGTCGGACCGACTGCTACATGTGCTCCCTCTCCACCACATCCACGGCACCGTCAACGCATTGCTTACGCCACTTTTCGCCGGTAGCAGCATCGAGTTCCTCTTCCCTTTCAACGCAGACACAGTTTGGCGACGCTTCGCAACGCCGTTCGTGAATTCGCCACAAGTTGCTGCTGCTATTGCTAAGCCGAACGGCGTGGCTCACGCAGTTAAGGAAGCTGCGAAAGAAGTTGTAAAGGAAAACGGTATTACGAATAGCGTCCCCCAGTTCGTTAAGGCAAACGGATTTGTCAAACCCAGTAGCCTCCCTAATGGCATCCCCCAACCGGTAAAGACAAATGGATTTCACCCAGCAGTTGGTGAGGCGAATGGAAATATTACCCCCATTACGGAAACAAATGGCACCACCACTCCAGCCCTAGAACTGAACGGATTCGGCAATCCCGTTTCTTCGGAAATCAGCCGTCTAGCAGCGGTCATTAACCATCTAGCAGCTGAGGTTAGCAACCTCGCCGCGAAGATCAGTCAGCCTAACCAACCAGCTGCACTGACAAACGGCCTTAATCATGTCATATCGCAGCAGACAAATGGTGTCGCTCCCTCGCCAGCTCTATCCGCCAACGGTTTCGACACACCCATCACGTCGACAAGTGGCCGTAATACTCCGGTCGTAGAAGCGACCACCTTTGTCAAGCAACCCGAGCCGCAGAAGCCTGCTGCCCCTGCCGCTGTCACTGAACCCGTCAACGAAGAGAAGTACAAGAACTTATCTCGCGTTAAGATTACATTCTTCACCGTCGTGCCTACGGTGTATACGCGCCTGCTCTCGACTCACAAGACACTCCCTCCGGCCATCGCTGAAGCCGGTCGTATCGCTATCAGCCCAGAACACATGCGCGTATCGATCTCCGGATCGGCAGCTCTTCCGACACCTGTCAAGCGTGCCTGGAAAGATCTCAGTCGCGGAAACGTGCTGCTCGAGCGGTACGGTATGACAGAGGTAGGCATGGCGCTGTCCTGCGGTCTCGACTATGGCGACCGTGTCGATGGCAGCGTCGGGTGGCCTCTCCCTGGCGTAGAAGCTCGACTCGTGGACAACGAGACAGGTACCATCATCGAGGACCTCGACCCCTCCGAGCCCGTTCCTGAAAAAGAGCGGTCAGGCGAAATCCAACTCCGCGGCGCCAATGTGTTCCAAGAATACTGGGCCAATCCCGCTGCCACATCCAAAGAATTCATCCCGTCGGATGACGGCAAGGGCCCATGGTTCAAGACCGGAGACGTAGCGGTTCGGCGCCATGTGCCTGAGGCCGGTCACGGCACGAGCGGCGAATGGGCCCGCGGGCCTATGTACTTCATTCTCGGCCGGCAAAGCGCCGACATCATCAAGTCCGGCGGCGAGAAAGTATCCGCGCTCGAAGTCGAGCGCGAGTTGCTCTCCCTACCCGAAATTGCCGAAGCAGCAGTAGTCGCAGTGCCTTCAGGAAAGTGGGGACAGAAAGTCGGCGCCGTCATCATCCACTCTCCCGAACACCTGCGCGAGCGACCCGCCTGGCGACCCCTCGACATGCGGCGCGCGCTAAAGGGACGACTGGCGAATTACAAGATCCCGCAAGTACTCAGGGTGGTCGAGCATATTCCGCGCAACGCCATGGGCAAGATTAACAAGAAGAATCTGCTGCGGGAGGTATTCTTAGATGACTTTAGCGGAGACGAGCTATAAGGACGCGGGGATACATGGATGGAGATAAGATGGGGAAACTGGATTCACCTAACCTAGGATTTTGGATCTAATATCACGATTGCACGTTGTATGTATGCATGCATGCTCTACCTTGGGGGGTTCACGTAGTGTCAATATCCCAGGGAGAACCAAAACGAAAGAAAGAAAGAAAGAAAGCAAGGAAGAGGGTGGGCCCATGCGATCCCACTATTAAAAGGACGATATGAAGCCCGATTCAACATGCAAAGGGAGATGAATCAACCAACGAAGCAGCTGAAACGGGAAACTGGAATGGGACGAAGCGAAGATGGAAATGAAACGCGACTGCGTGCTGCTGCACATGTGATTGGACGGGGTATTGGGTTTTTCGAGTCATGCGGGAATTTTCATGTCTATATGTTGTGTCCTCTCCGACGACCTATTTGTATATAGGGAATTCTTTCCTTTTCCCCTTAGTCGTTTTCGAGACGGCTGGTCTCTCTATCTGTAGAGTTAGAATCAATGCGGCTCGCTCGCCACCCTAGGACAGAAGCCTACCAATATTGACTATCCCTTGATTACCATTCAACAATATACGTTGCTAGATCAGTCGTGAATGTCAGCCTGTCAGCCGGGCAGTTTAACGTCAAATCATATGGTTAGCTATTACAGCGGTTACTATTCTTAATTTATTCGTGATATTGCATTCTATCTGCGGGAAAGAGAATGGCAATAATGCTACATGGATAGAAAAACATGATGGGTCATGAGCAACCCCTACTCGATTCCTTCATCGCTCACTGCCTAGTACTAGTTAGCCGAAGAGCATGCTACATGGTATCGATGAACGATAGACTGCAGCTGTCCGTAGCCTAGACCTCCTTTAATTCACTAATAATAGCCCACCCCGTACCAGTAGCCAGTAACAGACGACCGGCGAACGTACTCGACCCCTCCCACTAGTATCACTTCTGCCAAGGCGTTTTCGATTCCCAGTATCAAAATTGTAGACCATGTCAACAGCACCCAGTATTAGAATATCTGTCGAGATGGCATATAACAGTTTAGACGGTAAACTTGGCCTTAGCTCGAGTACTGCCACTGTGAGCTGAATCGGTGTGACCGGAAAATTCGACAACCTCGTTAGGGGGCAGCTTCAGGATCTCCTTGAACTGCTTGCCAATGGCCAATAGGATCTTCTGGCCCTTTTCGACGGTTCGTCCCTTACCGCCAGATACATCACCGTCGCCACGGCCCGGAATGCTCTTACCGATAGTCCGGGTCCAAACACCGATACGGTAAAAGGCCTTACGAACGTTGACGACAACACCCATAACCTCACCATCATCCTCTTCCTCGAGGGTCTCTCCGATTGCGGCTAGCATCGTATGTAGCCATAGGTCATTGATGTCGACGTTACGCTTGTCCTTAAATTGATAAGACCATTTGCCGCCGTGCTTGTTCTGGGGGTCTTCCCACTCCGGTCGGACGCCTTCTTTGAATAAATGGTAATCGGATTTCAAGGCTAGGTCAGAAACCGGCGCGATGTTGTTCTACAATACGGTCAGGCATGAACCAGATTAGGCCACTATAGAGACAACTTACATAAATACCCCAGAACTCCTCGACCGAGTTGAATGTGATTACCTCCTTGAGCAGGTCGTTCCAGTTATCTCCCTATTTGAAATTAGTACTCGGTTTACGATGCGTATATAATAAAGCAGACTAACCTTGCCGCTAGAGGGTTTAGTGAACCACAATGTCCACTTGTTCTGAAGAGGGTGCTTGACGTTGAAGTTGTCCTTGTCGTGGAAGACAGTGACCAACTTGCCGCTATCAGGCTCTTCTGCCTTTGGGCTCTCGCCTTCGGGGGAGATAGGGATGGTGGTGAGATCGACCTGTTCCGACATCTTGAATGGCGAGAACGGTACTAGAAGGAATAAATTTGGCGTAGACAGAGGGTCAAGTTTCGGATTTTGGATGTGTACGGTTGACCGATTTGCGATTTGGAATTTATGGTTTTAATATTCCAGGTAGGAGAGTAGAATTTCGGTATCTGAGGAAGGAATAGCAGCAAGCCTTGAGTCAGGCAACCTTAGGTATTGCGCAAGTTCCCTTTTCGTGGGATAGCAGATAGCAGTTGGGAAGGTGAGCGTGGGTGGTGAGGATATTACGGAATAGGCGAACGGATAGTGGAGGGGCAGTCGCAGCCGATCGCTAGTCGCAGAGGTAATGATTGACGACGATATGTAGAATGACAAAGGACGGTAGGTAGATAATCGGAATAGACTAACTATCACAAGCGTCGTTCGTCTTCGGTAAGGAATTTAATTATGACTTTGCGCCAGGCAGAAGTCGGAATTCTTTAGGGGGTCGGCGTTTGTGTCAAAGGAAAGCCTTTTTTTTTGCACAAGCGTTTGTGATGAAGCAAAAGTTATTGGCGTCGCAGTGGTGGGGCTGGCTTTTGGGACCTTCTCTTAAAAATCACTACTCCGGTTTCAGCATAATATGCACATTTCGAACAATACAATTGTGGTAGGTTACATAAGGTACTTGGGTACTTATCCACGTACTGATAAGAAAAATTAAACGTGAAACAGGGGTGTGTTTATAGTGTAAATAAGCACCGCCACAATATATCACACATTGAACAGTGTGCGGATTACTCTTCTTATGTACATACAACCACTAATAGCAATTAAATGGTTCATGCATTTATCGTGACTCATTCTTCTCATCCCATCCCATATCCATGTTGCCATATCCATATGCCTGTACTGACTTGTATATAAATCATCCTCATCTAATCGAGTGGCCTAACATAATATTACCAACTCAAACTCTTAACATCTTGTAACCATGCTTAACTAATACTTTATCATCACTAATCATCGTCATGAACTCTTCATCATCTTAAATAACCATAAAGACCTATTTATATCATTTACTATGGCGTCTTACGCATCCCAAGGCGGGGGCCTCTCCTTAGGCCCCAGGGACCCGATGGTCCTCCAGTGACGGCAACGCGCATTGACTTTTCTCAATCCCCTCTTGCAGACCACTATAATCCTTACTTCGCCATGATTATAAACAATCTTCTTACACCAGATAAATGTACTGCAGTCTTCTTATCAGTAGGTTCTGATTAGAAGACCTTAAATAAAGGCAAGTTGTGGCGTAAGTGCGAACAGATTCTATCTATCTTTCCCGACTAGGCCAATGCTCTGTCTCGGAGGCTTGCTTAGTACCTACCTACTTGAGGAAGTTAAGTCCTTGAGGAAGGGTGATGTACTATTTAAGCACATTGCCGGTATGCAGAACTTAAAAGCGAGCCAGGGAGCTAGCAAACCGGTTTGGAAACTAAGAGGAGCTAACGAGAGACTTAGTTTCTTACGGTACCGGCCCGGTAATTACTTTAAGCCGCATTGCGATGTCTTGTATTTATTTGGCGGTGGGGAAAAAGGCTTTTTAACCTGTTAGATATACTTGAGCGATATGCCTAAAGGAGATAATGATGGGAATGGCTCGGGAGGGGAAATAAGATTTTGGCCAAATCGTGTAAGCATGGGAAGGAAAAACAAATCTAAAGATAAGGATAAAACTAAACAACAGGTAAAAGAAAAGTCGTTTCTCGATGTTAAACCTAAGAAGGGCAAAGCGTTAATTTTCTAATAGCGGTTGCTATGGCATTTTGGACAAGAGGTTAAATACGGGGAAAATTTAACCGTTCGGCTGAACTTAATATACGAGCATTACTTCGAGAAGCCTTCGAGGCAGGTTTAAGTCTTGGTTCTTTAGTTGCGTCGCAAATCCAATTTCAACTACTCTTTCTCGTCTTGTGACTTTCACTGGGTACCTAGGTAGTTATAATAGTCAAAGACACAAATACTAAGAGTTGTGCTATTTACAGATTACCTTGCCAGCCCTTCTAGACAGATTACTTTTCAGAAGACTGGCATGCCACCTGCCACCAATTTTACCAGTAAAATAATATAGCTTAATTCGATTGGCAAAACTAATCTGTAAATAAGACTTTATTTATAGATTGGTTATTTTAAGCAATGCCGTTTATTCGATAACAGTAACCGTGGCAACTGTAATTCGTTGTTTATAATTTTAAAGTTTGTAAACAAGGCGTAAAGCTTAATAATAGCGTTACGGGGAAGTATATTAAGTTATATAAAAAAGAATTCTTTTAATTTATTGTTTTTAACTAAGAAATTATAAGGCTTTTTAAAAGGATATAGGGCAGAACTAAGAAATGCCTATGGTTTACCTTAGGATGTTGTGTTGAATACGAGTAAAAATTTCCAATTTGAGGTACATGCCTTGCTACCTTACAGTGTTGAAGTAAGTGGTCAAGGGACTACTTTCAGGTTCAGTACATGGTATCTTGGCATGGAATGTATATATAAGAAGGACCTCCCTCCTCACTCATACAGTTGGCAGATTAAGTCAATATACAACTACAGCTCATATACCGTATCTTTCAACATACAGAAAGTTTTCCTGCCTTATAAAAAGCAATGAATATAAAAGGAATATGTTTATGTATATGTTTAAGGCTTCTTCACTACTTAGGTTTCGAAGGTATTAAGAGTATTGTCTAGCTGTTGGTAGACAAGGTTTAATCCATTATACGCACGTATGGTCTGGGGGGGGGGGGGCAAATGAAAAAACACGATGCAGTACTAAGATAAACTTCTGTATTATATGATGCATAATCGTAAGATCGAGATAGTAATAAATAGTATAGAAACATGGTGCGGTGTAAACCTTAGGCTTTTGTGTTGCCCGGGGGACAACCTCTAGTGTCACTTTATTGGTAAAATTGGTGGCAGGTAGTATACCGGTCTTCTAAAAAGTAATCTGTCTGGAAGGGCTGGCAAGGTAATCTGCAAATAGCACAACTCAATACTAAGTGCCTAATTTTTTCAATCCAACTCACATATACGTAGCTAGATGATATGTCAAAAGAGTAACGGTTACATCAGGTATATGACACGCTCAAATATATTAAGGTGCTAAAATCCAATTCTAACTAAGTACGTGACGGTACGTGTAACAGTGCGTTGTAAGTTCGAAATATAGTACGAACCTAGGTACCCTACCTAGTTCCTAAGGTATCTCGAGAGATGATTTTATATAGACGCTTGGCCTATTAACTAATACAGGAGCCTATCTAGTAAAGTTGAATCTATGGCAAACTATAACGTAACTCGTTGAGGCCAGAATTCAGCCGACTTTGCTCGTAAACCATAGATCCGAGGAAGACTTTAAAATATTCGTCAGGATAGTGAAGGTTTCGTGACTCAGGATCTGCGGTGGCTGTTTCTAGTGAATAAGATAAGAAGTACATTAGGTGTACCTTAAGGATCTAAGATAGAGCAGGTCAGTGACTAACGATGACTATGGGGGACAGCTGTTTGACGGTCGATACTTTAACTTGAAGTTAGGCCATCAACGAAGTAGCAGATGAACTGTAAAACATCATGCGTTATACGTATTTTGATTACGAGGGTAAATTGTAATATATAAAGGAAGCTGCTGCTAGCCTTTGACATCCCCTTTCTGTCTTGCCATTTTAAACCTGGACAACACGGACATATCAGATATATCCACCAAACCACAATCTCTCCATCAACTAATTTCTACCACGATGGCTCCGGAAAAAGAACGCCTCGCCTTGGACGGGTTACCTACCGAGCTGATCATCTCAATATTCTCGCATCTACCCGATGTAAGATCCATCCAAAAACTTGGTCTGGCATCCAAGAAATTTCAAAACATCCTGTTGGCGCACGAGGGTGTGATAGCTCGTCGCTTTGTGGCCAGACATACCAACGATAACGACCCTGGCGTTACGAAACTAGCTTTTATAGCATGTAAAGCCCTGGACTTCCTCCCCAATTATGACAATTCAGAGGACCCTTCCGACGACGGTATCAAATTCCTCGAAAAATACGTCAAACGGGGGGACTGGCCGATTCAGTCTTATCGGTTGCCTGTCCTTGAATGGTTACCTGAACTGAGCAAAGGTATCGAATCCGTCTTGGACTGGATTGTCGCGGAAATGGCGCCCTTACCGCTTAAGTTGGAGGGCGAGGGTTTCACCTCTACCGAGATGTCGCGCCAGAGGCGACTGTTATATATGCTTGACTTTATTTCCACGTTACTCAGGGAAATCCATGCGTCAAAATTAACGAACCAAAAAAAGGACAAGCTATTCAAAGCGCTTTGCGACTCATTTTCGCCTGCTGAGATGTTTTTGGTGTACCAGCTAATGGAGAGGTTATACCATTTTAACGCAATTAGTACGTTTCTCTCAATCCTATCTTGCCATTTAGTTATCACTACCTAACTAGCCTAAAGCAATCGACCTGTGCGCAGTATCGGTTGAAGTCGAACTTTTCATGAAGTCTGTCCACAATCTGCGGCATTATAGAAATTGGTTTGATATCTTCTTGGATGAGAAACGGGCCGAACTTTCGAATAGCGAAGATCCTCCTTCTTGGGAACCATTCGTCGATGACCCCAACGCCTTCATCAGGAAGTGGATACCATCGGATGATGAATATAACGATACCTTAGAGGAGTATTACTATTACAGCCCTTTGGATTACGAATGGCTTATGGTAAAGCACCTATTTGGGCGGCGTCACTGGTTCCTTCTGATAGGAGACGAGGATCGATGTAAATCGGTTATAAATCATGGGCGTATTTGGTCTTGGGACAATGATACTTTCCCATCGTCGCCATCCGTGGATAATTCCTTGATAAAATGGCACCAAGATCCAGCACGCTTCGGGTTTCCAGGCGCTGTGGACACGATGATACCGCTCCGCGAGCTGTTTGGCTCCAACCAAAAACGTAGGAGATGGTATTTATAAGGAGAGCCACGACTGGATTATTACTCTTAAGATTCACATTAGAATCGATTATTTTATAAAGAATGTATATTCGGAGATGGAGGATTAAGAATGTCAGGGTATAGTAGGTTAGGGTGGTTATAAGGGTTTATACGAGTATGTAAAAGGCGCGAAGCGCCTTCGTTAAAGGTTAAAAGGCCAGGCGTTATTAAGTTTAATATAATTACTATTTGGTTTATTATTTTATATATTTATTTTATGTATAATTTATTTTACTTAGGTAATTGATCTTATTAAAATAACGTTTTTACTTATTAATATTAACCGTTTGTTAAGGTGGTAAATCGTAAGGCCGTAAAGTAATACGGGAAATACCTCGATAGCGAAAGTTGCTACGATTTAAAAAAAAAAAAAAAAAAAAAAAAAAAAAATATTACGAGACGAGAAAAAAGATTTACCGTTACGGGGTAAAAGGTTAATTACGACGAGGAGTTACGAGGAAAAGGAAAAAAAAACCATGAAAAAAAAAAAGCGAAAAACTTTTAAAGTTAAATATTATTAATATATAATTATAAAGTTATTAAAAATAAAGATTTTTTTAAAGAATTTTTAAAGCGAAATAATAATTGTTATAAATAAAGTTTATAATAAAAATTAAAGTTAAAAATAAAGTTTTATAATTAACATAAAATTAAATAAAGTTAAATAAAAAATAATTATAATAATTAAATAAGTTTTAAATTTAATTTTATACGACCGAAATAAAGTTTAAATTATAACGATAAAATTATAAAATTTTAAAGTTTTATTAATTATTTTAATTATATATTTATAAAATTTTATTAATTATTTTAATTACGTTTTAAAGTTTTATTAATTATTTCGATTATAAAGTTTTATAACTATTAAGTTTTATATATTTAATTAATATTATTATAATTTTTTCAATTAATTAAATGCTTAAAATCGCTTTATAATTTACGACTTTTTTTTTTACCATTTTATCGCATAACGTTTATAAAAAATATAAATGGTATAAAAAAATCATATAAAACGAGCTTTATTTAACAATACCAATTATTAAAACTTTTATACGCTTTTAAAGTAAGTTAATTAATTTTATAAAAAATTCATCGGACGTGCACTAAGGTGTGGCTAGCCAATCAGAGGCCAGACTTTAACTGTGGCGTCAGTTTTACGCATCAGGTGATCTCCCCCTTCTCCCCCGTCCGCGGTTGCGCGGACGGGCAACGCCGCTAGTGAGGCTATAGGACCTTATTAGTTATTTCGATTACGTACGTTTAGGAGGTTGTAGGATTTCCCTAGTTGTCCTTAGAGAGCTGTGGTTGCCGCAGGGAATAACGAGGCCTGAAAGGGCGTACTGCCAAAGGTCCTTGACGCGGTTCGAGGATAGCTAGGAGATACCTCAGTACGGTAGCAATTGACCCTGTGGTAGATAAGTAACGAGGAGATTAGGCCTGAAAGGGAGTGCTGCCGAGGTCTTTGTAGATCCAGAGATAGCCAGGAGACACCCTAGTACGGTAGCAGTGTTGCTAGAGGCGACGGCGAGAGACGAGATAAGATAGGGCGTATCCCTTGCTACAGGATAGTGGCGAGGATAGCGACGATAACGAGACTAGCAACAAGGTTAAAAAAGACGAGCATATCTTTTATTATAAGGTAAAAACGAAACTAACACCGAGGCTAAAAGTAACGAGTAAGGTTAGCAACGAGGCTAAAAAAAATAAGTATATACCCTATTATAGGATATAGGCGAGGTTAATAGTAAGGTAAGAAGATACGAGACGAAATAGCGCATATACCTTGCTACAAAGTGGTAGCAACAAAAAGGCCAATAATAAAGCCAAATAAAACGTATGCCTTACTACAGGATAGCAGGAAAACTAACCACTAGGCCGTAAGATAACAACAAGGTAGCGGCAACAACGAGGCTAGCGATAAGGCTTTAATACGACAAAATAGCTATAAGCGTACTTTTTTATTATTAATGGTATAATATAAGGCTACAGCAAAGAAACTACGACGAAGTTAGCAATAGTAACGAGGTTGATAATAAGGCTATAAGTAAATATACCTTATTATTATCGGTGTTATAAAATAAAATAAGAGGCTACGGCGAGGTTAACGATGAGGCTATAAGAAAACATACCTTATTATTATTAATATCATTATAAAATAAGGCTATAACAAAAAAGGTAACGAGGTAGCAGCATACACCCTAAAACTACCTAAGGCAGTAAAGCCAAAGGCGACGACGAGGTTTACGACGTTTTTTTTTTTACGCGCGATGTTTTTTTTTTTTTTTACCTTCTTCTCACGCGGCTTTTCGTTGCATGGTTCCGAGGACGGGACCACTAAAAAAAGGGGTGACTCTGTTAGGGTATAGTGGGTTAAGGTGGCTACAGGAGTTTATACGAGTATATAAGAGGCGCGAAGCGCCCTCGTTAAAGGTTGGAAGGCTAGGCGTTACTAAGTTTAATATAATCACTACTTAGTTTACTATTCTATACATTTATTCTATGCATAATTCACTTCACTAAGGCAATCAATCCTAACAAATAAGAAGTGGTTCTATAAAGCGGTACTTTAATTGGATAAATTAAATCCGGAATCTGCGTCACCGCCTGTAGTATGTCAATTTAGGCACGAAGACATGAGAGGTTCATAACGAATAAGTAGACTCGGGTGACCATTGTGACCTACAACCCCCCTAAACACCTCAAATGGGGGTCCTTCATTACTGGATTTCGCCGTCCTTGACTAATCGACGTACGGTGTCGATGGTACCATGAACAGCCATCCTCGCCGTCTGCAAGCCGGAACCGTATTAGAAATAGACTATAACATGGCCATATAAGAAATACTCACCTTCCAGCTTCTCTCCTCTAACTTCTTCGCCTCCTCGCTTCCCTGCTTGACACCAGGGTATCTCCACTCAAACGCATACGTCATAAGCAACTCTCCGCCAGGTCCTTCGCTAACAATGTTCGAGATATTGCTTCCGTCCGGCTGTCCGAAGTCGACACGGCATGGGGGATAGTGCGTGCATATCTCCTTGACCAGTCTGCCTCCACTACCGCTATCCGGCTCCTGGCCCGCCGCGAACCGGACCTCGCGTACGACAGTTAAGTTATCCGTCTCCTGCGATGTTTCCTCGGACAGCACGTTGCACTCCTCAATAATGGGCACGAAGTCCTGTGCGCGTCGGACTTTGCGCTCCAAACCCGCCCAGATCTGGGGAATCGTGAGGGCAGGCGACGCGCCGGAGGGGTTGATAGGGGCTGTATATGCGAGGTTGAAGGTGACCATTTTTTTTCTTTAGAGACTCGATGTCGAAGATGTTCTAAATCGAATTAATGAGAAAGTACAGGAGGGAATAATTGATAATGATATCGTTGACGTCAGATCATGTAATTCGGAAACGGCAGTCAGATATTTATATCCGTACCTACGTCCCGGATTCTTGGCAACAATACCATTCGTTCGGACTCGTTGGGGAAGTTTGCTTCGTGACACAACTTGGTCTTACATTGCAAATTAGCTTAGCGAATCATTTCTTTTACTCCATCTTCGGTGTCTTCGGTCACTGGCGCAGTCCCGAGACCCATAATAAACATCCCGCAACGTCGGCGTCAATCTACAACCCGTTTCCGGGCCGGAGACTTATGCCGTAGATACCTCTTACCTTGCTTCCATATATATATGGGCATATCCCTTCCAATATGACAACTATCATATTGAATATTGCATCATCACGGTGCAGCACAAAATTATTCCAAAATGTGCCCACTAATGAATAGCACTGTGCTGTGCTGAAAGTAAAGCTATCCCTCCCTGATTATAGCCCGATTTCACCAGCCCCTAAGGAGAATACCTTCACGCGGTATGGGCTGTAAGTAGGGTGGACCTACAACCTTTTATCGGTCTTCGGATCGGTCGGGTTCCACTTGAAACCAAACTTCTCCAGGGGGGACAACCCCTATGATTAATAATTAAACGAAAAAATCATGAAATAACTCAAGGAAAAGAGTCAAAAACCCGAATAACTATGGGAATTGAAAGATAAAAACCATCCGAATCCCCGTACTAACGCAACTTGTACCTCGAGTACAAGCTCTGGACTTAGTATGGGAGAGGACACCCATGGCCAAAACTTGAAGCGGACTCTTCGGAGGTAGCCGTGTGTAAAGCTTTTGGTGGTTAGTTGGCAATCTAGGGGCGCAGAGACACAGCGCCATCGAGCCGGGTTGTGATCATGGCTAATCCATGCACCCGAATACCTAGACCAGCGAGACAGAGATCCTGCCCTCACCTAAACTTCGAAACTGACATCCTGAGTGGGAGATAGATGACTGAGCGGGAAAGTTAACCCGGCGGTCTATCGATCATGAACGGATGGTAGCAGTGCGTAGAAGCAAGGAAAGGTAGGAATCCGGAAGGGGTAAATGCCCTGAGCGGTGGCACCTCGGTTAGAAATGACCGTGAGTGGCTTGAGAGGATACATCCTCTGTCGGTCATATTCGTCGTTATGAATATGATTTAAGTTATAAACCATATCAAAACGCGTGTGAGGTGGAAACATCTCATGCGTTAAAGGAACGGACTCAGTAAACAAGGAAAAAATGACTTGTTGAAAGGAAAATCGGACAAGTTGGCATCATAGGGGCACTCTCCTATGGCCGAGATATGTGGTTCGCCACACGGAGGAAGGTCATTGGCAAGGCGTTGCTAGTGGCCGCTAGCACCGATCTCAACCAACGATAACCTCCGATTTTCCGCGACGTTCCGTATTAATGGGAGTGGAGTCACGCCCGTTACGCGACTCTTGTTAATACACGGGATTAGTTTTTTACGTTTTTAGGGGGGGAAATAAAGAATAGCGAAAACTTGGGGTCCAGCTAGACTGGTTAACAGACTCCCAATTAGTAAGTGAAATTTATTTCCCACCTTGGTACATATGATGGGTTCAATGAGTGTAAAGGAATATTGGTTTCACGACCAAGGCGTCCTGCGCACATGATCATTACTCATCCATATCGCCACGTAAAGGCTACTCCTATGATATGGTTCATACCTCTCAACTTAATTATTAATCACTTAAATATACAACAACAACAACCCCGATTTCACCACTCCCCAAATTGACGAGACCTCAGCCACTAGAGTCAAAAGGAAATTTTATGCCGAGTACGAGATTCAGGGAGCTTGGAACACTTATACGACGTTCTTCTGATCTTCTCGTTTTCTAGTTGAAAGGAGTTCATGTGAGTATCCCTTAGCAATAGTCAAGTAGATTACATGTATATAGTTTTCCCCATTGCTAGATAACTGAGTCTTCTAAAGGCGCCGCAAATAATATACCGAGCCCCTGTAGTATTAATATCATCAATGCCCAAAAGTATATTCCGAATTAGTGATTTTAAAGAGGCTATAATACTGATTCAAGAGCGTGACAATGGCTTTTTTCTTCTATTGTTTTCCTTCGAGGTACTAAATAATAGCTAGTGTCTATGCGACAATAGCTGGCTGTAAAAAGAGGACATAGAGACATGCAATACACTTACTATGTGATACGCATATAAATTAAAGTTGAATGAAGCAGATCAAACGAACATACGTTCATATTTTCATGCATTTGTAATATCGGATACTTTTAGCTCCAAAAAGTGTCCGCTCCGAACACCGTCCCCGAATTTATAATCCGGCCCTCTGGCGAGTATAAAAGAAGCCATCAACAGCATCACTCAGATGCTTCTTAAGCTTTCTTATATCACTATTACACTTCCCCAAATTACTATTTCGATAAAATGGCACGTCTCGCCCCCTATCTTGAACAACATAAGACTCTCCAGGGCCCAGGAGATGCCCGCCCGACAGCCATTCAGGTTGTAGAAGATCAAGGTCTTGTCTCGAACCCCTCATGGACTGGTAGAGTTGTCCTCGTCACAGGCTGTTCGCCTGGCGGACTTGGACCCGAGACGGCAAAGGCCATTCACCTAACGGGGGCTGACGTCTATATAACTGTTCGGGATGTGACCAAGGGCAAGCAGATTGCTGAAGAGATTTTGGCCGATGGCAAGCCTGGAAAGGTTGACGTCATTGAAATGGACTTGGCTTCATTGAAAAGTGTTCGAGCCGGAGCAGAAGAATTCCTTCGTAAGAGCGGTAATAAACTCAATATCTTGATTAACAATGCTGGTAAGTATTCACGAGTTGAGGGATGATTTTCGGAATTCCTGAATTCAGCTTACTCTCTTTAGGAATCATGGCATGTCCCCAGGGTAAGACCAAAGATGGATTCGAGTTACAGTTTGGCACGAACCACCTTGGTAAGTACTGCGTATAATCATCACGCATATTGTGAGTTATTAATCCTGATTTAGGTCACTTCTATCTCTTTCACCTGGTTAAGGATGCTCTTCTGGCCTCCGCAAGCCCTTCGTTCAATTCTCGGGTCATATCGGTATCCTCCGCCGCTCACCGCTACGGCGAAATCCACTTCGACGACCTGAACCTCGAAAAGACCGGGTATGATCCGTATAAGGCTTACGGTCAATCCAAGCTTGCCAATGTCTACTTCGCGAATGAATTAGACCGGAGGTACAAGTCCCAAAACCTGCGAGCTCTGAGTCTACACCCGGGAGGCATTCTCACGCCTCTGGCGAGATATCTGCCTTCCACCCAAGACATCCTCGATGATCCAGACCTCGCAAAGATGCTAAAGAATCCCGCCCAAGGAGCGGCGACTACCGTCTGGGCTGCTGTGGCGAAGGAGTTGGAGGGCAAAGGGGGGATTTACCTCGATGAGGTTGCTGAAGCTGAGGAGGCTACGCCAGAGACGCCTTACTACGCGGGTGGCTACAAGGCACAGGCTTTCAATCCTGCTGCCGAGGAAAAACTTTGGGCTGTCAGCTTGAAGCTAACGGGTTTGAGCGAGTAACGTTGTACTTGGCATAGCAGTTCTAAGGCCTTGAGCGAGCCTCGACTATGTAGCTATTGCCGGAGGAAAAATTGACCAGATTGAGGTGTAGCGTGGGGAAAATAACATTGTTCGTGGTATATGAGATAATATGGATCAGTAACGAGTGATATGTATACCAAGCTCGAATTATTAAGCCGTGAATCAATCTTTACCAAAAGGAAATTTACAGATGACGTTGGTTGGTGTTTACTACCTAAGGACGATCGCTGCTGAGATTGGATAACAGGTATGTGTACATCCACTTGCATTATCGGCATAATGGTGGCGCTTGAATCGCGCCAGGGTGTGATAGGGAAACTCAGCCCGCAGACACATGTCCGTTATCAATAAAGCCCCTATTATCAGACTTAGGTGAGGCAACCAAAGAGAGTGGCAAACTAGCAAGACAGGTTGTTAAGCGCTATAAGCACTCAAAGTTAATATTTCTCTTATAAGTGCGTCCGAAAAGACATAATCCCATCGTCATCACGTTACCATGCTACGCAAGCAAACTAGGTCGTTTATCTCGAGAATTCTCTCCTAGGACGCGCCGACCTGTTTAAATATAGTATATTAAACCTAATATTTTTGATAGAATTATAAGTATCGTTCGAAAAAGCTATCATATTTCATAGTAGGAACTATTATATGTTGATCTATGAGCTGATCACAGAGCCTTGCTGGCTGTCAACCTTGCTGCCTTGCAAGTCTGCCTACTAACTAAGCGAACCTGCCGTGGGGGCCAACCATGCTTGGAACGGCGGATGCGCTGCAGGAGAATTCGCATTTGCGAATTCAGTGCCCGCGCAGAATGTATTGATTGTTATTTATCTTATGAGCCTACCCCAGGTTTAAATTGCCGAACAGTTTAAGTGCGAGCTAGGACTTTTTGAATAGATTTGCTCCGTCTCGCGATCATCTCTGAATTGGTTCTCTTTACTAGGTCAGTTTCATCCAGCCTTATCTTTTTTTCAATGGCACGATACCAATACCAGCATCTTCAGGATGGTCGTAGTTTTAGACTGCTGAGTCTATTGCCTGGCAACGATCCAGCTGATCCTATTCGATGTCAACTTCAGGTTCATTCTCTGACGGAAGACGGTCAGATTCCACAGTATACTGCGCTCTCCTACGTCTGGGGCGACCCAAGTTTCGACATTCATGTCGAGTGTGACGGTGGTATATTGCCTGTTAATAGGGGTTGCTTCCACGCTTTGCGTTCCCTTCGAGACTCATTGCGTGACCTCCGTCAATGTCCGGCCTTCACACCATATTTCTGGGTTGATGCAATCTGCATTAATCAATCAGACAAGCGTGAAAAGAGTGCTCAGGTTAAGCTGATGGGCGATATTTACCGTTCTGCTGAGACGGTTCTATGCTTCATCGGGGATTCCTACTCTCAGGAAGATCTGTACGTGTCTAATCATTTGGGGTCGAAAGCTGGATTGAGGCAACATTTACTTCGCCGGAATCTTGGCGCTTCAGGAGGATGGAAGGCTGACAGGGATATCTTAGGGGTTAACAACTTACGAGAGTCTGCGGTACGCAAACTCTTCGAATCACAGTATTGGACGAGATTGTGGACGTTCCAGGAAGCGCTACTTTCTCACCGGAAGATCGTATTCTCAGGTACGGATATAATAGAATGGGAATCTGTCGGCACTTTACTTCAACAAGCTGCTGTGGTGAAGCGCGAAGGGATCGACCACTTGCTACCGAAAGCAATTCATTTTCACTCTCTTACGACAACTAGTCCTATGCTCCGCCTGCTTCTTGACGGAAACAACGCGAATATTACCAGAAGTCTCAACAAAACTTATACGCAAAGCCTGTCGTTAGAGATATCCCGGATATTGTCCTTCTCTTCTGAACTCAAGACTTCCGACCCCCGAGACAAAATCTACGCTTTAGCAGGAGTTATGGCAGCATTGGAGGTCGACCTAGAGATTGATTACTATAGGCCCATGGCATTAATATATAAGGACAGTATCAACGCCTTTTCTATGAAGACGTGGTCGTTCGAAAAATGGACAACCGAATCCGAGGATGTTCCGTTCACGCTTTTGGACCTGAGGATTAGCAACACTTTTCATCAGCTACACTCACTACCGGTCAGAAGCAAGGAGAGTACACTTATGAGCCATTTTATCAAGCCAAAACCCATACGAACCGCGCAGTATTTACGTTGCGATGAAGGCGTAATAGGAGCACCTATAAATAAAGCGTTAGAAAATACGGTTCAAAGCAGAGTAGTTCACTCATTCAGGGAAGAAGAAGTCAGTTTCTCCGAGAACGACAATGAAGCCGATTCAGAAACTTCACCTTCATCTCCCGAACCTGTTGAATTGAGTTACCTTTCACTTGCCCATTCACTCGCCCGTTCATTCTCTATGCGCAAGAGGGATTGGCTCATCTCAAGAGTTACTATCCAGTTAGGGCCTATACTGACCCAATGTACTGGAAACGGCGGAAGTGGTAGATACCAAGAAGTTGCATCTCGCTCAAGCAGCCATGTTAATCACCAGGATATCTCCCCTGCAGCTCTGCGTCACAAGAATCGAAGAAGACGGAGAGATCGGGATGAGCATAGCGATGATGAAGGTAATCAGGAGCACCCAAGGAAGAAGAGTAAGGGAAATGACGTGGATGATATCAAGAAGCTTCTGGCATGCCCATTCCACCAAAGGGATCCTCATAAGCTTTCAATTAACCGCTCATGTAATGGCCCGGGTTGGGCTTCAATCGCTAGATTAAAGTAAGTTTCCTGACTCTAGTGCTCCTAAATACTTCTAACCTCAAAAGGGAACATCTGTACCGAGTTCATTTTGTACATCGTTGTCGGAGATGCAAGTCAAGATTCGACACGGCCGCTAGGCTGGATAGTCATTATGAAGATTTAGCCCCATGCACCGTATCATCAACCCCCCCTGATCCAATGGAAGGCTTCAACGAACATCAACGGGAAAGCCTCAAGTGTAGACGCGTACAGGATTGGAAGAAGATTTACCAGATTTTATTCCCGGACGATGATGAAAGGACCATACCATCACAACGTGAGTTATTTATACTACATCTTCTGGCGCCTCTAACCTAATAGTCTTAGACTACGCAAGTGTCATCACCATCGCTGATATCCTTGATCAATTTGATCGCGCCTACCAGCAAGAAGTCGAGCGACAACTCCCGGGACGTGTAAGATCCGTTCTGGATGGTCTGTCGTCTAGGCCAAATTCGTCTGCTCAAGATGAAATCTTACTTATGGTCAATGACATAAATAACACAGTAATAAACTCGTTCAGGCAGCGTATGGTAGGCGTCGTGTTAGATAACTCTAACCTGGCTCCCCAAGAGCAGACAGAGGTAACGACATCAAGAGTCGAGCCTAGTTTAGACAACCCAGCAAGTTTCTTCCTTGAGTACTTGAACAATATTGACTACGGAGACAACATGCCCCACCACCTGGACAATGAGGCAGAGTTCGACATTAATAGTCTTCAGAATTCTACAGCTTATGTGTATCCTGATGAACAAGACTACGGAGTTAACTTACTACAAACTGGAGATTTTCATGAGGCCTACGACGAGAGACCAAATAACCCCGCCATCATCCGAAATGGAAATTCGAATAATACAAGAGTATACCGATCGTCAAATCAGGCCGGCAATCATGATGGCGATTCGACTGATGAATGGACGGTGATTGAAACCCCTCCGGAGGGAAGTCCGTAAAGAAACATGTTTGTGAAGATAGGGGCACGGCGGAGGGCACAGTACCCACAGGCGGAATCTAGACTCATCTCGTATGTACATGTGGGATGAATACCTAACTAATTATACACCAGCCTTGTTGAATTGTTTTATCAAAGATAATAATAGTAGCGATAGTATAGGTAGCAGTCAATCTACCATTTAAACCACCGTTTGGTTCCCAACTATTTATATGGGAGCCTCCGGTCGTTGGGTACAAACGCCTACTCAAACAAAGCGGTCCCGGAACGCTGTGGCGGCTCAATTAAGTGGAACAATCAGGTACGCAGCCGATAAATTTACGCGAATGAAAAAGAAGTTGGTGGATTTGATAGCGAGTTAATGATGATGGATGGAATGATCTGAGCTGCCCGGCCGCTGGTACCTTGCATATGAAAGATTCGATACTACTCTCAAAGAATTTGTCTCGTCGATAATTCGCTTCATAACAATGATCGCTTTCTCCATGATATATTCGTTATTAAGACCAATGTGGGAGCACATAGTGTTTGCTACAATGTAGATCAAAGAGGCATGGTGGATAGGCACAGATAGGTAAAAGATAGACAGACAGGCATGTTGAATGATAAAGACTTATTACCGAGCTTTTTGCCGAATCCTGGTCTTTTTGCCGCGGTAAAATAGTACAAGTCATGTACGTCTTCGCAACCACCCCTACCCTCTGCAAGGTATATGAGATAGACCTGACCTAATACAACTACATCTGACCTAGGACAATCGACGCTTCGAATCAGTCAATCAATCAATCAATCAATGAAATAGCCTGCCTTGTCAGCTCGCCTATTCCGGGAATTCCCTTGGTTGACGTATCGGAGAACGCTTATTAGTCTACCCCGTAAAAGGGGACTAAAACCTCCTTTCACGAGACTTATAAGACGTGAGGATTGATGGCCGATTCTCTTTGACTACACCGCAAAATGCTACTATTGGTCCATTTTAGCTCCGGGAACTCCGCAAAGGGGACCACATGGCCGCTTCGATCTGAGCAGCTACGAAGATCACATATGAGTGGTATCGACTCCGGCCGCAACTCGGGCGAGACCCTGCATCACCCTAGCTAAGCGTCTTATGTATTATTAATTAACAAAGCCGCCGTCTAAGCCCAACATAGACAGAGGCCGGGGCTCCCAACAATAGAGATCGCCAAGGATAACTAGATCCCCATGTTCCTCTACTACCTCTACCTGTCAAGTATGTAGTTGCCCAGTCGGGGACTATGGAGTATACCCCACAACCCCACGAGCTTCTCCAATTCCCGGGGGCTAATTATTATCCCTCTCCTTCTCAACTCACTTCCCAACGTTGCGTAGAAGGTTGCCGGCGGTAATCATGGAATATGCACCAGTCGCCATGTCTTCTACGGCCGTCGAGACAGTTGAGCCCAAACCGAAGGCGGCGGCAAAGATGCGAAAGCGAGCACCTAAAGCCTGTTTATCATGTAGGAGTCGTAAAGTGAGATGTGACGTTTCACAGCGCGGGCGTCCGTGCATGAACTGTTATCTCGACAACGAAACTTGCGTCGTGACCGGGCGAGCGTCGAGATTGTAAGTTTCTCGTTTCCGTCTTTACGTACCTCTACTTATGTTATTTAGTAGAAGAGGCCAGAAAGGTGAAAATGACAATTCCCAATCGTCATATCCCCCTTACCCGGCGGAGGAGTGTGCGCATGGTCGGACCTCAGAGGATGTGGTGAATTCGCGAGCCAATGGACAATTACCTTCACTCGGAGTAGATGGAGAGAACATTGCTGCGCAACAAGATGCACCCAATTCGATAAACCGTACTGAAAACCAGGCGACGCCGGACGTCGAAGCAGAAGGATGGATTAGCTCGGAAGCACCGCAACAAGCGACGCAGAGTGGATTAAATGAGCAACATAGCAACAAAATCCCAAGCCCTGTTCCTCTAATCCAAGGTAAGTTATATCTTATATCAACTTGCTTAGCTACTTTTTAACCAGGAGCCTAGAATCCACGGTTTTACCGTTGAATACCTTCAACTCTTTTATGACTCCGGATATACCCCTTTGGGTTGGAGATCAGCGCATCGCAGTCAACGCTGATATCACGTATTCTTACTATCCGTTCATAAGCATAGGGAACCTTCATAATATCATGCCTCAAGATGTCAACTACCTAGAGTCGCAAGGTTGTCTTCGAGTTCCCACAAGAGCGATTCTCGACGAGTTTGTTCAACAGTACTTCTTACACATCCATCCTATAATGCCGATCCTCAACGAGGGGGACTTTTGGGACATGTATTGTAATCAAACTTCCTCGGAGTCGGGCGACAAGATAACACTCGTCTTTTTCCAAGCGCTCTTATTCGCATCTTGTAATGTAAGTCTACGCTCACGCGACACCGATACTCTGATGAGGGCTGACCAAAAAATAGTTCGTTTCAAAAAGTAGTATCAAAGCTCTTGGATTTCCCAGCATTCGCACCGCAAGAGCTACTTTCTATAGGCGTACCAAGGTGAGTGTCATCTCTCTCAACACTTTAATTAAAGGTACTCATGCGGAATCAGCTCTTATTCGACTTTGACACCGAAACATCGTTGGTTGATCTGGCACAAACGGCCCTGCTTCTCTCCTTCTGGGCTACGAATTGGTCCCTCGCTTCCAAGAAGCTGAACAGCACGTGGCTTGGCATCGCCATACAGAACGCGAAGAGTTCCGACGCCCACTTATACGCAGTGAAGCCAAATGTCTCTGCTTTAACCGACCCAGTGCAGCACAAGAAGCAGAACATATTGAAACGCCTATGGTGGTGTTGCATCATCCGCGATCGCATATTAGCCCTCGGTGTACGGAGGAGTCTACAAATATCCCGGGCGCATTTCGATATCGATGGCAACACCGGTCTCGGATACATCGACTTTGCCGACGAGGTTGACCGGTCTAAGGTCTACAATCCGGAAACCAAGAGGTGCCTCGTCGAGATATTCGTCCAGCTTGGAGAGCTCTGTTCGGTCTTGACCGATCTCGTAACTTTGGTGTTCCCTCTTGACGACGTACCTGGATGGGATAGAGAATTAGGCGCAGAAGGGGCAGTCAAATTGAAAGAGTGCAAAGCTGCGTTAAGACGATGGTATAAGAGCGCAACCCTCCGGTTCCCAATGTTTGGTGGCGGGACTACACCAAGGATGACGACTGCGAATAACAAGCATTACCAACATGACTCTGTGATCCTGTATACAAATTTGATGTACATGCATTACCAGTAAGTAATACCCTAGACCATCCTCTGGTGGCGCTGAGATTATTTACGCCTTAGTGAAGTTCCGCCAGAGCAGCTCTCTGCCACCACGAAGTCTTGCAGTTAGCTGTAGCTTGCACTTCGCCCAACCTTAGCAATAACCTCCGGGAGTTTTCGAATATTTACGAGAATAGACACGAACTCCAAGATGCAGCGTGTAGTGTGACGGAATGTCTAAAGGAGCTTATCCAATTGCGCCTTGCCCGTTGGTTGCCAATCAGCGCGTAAGTTACCAACTTCATCGTCCAGTCAGGGGTCATCTAACTTGTCTCAGCGTCGCGTGTACCGCATTACCTCTGGTCCTTCATATTATCGACGTCAAACTATCTTCACAAAATAGGAATAAGACCGGCATAGCAGATTCAGATCCGCAGATGGCTGCGAAGCAACATCGTCTTAACATTCTCATCGAAGCAATGAAGACATATCAACCTCAATACGACGGCGTGGACTATATCAGCGAAACCATCCGACATATTATCAACTTAGCTCAATTAGATGCCCCTGCTAGTACCGGATGGTGTTTCTCGGGCCTCTCTACAGATGGCAAGCAACCAGCGCCAGCGGACTGGACTGATATACTGGCCTCCCAACCAGGCTACTATCTACGATTAGCCATGACAATGGATTTATGTTTTAGCAAGGGCCGGCTAGCAGAAGAATCGGACTTCCCAGAAAACCTACGAGGGCTATTTTCAGCAGATTTTAGCTCGATCAGGGCTCTCGTCGCAAGTGGGAGGTCAGTCTCTGGGGCGACGTCAGCGGCGCAGAACCAAGGGACGAACTATTTCGCGCCGAACCCGGCTGTAAACTTAACGCCGGGCACGGTACACTCACTCTCGTCGGACGAGGAATCTAATTCGCCCAATTCCCTCGATGGCAATGGTAACAACGCCTCCGACTCACATCTCGACGGGCACCATGCCGCACTAAACCCCGCTGACATCGATATGTCCGGGGTGTTCGGCAATACGCTAAACATAGACCATCTCGCTAGCGAAGTCCTTGCCGCGTACGGGCTAAACGCGGAGACAGGCGGTGGTCTAGGGGAAGACGATTGGATCGAGAGGGCGTGGAGCGATGAGGAGATGAAAGACGCAGGCACTGCGGCGCAAGGCCAAGATCATGGCGGTGCGGATAAGGAAACGGCTCGAGTTCTGCTTGATGCTCTACGGGATGATAGCATAACCTGCGCTGTATGAAAATATTCTTTCGGTTGGGTTTTATGTCGGTTGCATGCGTAGGCGTTACGGTCTGGAAATCAGTTAGGACAAGACAAATACTACTGGGCGTCGGAATATGGTATATAAAAGGTCTTACTTGGTGGCGTCCAGCCATCCCGAGTGTATTGCCCGGGTTCATACGTTACTTACATAGGTATTTAGGTACATTATTTCTAGGTTTCAATACCACGATATATCTCATTCGTGAATTTGCTAATGGAGCTAGCATTCCTAATATCCGTTTCTGTTTATTAGTAAATTACTGGATAATTGGTTATGTCTTCGGTGTAACTGACGGAGTATTATATGATTTGCTTAACATTGCCAACTTATACCATTTTATAAGACTTCGGGGTTCAAAAAACTCCGTTCGTGATACGAATTTCTGAACCATATCTCATACCCCTCACGACAAAAAAGAAAACGTAAACGAGTAACTGATAAGGTGGAACTGCTATCTATCTATATAGGTAGGTATATATAACTGTCATATGTTTTTAATCTATCGTGCATGGTTCCCAATTCGTACCACAGTTAAATTATTCACTTTAAATCATTGTTAAAAATCCGGAGTTAAATCGTCTATAACTTCATGATGTATTTCTGGTATTGCATACTCGCATTAAGCGGCACTGGCCTCGGGGCATGGCAATTCCCCCAACAGCCTATGTCCGTGCCTGGCTATAAGCCATATACGGGCGTGGACGACGACGTGGACATTGTCAACGGAAGTCAATTTAATGGCTTGACGACATATGGGAACCTACCTTATCTTAACTGCGTATCGGACGATGAAGTGGGTGATAAAAAATACGATATTGCAATATTAGGCGCACCGTTTGATACTGTTGGTATTCTCGCCTCCTTTGGATTGATAGGCTGCTAATGTTGAATAGGGGGTTACGGCTAGACCTGGGGCTCGCTACGGTCCGAGGGGTATCAGGGCCGGAAGCATAAGGATAGAGAAAGAGACCGCATGGAGCGTGTATACCGGTAATCATGATTCTAGTTGTAATTTATCTCAGACTGTCGCATCTAACGAGTATTCTAGATAAAAACCCTTTAAAATCATGGGCGACAATTGTCGATTGCGGTGATGCGCCGCTACCATGGCTGGATAACAACGTCGCCCTGGCAAAATTAGACAAAACACACAAGGTTATCTCCGGAAGGAAAGCCTCTAATGAAAGTAATTCTGCACATCCGAGGATAATCACACTAGGCGGCGACCATACCACGACATTATCGGCGTTGAGATCGACGTATCAGCGATGGGGAGAAGTATCTGTAATCCACTTCGATGCTCACATAGGTCAGTAGGTTCTTATATCGTTGATATCAACAAGCTAACTCGAAGATAGATACATGGGATCCTAGTGTCCTTGGTGAGTTGAAAATGAGCATTGTCTGTCAATCTAGAAGGGGGATTAACACTTTGATACTATAGGAGGTGATATTTCATACTATGCGTAAGTCCCAAACGCCTACTCACATACCTCCTAACCTACCTATATAATATCACTTCAATATCAGTGTAATAACTAACAAATCCACCCCAAGCGGTTTAAACCACGGAACATTTCTTCATATCGCACACGAAGAGGTAACCAACCACCCATATTATCTGACAATGTCCCCTTGGCATGGCAGCTAACAGGATCTCCAGGGTCTTATCCGCAACACCTCCATACACGCCGGAATACGGGCCCCTGTCATGCGCAAAACAGAAGACATGGAAAACGACGTCCGCTGCGGATTCGCCACCATCAAGGCCCGCGACTTAGACAGGATCGGCACCGCGGGTGTGATTTCGCAGATCAAAGAGCGTGTTGGAGACTCCAAGGTCTATATTAGCGTCGACATCGATGTTCTGGACCCAGCATTTGCGCCGGGTAAGTTATAATGATTACCTCCTAGGGAGCGCAGCCCTAAGATTAAGTTACTGGTGCTAACTGGCATGCATCAAAGCGACGGGAACGCCCGAGCTAGGAGGCTGGTCGTCGAGGGAGCTTCTCACGATTCTCGACGGGCTAGACGGCCTTGCCATTATCGGTGGGGACGTCGTGGAGGTGGCGCCAATCTACGATACTGCCGGACAAACAACAACGCTCGCGGCTTCTGAGGTAGTTTTCTCCCTAATCTCGCTAATGGTTGAGAATCCGGTGAAATCGTAGTCATATATCTTATCACCATCTCTAAAGTCTAACAACGTTTTGAGCTTCATGTTGGATTGGAAATCGTCATAGTACATCTACAGGAATACCCCTAGAAAATCAAATAATGTATGCTACCATCTAGTTTAGAGGAAACCCTAGAAGAAAGGGACCAGAAAGATCCGACCTATACACCACATTATGACAAGCCATTTGACGCACCGTGGTAAAATGTGTTATCTTGTAGGCGGCTAGGGCTTGCTCTTTTGTACAGAGGGGCTAGCATTCGCCTTAGACACGATCCAATTTCCGTCGAATGTTTCGTGTCCGCTTCATCAGCTTCTTGTACTTCTTCTTCTTCATCTTCAGCTTCCTTTGCCTGCGAACACTGATGGCGTGCATATCGGGACTCTGGCCGCGGACTTCCTCACGCCACCGAATCTGGCGAAGAGCCATGCGCTCGAGGAACGTTTTCGGTGCGGATGGTTCCTCGACTACCTCAGGACTATGCGCTACGATTCGTATCTGGCCGTTCTCGTCTGTAGTTTCCTCGAGCGTGAACATGGCCTTATAGACACGATGCTGCGTTAGATCCTCCACTTCCTCGTGAGCGGTTTCTACCTCAGCGGTGGCCTCGTTTCGAGGCAGGGGAGGGGGTCTGAACGGCAGAAATTGGCCAGACATGGCATTGAGCTGGACGTAGACGCTCGATTCGGTGCCGTCCGGGTGTTTAAGATCGATCTTATGCGTTAGCTCGCCATTATGATCTGCAATAGTTTCGCCACTTTGTTGACCATCTAGATCCAGGTTTTGCATGGGCTGTTCGAGCTCATCGACGGTCCTAGATAGCGTAGACATGACATCGGTATACTTGTTGTTCTTTGTGCGGGGGGCGAAGATTTGCGCAAACGCATCGTCGGTGATGGTCTTAGGGAAGCTATGTGTTACGGACATGGGCCGATGCAGGGAGAAGAACGTCGACAGGGCGAGAGCTATTCAAGGGGTCAGCAAGTCCAGAAGGTATTTAAATAGAGTACGATATGATCTATACGAACCTTCTTGCGGCACATGTTGTGTACTAGGAACACTAGGGAGTTTTTGCTGAATATCTGTCCATTCTTTGGTCTTGCGCCTGCGCTTCTCTCCGCTTTGTTTTGAAGACTGAGACGGCGAAGCGGTAACCTGGCCATCTGAAATCCCCTTGGGAGAGTCGTTAGGGCTCGAAGGCTTCGAGGATGAGTAACGCCTTCGCTGACCACTCGTATTGCAGCAGAGGGTCAGGGCGGCTGGCGCTCGAGCGGTCGAAGAGGACAAGTTAGATAGTAGTGATGATTGAGGTGCGGCGGAAACCACACGCCGCACCGAAGAAGGCAACATCATGCCTTAATTATTCGGCGGGAGGAGATATAGGGAATAAAGGATATCCCACGGTGGGATGATGGCAGATGGCAAATGGCAAATGGCAAATGACAAATGGTGAAAGAAGGTTGAAGAGCCTCGCTTCGGAGGATTAGCATGCGATCGACAAGGTCACACTTGCAAAACCTAAACCTGGTCATGCTTTAATGCGGCTGCAAGGCTCCGAAAAATCCCCTAGGTTAGCGCTAAATGGTCTTAATCGATAAGGATCTTTTACGGTATTTGTATTGTACAACACTTACAGATATGCATAAGTGCATATAAGTGCATATTTCTCTTTAAGAGGTAGGTTTACGATTCGTACCTTACAAACGCATTTACATATCTCAACTGCGACTCCCCCTGAATGCATCTCTCTCCCTCTTGCTCTTACTTGAATTATTATACCTCATCTTTACTTTCCCGTTCATCATCTCCTCTATGAATTAGTTAAATCTACATAGTATATACTGATAATTGATGCTTGGTGCTTCTTCTACTACTACGCATCTACACAATTGCTTCTCTTAAAAAGTTATTAATAACTTACCATGTCGTCGTTTGCAGAATTACCCACTGAGATCATTCTCGAAATCATAGAACTGCTCTTCGACGTCTTAGACATTGTTGCGTTATCTTCAACAAACCGCCGCCTCCACGCTATTATAACAGAAACCAATGAAATAATTAGCAGGTTCGATAAGGCTTCTCTCGATGAGAATCTGTTTTTAGCTGTATTCTTAGGTCAAATTAATGTGGTCAGATTTCTCCTTGACCATGGCGTCGACCCAAACCAATATCGTATCGGCCGTATAGACAGGTCGGTCCGATGCCAATACTATATGCCTAGCGGCGTATACGTTCCAGGTCGAGTTGCCAATCTAGCCTACGATGCTCCCACCTTCTTAGATCATGCCCTCGAAAGCTACTAGATGTACTTCGAATTGAAGAGTCTTTGGTTATCAACTCCACTGCACCTGGCGGCGTATCGGGGGCACAATGATATTGTGACCCTCCTAGTTAAGAGAGGAGCGGGACTCGCTTTAAAGTCCATTGGTGTCTGCAGGTGTAAAGTCACTTCATATGACCCGGCCTATTGGGGGCTTAACATAAACCCAGACGCACATCCGCCCTGGACTCCGTTACATCTCGCGATTTGCGGCATGAATTTATCTACCGCGAAGCTAATACTCGGTTACGGTACCCTATTGTCTACGATCATAAGATTTCAGAGGAGACAACAGACCCATGCTGTCAGAATAGAATCCAAGTTGACTTGTGATAAATGGCTGGCCGTAAAACAACTGCGTATTAGCATGCCCAACTTCCGGGGTCCTTCGGTATATTGCCATCATATTTGCCTTTCTCGAGTAGGTTTTCACGGCTTAAGAGAGCCTCGTCTTCCAGCGTTTTTTTTTTTTCAACCCGTCTTAAACACTTCAATTCTAACTTCAGCTTTAACAGAATTGCGGGCTGCTGTCATATGCCATTGATATGCAGTTAGTCTGGATCAAAACTGGCACCAATAGATCGCTTATTCATGTCTGTCTTCAAGACCCGCGGGTAGACCTACCTCCATGGCGTGATCTTGGATGTACCATGAAAGTACCCGAAGTACGTCTTCCTAAGTATGCCCTACCTTGGTTCGAATATCTCCTCAACCGCGGGGCCGATGTTGAAGCTAAGGATGCTATGGATTGCAATGCCACGGCTATCATGGTTGCGGCGCTCCATAGTATCGAGCCGGCTATGGACTTGCTTATACAACATGGTGCAAATGTCCATGCGAAGGATGCGAAGGGCTTTACTGCCCTACATGCAGCCTGCATAAGTTCTAAGCCAGAGATTATCACAAAACTCATCGATGAGGGGGCACAAGTAGATGCTATTAATTTCATGGGCGATTCGCCTCTTTCTTTCATATGCCGCTCAATCACCGCCGAGCACCCAATCACCGCCGAGCGACACAATGAAATTCTAAAAATAATCCAACTTCTTCTGACGCGCGGAGCCAATCCAATGCCTAGAACCAGGAGGAATACTCGGGTTCAGTCTGCTCTGGAAGTAGCATTTTGCAATCAATACCTTGCTGCTGTGAGATTGATAATTTCAATATCCAGCCCGACGCCTAGTTCAGGCCAGATTTGGCGTCTATTTGTAGCTATGATGGAGGCGCCCGACCCTTCTCGAGTAAGGCTACTCCTAATGCTTGACAAGCGGAACTTCATTCTTCGAAGTGATTCTGCTCTCGTTAAACTCCTAACAAGCAACGAGCAAACAACTGAGGCAGCAATGATTCTACTGGAAAAGGGCGCCCCATGCGATGCACGATCAGTCTTCTGGATTGTTCATCTCCAGAAAGGCAATGACTTGCTACGAAAAGTCCTGGAACGCGGTATCACTCCTAACTTCGTCATGGAACCAATGAAGCGATGTCCACTTCTCGAAGCACTAGCGATCAGAGAAGTCGTGACGAGGAGAGCATATGTGAAGTCCCTGATGGAACACGGGGCTGATATCAACATGTATTGTAGTCTCACTAACGATAAGCCGATCTATGTGGATATTATTTCGCCCTCTTTGCTCCCGCATACCGAAACCGTTTTAGACGTTCTATTCCACCCCAATTCCTTCCAGCGGGTACCAGAATCCCAGCAAGTTGCCTTCATGGTCTCAGCTTGTCGCTTAACACATGTAAGGGTTTTACAAAAGTTACTTGAATCTACAACTGGGTCCGTGATTCAGAAATTCGTTCAACGGATTATAGGAGACCTCACAGCCACAACCTTTATCAGTCAACTATTTAACACGACCGCCTATTCCCTAACAGACCAAATGGGGTTCACGGTAGAGCACATGGATATTGCTATAGATATACTGGATATATTAGCCCGGTACGACACGTTCTGGAGTTTCCAACCTTCTCCTGGGTCAGCACGGGCTATAGACGCCTTGAAGAACCTCATGGCTGTGACGCGCAACTTTCCAACGAGGCAGATGGCCGCTAGCTTCTGCTTAGGGAAAAGAGTCCGAATCGTCGACTCTAGTGCTGAAAGTCCCCAAGTTTTGATACTTCCACGGGCAGATTCAAACGAGTATCCTCAAGGTCATATTACCCTTCATTACTTAGGAGCAACATTACATCCTACGTTGGATGGGCGATAGGGAAGCTTTGTCTCGTAGACCGTTTTACCAGTAGTAATAATTATCGAGGAAGCGCATACATATTTTAAGTAGTAATTTACATTAATACACTCGGGTTCCATAATCCCTTGATGAAGCGTTAACTATAAGACCAGTTTTATATAGTTGGGGTTATTCTATTGTAGTTGCGTCTTCTAAAGACTTATCCTCTCTCGATAGGCATTGATACGTTAAAAGCCATGATTGCCGCTCAGGTTTACCTGAATCCTTGGTCAATAGGAAGCTTCCATCACTTTTTTTTTTTTTCACCATGGAGGGCAAGACGCACTCAGGAGATCTGCCGGTCTGTCTGACAGTTAATTGAAGTAATAAACCAAGCTAAATGCGACTTGAGAAGTGTAAGGGACCAGACATGGCGCCCGATTCGCTGGGTGATTCCTCTATCCCCGCTCACCTCCTCTCCACATCGACGGATCGCCCCGCGATACAAGGACATCCGAGGTTATTATAATGTTCAGTCTACGGTAGTAGCTAGTAGTTATAGTCTATATTACACGAGCTTCATATAGAGTCATGTAGAACGTCGAGTTAGATTTAAGGGTTCGATGTTTAGGATAGTATTGCCTAGAAAGGAGCAAAATGGTTGCCCGATATATCAAGACAGCTGGCCTCGTGGCAAACACAGCAATTAACCAGAAGGTGTCAGATATCGTGAAAGGTGTAATAGACGACATCAAGGCTAGTGGCGATAAAGCTGTCAGGTTATATTCCGAAAAGTTCGATAAATGGTCACCGCCATCGTTTAAGTTGACAGAGAACCAAATACAAGAATGCATATCGAATGTATCAGCACAAACGATAGCGGATATCAAGGAGGCGCAGAATAATGTTCGGAGGTTTGCCGAAGCTCAAAGGGCAAGCATCAAAGACTTCGAGGTCGAGATCCAGCCAGGCGTGTTCCTCGGACAGAGGAATAACCCTATTAGCACGGCTGGCGCTTACATTCCAGGTGGACGTTATCCGTTGCTCGCATCTGCTCATATGACAATATTGACTGCGAAGGTTGCTGGCGTCAAGCATGTTATTGCTTGTACACCACCTATTTCAGGCCATATCCCTAATGCTACCGTCGCAGCAGCACATTTTGCTGGTGCAGACGAGATCTTTTTGCTCGGAGGGACGCAAGCCATTGCCGCCATGGCCTTAGGAACAGAATCGATTAAGAAGGTGGATTTCATCGCCGGCCCGGGGAATCCCTTCGTCGCCGAGGCCAAGCGGCAATTATTTGGGGAGATTGGTATTGACCTCTTAGCTGGACCGACCGAAGTTCTCATCGTCGCCGATGAGTACGCGGACCCTTTTACAATCGCCACGGACTTACTCTCTCAGGCTGAGCATGGACAGGATTCGCCGGCTGTACTAATCACCACTTCGGAGGAAATCGGTCAGGGGACGATAAAATACGTCGACCAGATCTTAAAAGATATGCCGACAGCAGAGCTCGCGGGAACTTCGTGGCGAGATTACGGCGAAGTGGTCGTGGTGGATAGCTTAGATGAGGCATACGAGCTCGCAGACGTGTATTCGAGCGAGCATGTGCAAATTCTAACGCGGAATCCTAGAGAGGCTTTAGAGAAGATGAAGAACTACGGCTCCTTGTTTCTTGGTGAGAAGACCTGCGTCTCGTACGGCGATAAGGTAAGTACCTACTCTTGTTTTTCACATTCATACGAGTGCGTAGTGGAATATAGCTAAGTGTTCCTATAGTGCATTGGAACAAACCACGTATTGCCTACGCGGAAAGCGGGGAGGTACACGGGTGGACTATGGGTTGGCAAGTATCTGAAAACACAGACGTATCAAGAGGTAGTAAATGAAAAAGCGAGTGGCGAGATTGGACGTCTTTGTGCACGATGCTCGAGAGCTGAGAATTTCGAAGGACATGCGAGGTCTGGAGACTTGAGAGCACATAAGTATCTCCACGATACGTATTCTTGGATCGATGAAGCTAGGAAATAGTACCTTTATGAAAGGTAGAGGGTATTACTCTTATTGTGTATACTAGTTGTAATAAGCGAACAATTATGCGCCAAGTGACGAAGAGTTCGGAATAGGAGTAAATTCTTTGAATTGCGCTTCTCAGCCTCCTCATAGTTCGTTACTACCTAGACAGTATTATTTTATAGCCAGCCTTATATTCTATTTATAATAACTCGCCGTACCCAGGAATAAATATCGTAGTTTCAATCAGACCCGAAGTGCATACCCAACGCCAATGCAATACCTATCATGCTAGATACCAATGAAAAATGCTGCAACGGCTGCAAACAACGCAGCTGATAACACCGACTGCGACGACGACAGGCCAACTGCCCCGCTACCGTCATCATCGCTGGAGCCATTGTTTATAGTAGCCAGAGAGGCTCTCGGGGGTCCCACGACTTTGATGCAGGACATAGAAGCTTCGGTATCAGTGACTAGACTTCCGCTACCAGCTGAGTAGAAGACGGTGATTATGGGCGTGATAGCCCAGGTGGCCTTTTCCAAATCGTTAAAGGTGGTATCCCCCTATTCGTTTGTTAGACAACACTTTACCAAGAATAAATCGGAAGACAGGGTGTAAGCACTACTTACTGTGTAGTTGTACTGGCTAATTAAGGTGAGATCGTCTTGCTTCGGGATGACAGGCCAGCAGGTTGACGATGAGTTTTGCTGCTGGCTGATGGGTTGTGGTGCATCCTCGCCAGTTAAAGCTATTACAACGTCAGTTATTGATTCGACATTGCGCAGATGCAAGAAAAGAAATAGCATCATTCTCTCAATATGTGAAGCTTTACTCGTCTTTAATTTCACAGGAGGTTTTATTCGAACTTACCGGCGCTGGTAAAATTACTCCAATGCCCCTCCGAGATCCGAGCACAGGCTTCGTCGTTACTATCTTCCAGATCCCTCTGCAGTCTCGAGCAGGCCTCCGAGACGGAGAGATTCTCGCTGCCACTATTATACCCATTTACCAAGGTCCTGGCCCGGGAGACCAGCGCGTCGACGCATGAAGAGCCCATGGCATCCGCGCACGTACCCTGCGCAGTCTCATGATTATCGCCGGGGAAAGCGAGATTCTTAGATGCGCCGTGCAGGAAAACAGCACATGCGCCCGTTGAATTATCCAGGTGTAAGTCCGGCGGTGTGCCCAGATAGAATGTATTCTGGAACTCCCTTTTGTTGTCAGACGAGCCGACGTTGAAGCCCTTGGACCATGACAACCCCGAGAGGGCATCGTTGCCAGTCGGTACGCGTGTTAGTCCGACGTAGATAAATGAGCCGGTATCTGCTACGGTGCAATTGTCGTCTACATTGCTCGTACTGCTGACTGGACACTCGACGTCGACACAGCCAACAATCGTCTGGTTGAGGTCTTGGGCCTGCACCTGCGCGGCTGCAGCAGCCAGCGCCGAGAGAGCAAAAGCCGTGCGCACGTTTCCCATTACGATCCGGGAGTCGAGAATTGATGATGTTGGATTTGTAGTGTAGTAGTTAGTTGTGAATGAAGAAAGGCAAACGGGAACAGGGGGAGAGATTGATAAGAGATATTAAAAGGTCTTTTGACAATAAAGAAAATTAATATTACGAGAAATTTACCATTTTTCTTAATTGGAAACTTCCAAGAATCCCGCAACTATCCGGCTACCTATATTTGGCGCGCCCTCGCGTCGTGGCGTCGATAGAGAAATGCAGCTACCTAGATATAATTCAGAAGACTGTTTGACAGGGTCACAAGCTGAATGCAGACCAAGGAAATAGGGCTGGTTCCTGCAGAGCCCCCTTGTGGATATGCGGTTATGGCTAATAAACATGGTGGCATTGTAAAAAAAAAAAGGTCACCTGCCTAAAAAGTAATGGACTTATTGGACCAGCGATCGTTTGTTGGTATTTATTAATAGACGCCAAGATGGGCTTTGCCTGTGTAACCAACCAGCGGTGCGCATAAAGACTTGAAAGAGTTGGATCAGTTAGATACTTAGACGGCTAACATAGATGATGGGGGTGGCAAAGCACATACCCGGATACGGGGACTGAAACGATACCCCATAACTTCACAATTTATATTAAACATCGTCGTCGCTAAAATCAAGATATATCGCATGGAACCGATCGAGCTGAAGCTGCACTTGTGCGATCCATTTCCCCTTTTGATAAGCTTACTCAACCCCCTTTTTGTCCTGACCTTCCATAATCGTTATTCGATAATCTCCAGCCATGCGATGGTGACGATCTCATCTTGAGTTTATTTTCTTGAAGGAATTCTCATGCACGAAATACCCGTCAGAGTTGGCGAAACGTTTCATTAGGTGTTCGTGCCGCACCATCGAGAGCCGCACTGCTTAATACAGCGCGACCGATAGCCCGATATGACAAAAGAATGCGATCATGGGTGGTGCTCTCGGCTGAAGAGCCGCTAGGTTTAGATATTGTGATTTGACATAACGTTTTGATCCTTCAGCCAAAACGAGGAGGCAGCTATGCATGTATGATATTAGGATGAACGCCACACCGTAGCAGAATATACGAGATGCCATAAATCATAGAATATATATCTCCTCTCGCTGCTCCTCTATAAACTCCATAATAAACCGTCAGTAAACTACAGACGAACCGGTAGGGGTTTTCGGAATCTAACTATTTACATTCTTTACGGCCTAGGTGCCTCACACTCTTTAAAATCCATTCCAAATATCACACTCGTTTTATTCTTATCGAATACACATACCTATCCTACGGCAGTACATAATGGCAGGCGTTATAGAAGCAATTGGCGTGCTTTCGGGCGTACTTGGAATACTACAGTTTGGTATCGACCATTTTCCGAAAGACGATGGGCCAAAGTCAACTGTTAGGGTCACAGTTGGATTAGACACCCCAGGTGGTCTTAACAATGCCGGTGGTGACCTTCCTGATGTTAGACTATTCAATGAGGCCGGCGAGTTCATCGGTATCAAGACAGACCCGGGCAAGGTCTCGGATGGTGGTTTCGGCGACATCGAGATTAGCCACAACGATGATGGAAACCAGCAACCTGCATATGCCCTTTTCTCGGCTAACAACGATGCTATCTGCATTGCACACGCCGTCGTCACTTTCCCAGGCAATGAAAGATATACCTGGGTCGGTGACTGGGGTCGCCAATGCGGCGGTAGTTGGTAATTCAACCCGACCCCTAATAACACTATGAGCAACAAATACTAATAATGGCAAACTAGGTACTACTCAAACATCTACGTAGACAGCAGCAACCGAAAGGTTGACTGTCTATGGATCGACGGCAACAACGACCAACCGCAAAGCGGATTCCAAGTCCACTGGCCCGAATTCGTAAACAAAGACGGCGACCAGCTTCCATCAGACGACACCGGGATGGCCGATAAAGTAGACTACCTGTGCAACAGAGGGCCTCCATTCAAGATGTACAACTACGAAGACGACAGCGACCCAACCGGCATTACCTACTGGGTCCTCAATAACAAGCGCTCCGAGGATGGAACCAACAACCGCAAAACCGCAACGTCGTACGCCCCGCCGAAATACCCTACCTCCGCCAAGTTCGGCCGCAACTCGCCCCGAGGAAACAGCACCGTCCCCTCCGGCTCCAGCCGCCAGGCCAACCGTCTAGTAGTCAGCAACAACGCCCAGCACACGGCAGCCGAGCTCTGCGAGAGCAAGACATCCTACGGTCCGGACTTCCTGGACCTGATGGACAAGAAGTTCTGCCGCATGTCGGACAAGACTCTCTGGCCGGTGTGCGACGGCGCCCAGACCGTAGACAACTGCTTTAATACGGATGTCCAGCAACTCATTGTCAACGGTGTTTCGGCTAGGGATAGTCCCTACAGCAATGTTGTGGATTGGACGTCAGGTAACTAGATGGGCATGTGTATTCTTAGATTCTCGGTTAGGATGGGCGGAAAATATGTACAAGTATTCTTAATTGTCGGCGTATAGGGGCAGGATATGTATTATTTATTAACCCATACAAGGCTTTGGTTGTGTGGCATGACTGTATTGTAGGATATCCAAGTATTTTAAAAAGATGAGTTAGCAAGAAAATTGTTGTAAGACTTGAATTTTTCGAAGGCAAACTGAGTTGATGTTGTTTGAAGGTGGGAGTTTGTAAGAAAAAGGTCTTATAGTCGTAATTTATAATTGTATTAGTAAGAGTTCTCAAGTGAAAGTCCGAGAAGATATTGGTAATATTCTTCAGTTTATAACCAACTAGAGCAGGTATTTATCCTGACAGAATTTTTGATTGGATAAACAGCATTTAGTTTACGAGATAAATCAACTTTCTCTCGTAGAGCCAACTCCGGGGGGTTGACAGCAAACCCTCGAAATCCTGTTAGTGAGACTCAAAGCATAATAAGCCAAGTTAGTGCGTATATGGAGATCTTTGCTCAAACATACAGTCAACTGAATAATTAACGAGTTGATAGATAACTTTGTATTAATTATGAGAGAGAGGGAATACTGAAAATTAGAGGTTCGTAGGTTAAACGCACAACCAAAAAGATACTGCCCATCCTGGGGTCGAACCAGGGATCTTCTGATGTATCTGCTATTTGTTATATTGAACAAGAATAACAGTCAGACGCCTTAACCACTGGGCCAATGGGCATGGAATCTTCGCGAGGTTTGCCAAATCGTGGTGAAATTTCTGCAAGTTAGTTTAACTTATTATCCACAAAGCGTTGCCCACCACGCTATCTAACATCTCGTGTGCGGGTCTCTCGAGGCTTGTGAAAAGAATCCCCATAAGATAAAACCAAAAATAATGAAGTACTTCACATGGTAGAAACAGAAAAAAAAATTTTTTTCGGATTGTTTTAAGATTAATTAGTTTAAAGTGGCTTTAGAGTGGGATCCTTCATATCCGGTGCGCGATAAGACGAAAACCGCCAAACCGTCAAAACACTAAAACACTTTGGAGGTTCAAACGTTAAAACACCAAAACAATAAAATAACTAAACGTCCCAAACATCAAAAATGTCTGGTATTTTGAATATATTTGAAAAATTCCAAGTAATCTTCGTTCAAGGCTTCGGTACAAGTCGCAGCTCCAATGATGTATGTCACCATTTCACGATCTTCACTGGGCCGTTCGGGCATTTGGCGAAGACGTTCCGTGAAAATAGATGTACTAGATCTTAATTTCGTGTGGCGGATTAGTAGTTCCTTGGTGTAATCGACAATGCCTCCGCAATTCTTTAGCAACTTAGACGTTACCAATTTGACACGTTTCGTTGTTAACGTTACCATAATGTCAAATGCTTTGCTATTAAGGGGTAGAAGGCTTGTGCCCTATACGGTCGGCGTGGCCGGGGCACTAGACTCCTCGCTCCTATCGTGCAAACAGCAAGAAAGATGGCATATTGCCGCAGGGGGTAAGATCTTGAAGGTTACCGTAGTATTGGATGCGTTGCTACTAAGGGGTAGAAGGCTTGCACCCGATACGGTCGGCGCGGCCGGGTCCCTACTGCCGTGTTGTGTCGAACAAACCGCTAACTATACCACTAAAAGGTTATTTGGTGATAGATTTTATTCTATTATGTTTTTTATATTTTTCTATCGGACAGATAGTCATATCTGCCATGTTGCGAGCGGCAGGAAATACGAAATGCGGCTGCAGGAAGTAAGCTATTTTATCTGCCCGCGTAGTACGCCCCGTACTGCCCTTTTATTATTTCTTTTGTTTTTACTGTTTTATTATTTTATTGTTTTAGTGTTTTGGTGTATTGACGGTTTGGCGGTTTTCGCCTTATCGCCCGCCGTCGTATCTTACACCTTATCACGGTCGTTACAACAACTTTAATATATTCTGTATTACCTCGGTAGTTACAGTTAACCGGCTCAACTACTTTATAATACATTAAACAGCCTTGCCAATGTTCGAAAGTATTTGAAGCTTGACGAATAGTATTCAAGAGATTTTATACGTCCTAATAATGACTCGTAATTTATACATGTTCATGTTATTGTAGCCTCCTTCTAAGAGAAAGAGTGTTTTCATGTGAATTTACCCACATCGCTTTCTCATTACCCCCATGCTTTCAAGATCGTGCGACTTGTTGTGTAACGTATAGTATTCAAACGTCTCTTCTATCTCACCGCTAATTTACTAGGTACATCTACTAACATCATGGGATGCACCGAACTTCGGTTGCAAGACAACACTCTTCGGCCTTGTATATCCATGCTGACGCGGCGCCTTTCCTGGCAAGCCTTGGCTATAGCCGGTATGTTGTCATCTTGTTAGAGCCTAATATTACATTCTTGGTTTTGAAGCCTTGGTACGACATGTCTTTTGGATATGGGAGAGCCAAACACAATACAATGTTTCTTAGTCTGTTTCTTATGTTTCAGCTATGGCGTAACCGTGCCTCTACAAGGAGATAGATAGTTATCAATAATGGTTCGGAGTTTACGGAGGCTATGTCCTTTTTGTAGTTATCTACAATATTCCAAATAGATGCACTTCCAGACCGGGGAAAAACACCAAATCGGGAACTACTAAGCATGTCCATCCACTAGTCGTTTCTATTTTATCATATGATTTCTCCAATCGCAGTTGTTAAGGTAACATACGCCTCAGAAGCTTATATAATTATCAAGTCTTATATAACCTTATAGCCCACTCTGTCAGATGCCCAGACAGATGTTCACTTGGCGTTAGATGTCCAACTCGTATGTACGGCCGTTCGGTGATAATGCCCATCTAATTATGATAATAATTTGGTTGTAATGCTCTATAAAGATCACGACTTATAATCACCAACACTTAGGTTGCGCTAGGATAGTCTCTAGGGCTAGAAGCACCTATATTGTATGGTGGCACAGACAATCAATTGTATAAAGAGAACCTTGAGTGCTTCGACAATCGTTTCGGGCCTTCTCTACGCACAGAATGACAACTCATTTTGGGGTTTTAATAGGAAAAAGCAAAAAGTATCATGCTATCAATCACCACCAAGCCTATAGAACGCCACAATCTATTTCAAGCAAAATAAATCAAATGGTTATGCCCACCACATACCCAAAAGGAGATCTCCGAGGTTGATTTTGAACTCTTGTCTCCAACCTTGGTTATGCCAATCAACCAGTTATCCAGATAGGTCATCAAGTATGATATCGCTGTACTACAAGGGTCAATGATCAGATGGCATCTGCAATTTGCTTATGAGCTTTAAGCCGAATAGAATGATTCGGTGACCAAGTAATCAATATATTAAGATATATAAATCCTTCTTTACGACACTTACCAGACAGATTCAATACGCCAATAAGATAAACGACTACTACACTGAAGCCACTACCGTCTTTACACCAAATCTCAGAAGACAATACCAAAATTCTCATACGAACCTAAACAAAATGTCTATAGGCGAAGACTTTGATCTTTTGATCGCCCCTGGATCTCTCGTGGTCGTGACGGGCGCGAATGGGTATATCGGATCCCATATTGTGGACCAGTTTCTACAACGAGGTTACCGGGTCCGTGGTACTGTCCGTAAGGCTTCTAGGGATCGATGGCTAAAAGACCATTTTGACGGGAAATATCCGGGCAAATTCGAGTTGGTCGAAGTGCCCGATATGGTAGCGAGCGGTGCATATGACGAGGCCATCAAAGGGGCATCTGGCTTCGTACACGCCGCAGCTCCTGCGATGGATGCGATGGAAAGCGCCGATCCCTACGCTAGAGTCAGAATCGTAGTGGATAGCACGGTACGCGCCCTGGAATCAGCCGCAAAAGAGCCAGGGATAAAACGATTCGTCTTAACATCCTCTTCTGGGGCGGCGGTATTTCCTATCCCCGACAAGGCTCTGTCGATTGACTCAAACACCTGGAACGAATACTCGGTTAAGGAGGCATTCGCCCCACCACCGTACGAGGGCGAGAAACGCATTGTGGATGTCTATTATGCTAGCAAGACTAAGGGCGAGCAGGCGGCGTGGGAATGGATGCGTGAACATAAACCCCATTTTACATTCAATGCGATCCTGCCCGACTTTAATACGGGGGCGCCCATCAACGTAGCTCGACAGGCTTCTCGCAGCACGGCGGGCATGATCAGAGTCTTGATAGACAAAGGTGAAGCCTTGAAGCCGGAAGATGTAGTATTCCCACCACAGTGGTATATTGATGTCCGTGATGATGCCGCATTGCATGTGGCTGCATTAATATATCCTGACGTGGCGGGCAAACGCCTCTTCGGCTTCGCTTACCCCTTTACGGTCAACGATGTTATCCGAACGCTGAAAGCGCTATACCCAAACCACAAATTTGGGCAGGAGATCTCCGATGTAGGTAAAGATCTATGCAGTGTCGCAAACGAGAGAGCTGAGGAGCTGCTGAAGCGACTTACCGGTCACGGATGGTTGAGTTTGGCTGACGGTCTGAAGGATACTGCTGAAGCATTAGGGATTCATTAGGGATTCATGAGGAGTCTCTTCACTAATCGTAAAATGATGTCAATACCCGACATGTCGCATGGTAGGCGGTAGAAAGTGCGCCCGAGAGAGGCGATGTGGATTCACGATGGCGGAACCAGTAAATATAGAGTAGTGGTTTGATTAACAATACACTTTTGCACTAAGCGACGCTATATGTATTGTTTTTAAGCCGAATGCTACACAAGCTAATGCTGCAGTGCTGCCGACTTGATGGCACTAGAAGGTCCCAGCAAACGGAATTAATAAGATTTTAATGGGGACGTAGTGTAGGTAGCACTTGCATCAATACTTGCATAGTACATCTAGTATAGCAAGCACAGCCAATACAGCCAGTACAATACAGCGTAGCTCCTCCCACAAACAACACGAACTACTTCAAGAGTGGGGGAAAAAGTGGATGGTGCCATCAAGAAGCAAGATCACCCCGGATGGCGTAACAAATCATATTTCTAATTGGATTTCGAAGGTTGCCGCGCGACTTCCATCTGTTCTCCATCTGTACATAGAATGTCATGTGCGTAATGATTACCATAAGTTAAGTTCTCGGGGTTCATATAGAAAGGTAGAGATGTAGTTAATATAAACCCCAAAACCTTCTTTGTTTTTGCTATAAAGTTGGGAGAGAATAAGAAAGATTGCCGTGAATATCCAACCATCCAACCTTCAACCCCGCTTAGTGAACCACTTATTAAACAGCCACTTATTTAAGACATCACGACTGAACTTAGACTCACCAAAATGGCTCCCAAGATCTTTCTGTAAGTAAAAGGCTAAGGCTTAGTTAGGCGGAAATAGAATGACTTAAGAGTATAAACTAATACGTCTAATAGCACCGGTGCCACTGGTATGAACTTGACAGCCCATCTATAAACACTATTTCATCCAGCCAAGATAAATACTAAATATCCTGAAAATATAGGCTACATTGGTGGTGATGTCCTCTATCAACTAAACAAGGTTCACCCGGATTATGAGTATACACTACTTGTACGAAACGAGGAGCGAGGCAAGCCCGTCGCCGCTGCTTACCCCAAGGCCCGTATCGTCTACGGCACTCTGGATGATGCCGAGGTGATCGAGAAGGAGGCTGCCGCAGCAGATATCGTCGTTCGTACGTTACCCTCCCAGTTGAGTATTATTGGAAAGAGAAGAAGAGCAAATAGCTAACGCCATCCAGACACGGCCGACTCAGCCGACAATGTTCCTTCCGCAAAAGCCATTGCCAAGGGTCTCGCGGCGGGCCATACGGCCGAGAAACCAGGTTACTGGATCCATCTCTGCGGAACCGGCATCTTAACTTGGTACGACGCAGACAACAAGCGCTACGGCCAGCCGCCGCTGCCGGAGCAGACATACCACGACATCGACGATATTGACCGCATTCTCTCCATCCCCGACTCCGCGCTCCACAGGGACGTCGACAAGATCGTGCTGGCGGCAAACGACTCCCCCGCGGTCCAGACCCTAATCGTCGGACCCCCCACCATCTACGGCCAGGGCCGCGGTCCTGTCAACCAGCGCAGCATCCAAGTACCCCTGCTCATCGACTACACGCTGCAGAACGGCTACGCGCCCATCCACCCGCCCGGCTTGACCGAGTGGAACAACCTGCACATCTACGACGTGAGCGACTTCTTCGTGCAGGCCGTAGAAGCCGCACAGGATCCTTCCAAGACTAGCAACCCCGAAATCTTCGGCCCCAGGGGGTACTTCTTCCTCGAGAACGGCGTGCATAAGTGGAGCGATGTAGCTAGGTGGGTTGCCGACGAGGCCGCGAAACAGGGTCTTATTCCCGAGCCCGCTACCAAGGAGGTCGATTTCCCCTTCTTCGGAGCCAATTCCAAGGCTGTCGCCGCCAGGGCGAGGAAGTATTTAGGCTGGGCGCCGAAGGGTCCGACCCTGAAGGATGATATCCCGCATAGCGTGGCTCTTGAGGCGAAGAGGTTGGGCAAGGCTTGATTATGCTGATCTAGAAGAGATATTGCCCGACGCCGATTTTCTGTAACATCTATTAGTAGAGAATCCCGTGGTAATCTCATAGTAATAGCAGGCGACACTGATGTAACTTAATACAATGCTCCAATTTCTTAGCTAACGACTAAATAGGGTGATCCAACTCGTATCCGCCTTGTGCGTTTCATTCATTATCATAACGGTCATATACCCAAATATATCCAAGATAGACATTCTTGTGGGACGTCTCATATACCCACGAGTTTGGAATCAGGGATGTTCGATATCGAAGTAAACCTTGACTTCGACTTCATTGCTCCAACCAGCTGTTAGACCCATCTCATTCCACGCCGTTTCGATATCAATTTCCAACACATGGCTGTCGGTCTTATTAACAGTAACTGTATGAGGCGGAATTGGTTGACCTTGAACAGTAACCATGAAATCCCGTTCGATCGACATGTCAGGGAGACTTGAGATATACACCCCTTTTACTAGTTAGTTTAACAGCAGAGTCGCTAGCGGTAACAGGGACTTACCAAGAATTCCCAAGGCTTTGAGCCGTGTGTCCAAGAATACCCTGCCGGTATGTAGTAGCTCAGACTGGCTTGTGGTGATAGCGGCGGCACCCGTCATCTTCCCAACAAGGCCTAAATTTGCGAAGTGAATCCTACCGTTAGTCTCGCTGTCAAACTGTGTTATGGGGAAGGCGGTAAAAATGTCGTAGTCCCGGACGTCTAACGATACCGCAAGGATGGCGGCAGCAGAGCCGGGTTCTACAACGGATGTTACGAGACCACTGCGGTGAGCACGCACGATGTATGGATTTGACGAAGACACGCCCGGAAAACTCGTGAGAGGGATGAGCTCCCTTATTGCCCGCCGCGATATGTTGAAGACGCCTAGTAGCGGTGTCCCAGTCACAGCTCGGCCGTGGTAACTCCCAATTTTGAGGATTGCAGGCTCATCGTAACTAGTATACGCGTCGATGCTTCTACCCACTACGCTCGGTCTGAAAATGACGGTCTTACCTCGAGGCGTTGGTCCTGTCATCTCAGCAATGAGATCGATATTGTGTTTTCCAGGAGCATCGGTTATATAGATCGGCCCACCACTGAGACACCGCGCAGCAGCGTGGAAACCCGCAAACTCATGATCAGTCTGAAACATATCCCAATCTGGTAAGATGTTTAGATGCTGGGTAAGCAAGGCGTTATGGGCGTTCGCGAAGAGATGCCATGGATGTGAATCCGGGATGTCGGGATAGAAGTCGTCAGAGTTACGCGCGAGCATAGCTGGTCTGTTGTGCGGCAGTTGCTGAAGGAATAAGAGTTGCGGCGCTTGCGACATACACGATATGGCTTTAATGCTGAAATACCTCAAGGCCGATATTATCCAACTATCAAGGTATGTCTCGGTAAGCTCTCGACGCTGTTTAGCCGAGACCCAGGTATCTATCATATACTGCACGTCCGTTTTGACGCCATCGATCCCACAGTCTGATAAGAAGTGATAAAAGTCGTTATAAAATTTACCGACGTCTTCTTTTGCGATAACAGTCATGGGACTGTTGAGGTTGGAATCAGCACGATCAATTTGTACTGTCTTATAAGTCTGGGCGAGGTCACCAGTGCTTGAAATCCCTCCCCAGTAACCAAGTAAAGCATGCCAGACGGCGACGTGTTGGATACTTGGATGCTTGGAGCGGATGAGCGATACTGTGTCTTTGAGCCCGTTGGGGAACGCGTTTGGCTCAGCTTCGAATCCCTTCCAACCATGTTGGTATTGATCTTGGCCCTGGTAATCAATATCTTGCCAGTTATCGTCTATGATGAGGCTGCTGATATTGATACCGTCTTTTGCTAGTGCTCCGACGGCATGTATTATTTTCTCATCTGTCAGATGTTGACCCAGAGCATTCCAAGTACCTATTCATACAATAGGGCTAAGTTAGACTCGTTAAGAAAATTCAGGTAGTAAAATTGCTTACAGTATCCCAATCCATCATACCAATTTTCATACCATTCCGGCTTGATGTCACTCGTCAAGCTCTGGATCTCCTTAGTAAACTCATCTTTGTTATTTCCTGTGGCGACGATAACGGCTCGAGCGTGGTACATGACGGCTGCTACCGCACTCTCAAAATCATCGCCAACAGAAGCCAAAACCAGACCAGTTGATTGAGCTTCGTTGTCACTTCGTATCTACAAATTAAGCATGAGATGATTATCGTGGAACGAATTGGTTTCCGGATTTGAGCTCTTACTTACATGCAACCTTACGGAACCTGTATCTGAGCTGCGGAGGAGCGTGCTTACATCGCCAACTCCACTAACTGCTAGCAGGACAAGATGCTTTCCTTGATGACTTAGAAAGGAGCAAATCACAGCATCCTTGTCTAATTTAAATGACTTTCTACCGTGTCTAGGACCTAGCCAGGGCGACCCGTGCCGAACTAGAGCAAAATATCTACAACTCGGTCAGTTTCACATCATAATTAACGCCAATACCCGTTTAAAAAAAAATAATCATCATGGCTTACCGCAGAGCACCACCCCACGGAGTCCCGAGCTCCACATCGGCGTATGCAGAACGGTCATCACCGGCCGGATCCACGCTTGCGCTTACAGTCCAGATTTGGGTATTGGGGGTTTGACTCTCTGCAGCCGTGACCGTTAGCTCAGGATTAAGCCCGTGAATTATTTTAGAGAGATTCGTGTCCATTTCATTATTTGGGGATGTTGGGCTAATCAAGACGATCCCATCGTATATCCCTGAGACTTTGCGAGACCACCTCCAAGGTTGATTACGGCCATTGCGAAACTTCAAAGTGAATTTTAGGGATGATGATACAATAAACGGCGTTCCAAAGTACAGAAGAGTATGCGAATGTCTAACAGTTTGAAGTGCTGAGGGAGAATTGTTGACGGAAATGGGTGATAATAGCTTCTCCGTCCAGTCGGCACCGGAAGAAGAATACCAGACGGCAACCTCCCAAGGATCTTCCGCACAGCTACTGTCTACTTCTAATAGAGCAAGAAGTTGGAACGTATTGTCTTTGAACTGAGTGACCTGTCCAAGAGGTGGATAGCTTGATATGGTTGGTTCCATCCCGACAGCGGGAGCATCCGGTCCAGAGATACAGACGGCGTGGAACTCGGAATCGATATCACGTTCACGTTCAGACATGATTAGAAGTGAGTGAAATAACTATTTCATTTTATTAAACAATGTAGGGGACAGACCGGTACAGAATATTATAAGAGGTAGGATGAAGTAATAATTATTCAAATAAAACAGCGGTATTATGAATTATGTAGGTGCCTAAGGAATCGAATAATAAGACATTCTTATGGTTTAAGGACAACTCGGCCAAGTTGCAACATTGAATTGTGGAAACTCTTGGGTTAAGCTCTTGGGCTTTTGGGAAGTCTTGAAAGTTCAATTCAACAGATGAGCTAAGACCCCATAAACGACCCATAAAAACTATTTGGCCAATCAAAAGTTGATTATTTCTCGTCATAGCTGCTTAGCCACAAATCGATAACGCTAATCGGAATTTAGCGGGCAGAAGGCTAAAATTTGGAGGCTTACGTCTGTAAATCCCACACGCCGCAATGCACCTGAGCTTGACGCCTCAAGCCAAACCCAAAATTTGACTTTCGATTACCGAAACCGAACCGCTCGTCCAAGATTTACATCAAACCGCTCACTCCCGACTCCCGTAATTCCACCCTCCCGCACGCAACACCCTAATGGCGTCCAGGAGACTCGCTTTCAACCTCGCGCAGGGCATGCGCAGCCGTGCCGCAAATTCTGCCATACGACCATTACGAAGAGGTTTTGCAACTCCGGTGACGTCTCCCGTTGGCGCGAAGACCCAGACCACAACACTGAAAAATGGTCTGACGGTAAGCTACCCTTAGCGGCCAATTGGGCTAATCAATGCTTCTTAAACTTATATCTGACGATAAACCAAAAGATCGCGACCGAATATTCGCCTTGGGCGCAGACTTCGACTGTGGGAGTATGGATTGACGCCGGTTCGAGGGCCGAGACGGACGAGACAAATGGAACCGCACATTTCCTAGAACATCTCGCCTTCAAGGTATTTACGGACGTATACCTCGCCAAAAGTACGCATTACTTATAGCTTCCATAGGGCACCCAGAAGAGAACTCAGCAACAACTAGAGCTCGAGATTGAGAATATGGGTGGTCATCTCAACGCCTATACCTCGGTGCGTTAAATATAGCCGGCAACATTATAATACCTATAATACCCGACTAACATATATATAGCGTGAGAACACCGTCTACTTCTCCAGAGCATTCAACTCCGATGTTCCCCAGTGCGTCGACATCCTCGCCGATATCCTCCAGAATTCCAAACTTGAGCCCTCCGCCATCGAGCGAGAACGTGATGTCATTCTCCGTGAATCAGAGGAAGTTGAGAAGCAGCTTGACGAGGTTGTCTTCGATCACCTCCACGCCACCGCCTACGCCCACCAGCCTCTCGGCCGCACTATTCTTGGACCTCGAGAGAATATTCGTGACATCACCCGGACCGAGTTAACTAACTACATTAAGACCAACTACACTGCTGATCGTATGGTACTCGTCGGTGCTGGTGGTATTCCTCACGATAAGCTCGTCGAGCTAGCCGAGAAGAACTTCTCTAAGCTCCCTACTTCTTCTCCTCACAACGAAGCCTACCTCCTCTCCAAGAGAAAGCCTAGCTTCATTGGTTCTGAAGTTCGACTCCGAGACGATACCATCCCATCCGCCCACATCGCTCTTGCCGTTGAGGGTGTGAGCTGGAACGACGACGACTACTTCACTGCTCTAGTTACCCAGGCCATCATCGGCAACTATGACAAGGCCATGGGCAGCGCACCTCACCAAGGCAACAAGCTGAGCACCTTCGTTCACCACAATGACCTAGCCAATAGCTTCATGAGCTTCTCCACGAGCTATAGCGACACGGGGTAAGTTCTCCTGTATTCTAATTTCCCCGTACTTTGTACTAACCAGTTCCAGTCTATGGGGTATCTATCTAGTAAGCGACCAGCTCACCCGTCTTGACGACCTGGTTCATTTCACTCTTCGGGAATGGTCCCGCCTTTCTAGCGACGTCACTGAGTCCGAGGTCGAGCGAGCAAAGGCCCAATTAAAGGCCTCCATTCTCCTTTCCCTCGACAGCACATCCGCCGTTGCGGAAGACATTGGCCGACAACTCGTCACAACCGGCCGCCGCCAGAGCCCTGGTGAGATCGAGCGTGTCATCGACCACATCACGGAGAAAGATGTAATGGACTTCGCCCGAAGGAAACTATGGGATCAGGACGTGGCCATTAGCGCCGTCGGCAGTATCGAAGGCCTTCTTGACTACCAGAGAATCAGGAACGACATGAGCCGAAATTTTTAGACGGACAGTGATTGGGGACAGTAGCTTGAAGGGGGGGAACTCGGTCATAGAGTGTAACGGATAATCACGCACTTCATTGTACCATACCATAAAGATTTTTCATCTGTTAGATTCCCTTGACCGGCCCAAAAGATATTTTGTTTGTGTTATCTTTTCTGCATTAGTCCCTATAATGCATGGGATGCATGGGTACCCAGGATTGGTATCCCTGAGTTTAAATTTTGTGATATGTTAATAATCAAGTTAACTCGCTATTTATTAAATAGCAAATGCAAAGGTTCTTTGGAGTCGAATCACTGATTTCAAGCAGGGGAATAGGTGGAAATTCTACCAAGTTGATTCATCTAGCCGAGTACTAGATTATCATCAAATGCCTTTTCCACTTGAGTATAGGAGACAATCGTTATAGAATACGTAGTCCACCATTACAGCATCCCATGCCAGGAAACATCGAGCTGGGAATAATTACCTCGGTCAGTAGAGTCACTCGCGCCCATGATTGCCACATGTGAGTTAATACCCCTTAGTCCGTTGAGACCCCTTATTATGCCACCCATCGCTATGTGACAAAGAGAAACTCATATAGCACATTACTATCTTCGAAGGGCAATGTATCAATGATTGCCAATTCATCATACCTAAGCTGAACTAATAAAGCCCACATTAACCCTTTTCGACATAGATAGATGGGGTATTATGCTGATAAGTGACATTATTGAGGTGCCGAATGAGATATATCGACGTCTCTATAAATTATCTCGGGAGCCATTCCGTATGGGAGACGAAAGGCATAGGTATCAATGGTTAATCATTTGTCTAAGAACCCCTGATATTTCCAGGTGTAAGATAGCCTTCTTCAGGAACAGGTAATTCTCCCAAGTTTTCTAAGATATAATATCTCCTTGTCCATGAGTAAGATGATAGCTCAACTCCGGTCAGGGGCAATTATGCTTAAAATCTCCGCTTACTTATCTCAATGGAGGATAAGTCGTCACATAGTTTACCAACAACAAAACCCTCTATTATGTTCGTGCGAAGATCTGCCATCATTTAGCTTCGAGTTTGGCACTGAAACTTGAAGAACCTAGGTACCTATGTCACAACGAAGGACCTTATTTGATACTTTAAAATTCGCCTCCTAATCAACCTGTTGAGTACCTAGGTTAGGTAGCTATCAAGGTAAATATAATTTTACGTGAGATTTCTAAGTGTAGATTAATGAAGCAATAAATCCAGGTAGCTCAGATTTTATCAAGTAAAAACAAAAAATAAATAGTTCGATCATAATACTTAACTCACGACGCCAAGAAACAGTCTCTATTCCCGTTAAAATAAAAGATCACGTTTCCTGATAAACGGATATAACGGCAGCCATCGGTGGTAGTAGATTAATATAGTCAATGAGACGTTGCCAATACTGCTGGCCAAGGCTCACTTAAGAGGCAGAATACTCCAAGTAGATATTAATTCCACGAGTTCATGTAGTAATCCCGCCGCGTCGATCTATCATATCCCGGTGAAACAGCTCTTGGCTGGCTGCTCATAAAGGAGAGGAGGCTCAGCTTCTCCAACTTGGGCCCCCTTTCACTCACACCCTTTGATTCAGACTGTGACCACAACCCGCCCCGAATAAAAGCATTATGCTAAGACATTTAATAAGACATATTTAACTTCGTACACTTACACAGTAAAAGCTATTTAAGACAAGAGGTATGTGACAGAAGACTTATTCCGAAACTCGAGCCAGAATTTAACATGATGTAAGACCACATTGGTGTTTTATATTAGAATATGTCGCACAGTAATAGAAGCACTATTTGCATCATGGATTCGTCCCGATAACATCGCCAATAACAGCACACAGTGAATCCATATATACAAGTATGGGAGAAACGTCCTTAGGGCTTAAGCTGCCCCAGCTACCTAGGTAGGTATATAACTCTCGCTACCAACCGCAATCCGTAACTGCCGCAGTGTTAAGCTCTTAAGCCTTCGCGAACTGACGAGACAGGTAATAATATTCGGCGTCCATGTCCTCCTGTACCTGTCTCCAAAGCCCCCTCTGCAACGTACCGGAAAGCCAATAGTTGCCGGCGGCATCCTTCCCGACGATGGGAAACGAGTTGCGCGTAGGCATGCCGCTGATGAGACCATTGGGCTGGACGTACGACGGACGCCCGATCTTGTTGGCCCGCTTTTCCGGGTCCGCGCCGGGACGCACTACCGCGGCCGAGAAGTCCGTATCGAAGAACTTGGCCTTGCTCCAGTTGGAGATCATCATGGGCACCATCGCGGGGTCGCCGTACAAGGCCGACTTACCCCTCTTCCCAGCCGCAAGGTCCACGGCGGCGCGTGCTTCCACCTGCGCTCGTGTCCCCTGTTCGGCGATGGATCGGCGCACTGCAGCTGCGACGTAGCCCAAGGGCCTTGCGAACAGGTCTCGCATCGATACGAATGCCCAGACGCCAGCAACAGCGTTGCCGACGTAAGCATGCGTCCGCGGAAGAAAGTCCTTGGCGAGTACCGAGCGCATGCCGAAGGCGTTCATGATGGACACCGTCTGTTCTGTGTGCTGGAGGTGTCGGAGGGCAAGGCGCGTAACCCACGCCGAAAGCACATCGCCTTCGCTGACGAACGGTTTCACCTTCTCGTCCTCGTCGGTCTGCGAGGCGAGATAGTCGAGTGCTCCCTTATGCAGGGACTGTACGTGGGCAGCTGGTACACAAACCATCCGCGTGTCCTCGCCGCGCGACCAAAATAAGGTTGTCCAGATATAGGATATGGCAAAAATTAAGGCTTGGATCGGGGCCAAGCGGCGGTGAGCCAAAACGTACGGTTCTTGCGGATCGGTTCCCAGCGACTCGAGCGGGTCTTGCAACACGCCGTGGAGCGGCTTCACGTCGTCATCCCGACCCTCGAGCACGGCTATCCAAGCATCTAGAAGCTCCTTTCGTCCCATCGCATCGAGTAGCGTGTGTGGCCACGATAGCGAGACGATCGTCGCGTCGGTAAAGGATACAATGTGCAAGCTTAGCTGCGGTGCGTCGGTGTACAAGTAGTCGCTGAGCCGTCGAGGGGCACCCCATCGGCGCGACAAAGGCGCAAATTCCTCCGGGTCACTCAGGACGGCAGGTTTCGCGGTAGCCCTAGGCAGACGACAACCAGTTGGGTGCCTAGCAATCTCGACATTGTGTTCTATGTGTGAATATGCGAAAGCCGGTCTCTTCTCGCTGAAGGAATCCGGGATGTGGTATTCAAGTTTACCATCAGCCTACAAATACATTTTCAGTTATCGGATTCTACCTTAGGTACCTATTCTAAGAAGTAGAAGGCCCTGTTCTTGGACGATATAATAAGGATAGCGAGCATACGTTGAGTCTCAGCCTTGCGCCTAGCTTACGCCAGTCACGCCGGCTAAGGAGCTTCTCTAGCGACAGGCGTAGCTTATCGGCATCCAACACGTCATCAAATCGCATTGTGAACTCGACAATAACCTTTCTGTTGATCGGTGTATCGTCGAACCGGTGTAGCGGGACGACTGTATCTGACGATATCGTCAGCGGCGACTTGATGGCCGGTTTGCTGGAAAGCATGTTCCCCATATTGTGCGAGTATCGCTACAGCACCGGGCTGCACTGAACACCGAAGGTCTAGACAAGAAATATGTTATGCGCTTCTAAGTTACAATTCCTACAACCCGGGTCGTCCACGGAGTAATAAATGGCTGGAAAAATCTGGCCATTATAGATAGTCTGCCGTAGCTAACGGGCTACGCGACTCTTTGGGGAAGTTCCCATGCAAATCAACTGTTTAGCGACCAGCTCAGTTGATATCCGAGATACCTACAGGCTATTCCCTGACGATCTCTATCATGTTTGGGCGTTGGGTCCACAGGAGTATATAACATCGTCAATAGCAACGTAACATGTTTATATCTCGTGCTGCATGCACGGGAAGGCGTCGATAGGAGGATATCATTTTTGAGATGCTCATTGGCCCAACCGGTCACCTTCCCCTTTCTGTGCGTCGATATCTTGCGAACACTTCGCATAGACGAAATATCACGGGCAAGGGTAACGACACGGATTGCGTAAGTGTTGCTTGGCAGAGACGACCATGTTATGTACCTAATGTATGTACGCATTCCTCGCGTAGCTTGGTGCAACGCGGTGCCTAGGTCTCGGGTATGAAAAGTTAGGTATTATACCTGAGACATGGGAAGAAGTGGCTGGCTATGTGATAGCACTATATAAAATAATTTGGATGATTATTATCAGTTTGCTAACGGAACACCGGAGAAGGTCAGCTTTATGGCCAGAGGGAGAAGGCTAGCTCACAAAGTTCCTACATATAATCGGATGGTGAATCGTTGGCTCTAGGGTCTATTGGTCTCACATGCTTTTAATATACTTGACGGAAACATCCGTAAGCATTATTGGTCGTTTGGTATGATAATCGGAATAGTGTGGGGGGCTCCCTTTACATCGTACGAAGTACGAGGGTATAAATGCATGCAGAATGTATGTAACGCACAATCCCTTGATCTGGTAGGTGGGACAGGGATATTCCGGCACTTGAGTCGTGGTTTTAACGTTATCATGACGATCATTTTTATTAACTGAGGTGACATTTCATTATACAGGATCACTATTTACCGGGTAAGCAGATAAGCGAGACATTAATGCTTTCGTGCCTGGTAGATTTATCTTTGGCTGCCTCCTAGATTCTTCCTTGTACTCAGTCTGGGCGCTGGTGGATTTCTACTTCGTAGGGCTTCTTTTCTGACTTACAGGTTGATAACCCTAAAAGATCGGAGTGAAAAAATTCTCACGACGCCGAATAGCTACATCCGAAAAAAGGACTTCACGGAGCTACCCCCCGAAGTCCCCGGGGCTCATTAGCCGGAGCTGTAAAAGCGGGTTCCCGCGACTTTCGACATCGTCTAGCATGATTGCGTCAACCTCGTTAAGCATCTGACGGCGGTGGGCTTCTCTTACCATTTGACAATAACATACGTAGACCAAGAAAGCTTGTCTGCAGTTGGATATGACCCAAGCAAGTCGATGCCAAGCTTCATTAAAATAAAACGATGATGCAGCTCTTCGCGTGGTTTAGCCTCGTTTGAACCACCTAGCGATTCCCATGTGAAGTAAAAGATCGTTATTACGGAACTTGGCCTCCGGATAGTTGAGTACCTATTCTCTCTGTTGTCTTCGTTGAGTCATCGCTGACCATCTATGTAGGTAGCTAATCACGCTCGGTTGAGGTACATACAACGGGATTAAAGTAGGTCGACGGAAAAGTTGAAACGCCACAGATAGGCTTCGCACGGGCGGAATAGCTGCATTTTATGCACCCACCCGATGCCAAGCGCAGGTCATATTCCGTTTTTGAAGCTGAGAAGTTGCTCGAAACTGTTGTAAACGGGACGACGTGTCCGTGACCCCGGTCCAAGTAATGTTTTACCCAACAACTACTAAATGTTGGCTATTTCAAGTTTTGAACCATGTGAATGGTTAACTCACACGCATATATATATATGGCATGAGACAGAGGAGTTATATTTTATTTGAAATCATCTTTCCCTCTCTTTATCAGCCAGTACCATCTCCTACTCAACAAAGTCATCTCTGATTTCTCATAGTTAACAACTAAGTGCCAAGACAGGGGCCAGGGTTAGTTAGGCGGCGTAGTAGTAGTAAGAGTTTAGACCAACTACCGGCTAGCTACAGGATATGAATATATATGAGGCACTGAAGTGCCTTTTAATTTCTATAGAGGCAAGCGTAAAAATACTTTTAATACTATGTGTCCTCAGGTGACAGAAGGGCATAGGTATACCACTACTTATATCAACAGATCAAGGCTTCCAAAAGAGTTAAAACATACCATTCTCAGAATAGTACAGAGCATAACCAATTAGATTTAAATGAGCGATGTACTGTGTACTTCTGGCATTTGAGGATATATGCTCGGACTTTATACCCGCTGGCTACCTGTTATTGTGGATGGTATAACATACACACCAAAGATGATCTTTGACACTAAGATAAACAGCTTAGGTAGTATAAGTATGCTATGTCCATTTCGAAGCTTGCCATGATATGTGACGCCACTTTCAATATTACTGAGCGCAGATCTATTTCAAGTTTTAAAGTATTGGGCATTATGTCTAAGACAACCTAGGTTTATGCTATGCGCCACAACATTGTTGGTTAAAAATCATCAGTAAGTAGGATTAGACTATACTACAAAAGACTGTTTATATTGAATTTTACACACTGTCGCTTATAACGTATCGAAGAGTATATTGCTGGTTACTAATTATGAGCCACTATGAATTACCCACGTAGGCGAAAGTTATACATTGGGAATCCTTGGACAAGGATCACTATTCCACGTAATCACTGTTTGACTTTTACTACGTGACTAATAAATACATAAACTAGATAAGTAACTCATGGCTCATTAAACTGTGAGATCCTTTATAAACTTCTCACATCTAATTCTTAAGTTGTGTCCCTAACGCGATAAATTGCTGCATTTTGTCAGGGTATAATGGGAGCTAGTATGGATTACACTAATCTATCAATCTTATGCAGACACCCACTGTTTTCCCACCAAAACTCACCAACTTTACAATACAATTACATAACGAACAAAATAGATAAAAATATAAACTTAATGTTTTTATAAATACAATTGATTATATTTAATTCGTATATCTTCTTTTATTTAACTACAATATATTTGCACCTTTTATTATAAAGTAAAGTTGATTAAAATATTTTCCCCACCAAAAAGTTTAGCTTTTTGGTGGAACAATTACTTTTCTTAACTTTACATAGATTCAATTTTATCATTATACCTAATAACACGTAATGACTTTTATAAATAGCTTATTTAATTAAAGCTTTAATTTATTTTAAAGACGTTATATTTTTATCTATTTTCTTCGCTATGTAATTGTATTATAAAGTTGGTGAGTTTTGGTGGGAAAACAGTGGGTGTCTGCATAAGATTGATAGGTTATTGTAAGCATAGATCGACGCTCACTTGATATATAAGAGGCGTAAAGCGCCCCTCGTAGAGGATAAAAGGTTAAGCGTTAATAGATTCATATTATTATACGGCTACTATACAGCAGCTTCGCTGCTGCTTCTAACATTCACTCTACGTGTGACATCCATCAAGGGTTCTCTCTGGCACATTTAAACTCTAACCATCACCGTCACAGCATCCATTTTAATAGCCGGCACAGTATTAACGGCAAGATTAATATTACTAATCCAATATCTAGGCTGTTTTTTTGGGCATAGAGGAGTGTTATAAAAGTAAGAGGTTGGCCAGTAAGCACCTTCAAGATAGATTGCCAATTAGCACTAGAACTTCTCACTTAACTGTCTCAAGCTCAATGATCAATTCAAGATTGATAGATGCGTGCTTCTTGCATTTCTGTTGTACTATTTCGATTCAACTACGACCGCAACTATACGTGCCGAGAGGCTGTTCAAATTAAGCAGCACATGAGTTCATTTGAGGTGGACGTACGAGCGTGAACAGATGGTTGTGAAGAAACGAGCGGATGTTATGATTTTTATTATAAAGAATTCATCGAGTGTCTCAAATAGGACCTAGGTGAATACCTTGAATGAGTATAGAGTAGGTATAGGCCATTGTCTAGATAATCTTCGCTGCGGGGTCGTGTGACTTGGTTCCCCAAGAGCTGGGATTGAGGAACTCTACTTTTACCTGCGTGTATCAAACGTATGATCTGGCTTAACAAGTGCTATTCACATGACTGGCGGTGCTTAGTCTCGGAAAACTCAGTATATTAAAAAGTCTCCTTACTTGACTTACATGTTCCATTCTCAGGACTTGAAACCATCTGCTCTTAACGTGCCATTAAGAAATCTGGGAGCTCGCCTGGAGTCTTCATGCCACATTTGGTTTGTTAATAAATACATTCATTGGATTGGGGGAATTGGAAAGGGTTAGAATATTGGTTTTGGGGTTCCTGTCGGTTGATGGTCGATGTATACAATATAATACATCAAATCTTGGAGTAAGGGGCACGTTACCACGAAAAAGAGTATCATAGGGGGTCAATGAGGCGTATCCCGCGTACGAATTAACTTGTATACACCGGAGTATGTTCTTCTCCGGTATTCATTCTCAACATAAAGTTAACGATCAGCGCATTTGGGCTATGGATAGGCATGTGTAGATAATCAACGACCACTACGTCGGCCCTACTTAAGGTCATGGCCTAGCTGCCCGACCGCAAGTAGGATTCTCAAAATGGGCCAATTATGTTTAAACACGCGCGGAACACATTCTGTGCGACAAGAATTCGGAGACGGCCCTTCGACCGTCGGCTCGAAACATCGTGTCGTTATGGAAAGCCCCATCTACAGCTTTCCTCGTCACAGGTAGTTGTAGGTCCAAACACCGGTCATAGAGCTGCTGACTGAGTTCTTTAGGAACTAGTTCATCCTTCGCTGCTTCTAGAATGAATACCTCAGGGGGAGAATTTCCGGTTTCATACTTCCGTGATATAATCCCCAGGTTCTTCCAGCTGTCGAGGTGGTTCCGCAGAAACGGCCAGAGGTACCGATATGGCAACCACTTCTGCGGGTAGAGAACTTCTAGCATGGCCCGAATTGAAGTGAATGGGGTTTCGAGAATCAAGGAATCCAAATGTACGTTTGCCGGTATTATGGCCTCGGCTGCGAGGTTCGTAGCGACACCCGCTCCAATACTTTGGCCCCAGAGGATGACCTTTGCCGAGGGTCTCGACTCTTGGTTCTCTCCACTGTAAGAATTATGATGCAGCTGAGAAATCCAGCTAAGGGCAGCGGCAGTATCCATATTGAGACCCTTTTCGGTAGGACGGCCTCGCGAAGTCCAATAGCCCCTATAGCTAAGACATGCAGTTGTGCATCGAACATTTCGATCATCCCATTGTGACGAACGTCTCTTTAGCATGCAGAGGATCGAGGAAAGGTCGGGTAAGCGAGGGGGGATGGACGAGGCGTTCCCTATCGTCAATCGTGAGCTGGATCTCGATCTTTACCCCACAGAAGCAGAAATGCAATGCAGACCCTGTAAATAGAGTATGTAGAATGCAACATTTGGCCCCGAAGACGTTGCACCAGAACCAAGTTCCATGTCCGTAATACAGAGAGCAAGATCTGTCCCGTCAGCTGCGCGGATTCTTTCTTCCCGCCACTTAATGCCGGCACACCGACTGGCGTGATCTTCGATCTTCTCCCAACGCGCATTGGGTGGTAGGCCCGGCATGTATATGATCTTATTCTGAAAAATGACCAACATCAAACACTTCCAAGTCCACAATGCGACGAATAAGCCGCTGAACACTACGGGAGCGAGCACCAGACCTTCAACGTGGTACCTTCTCCTGCATGTAAATGAGTTGTCGATGCGGGGTGTCGTGGGATACCGTGACGGGACAATTGCCAACTTTGGGATACCCCGAATGGAGAACCGGGAAAGACGGCGAATAGTCAAGAACATCGTGATTAGAAACTCGAGATCATGGTTGAATGGCTGAAGATGGGATATGCGGGGTGAAGCGATGCGCGCGAAATATGCGAGTGGATGGTAAAATTATGATGATGCATTTCTCGACATTAAAATGGTGTGCTTTGAGATGCACGAGAGCACAAAGGGAGAAGAATTCTCGATCGCGAATTGTTATACGTCGTTCTCAATATATGGGATTTTACTTTTGCATATGGAAGTTTTTAAGTTGGAGAATCTTGAGCTTTATGACGATGCCAGGGGGGGAGGGGGGGGGCAGCAGGGCAGGGGGGATGCCATCATCTTGTCCCATAAAAAAAGACTAGCGTCCCGCCTGTCAATCCTCAAGTGCTTCCAGCCTACTTCCAGCCTACTTCCAGCATAAATAGCTCTTTCCACATTTCAACCGACTTCCATATGTGTGTTAGGTACTTACCTAATATATGTTCACTAAAAGATATATCTTAACGCTTAAGTTCTTCTCTTTGGGTTAGGTATATTATTGCAGTACATACCTACGTGCTAAATAAACGGTAGCACAGCATTTAGGTATGTATACCTTATCTTAGGCATATTTTAGGTACCTATCTAAGGCAACTACCTCCTATCAACACCCGATCCAACCAGCACATTGAATACACTATCACTATCACTATCATAAACATCGTCGTCATCAGGGACCCTGCAGTACAGTGCTTGCACGTGGTACATGTCATAATGGGGCTAATATTCCCCGCTCCTAGCATCAACCTGGACTAACTAGAACTAAAGTCTAGAACTCTATTGGATTAATACATAGATATCGGTGGATCGGTGGATCGATACCACGGTACAACGACTTTACGAAATAACGCTAGCGCAGTAACCAGTAACTCTACCTCCATACCAAATTCCGCCCGGCATGTCTCCAAATATTCTACAACTTTCTTCTTTCTTAGCCTGTCCGTCACCGAGCCCGCGATTCTTCATCTTCCGTCCCTCTTCACAAACTACTTCTACCACTACCAAATCCTATAAGATGCCTGGCCAATTAAACGGCGACGCTGGTCACGAGCCATCCGCCGACCACCATATAGAAGTGGTTGAAGATGAGACCCGTTCCGAGCGGGGAGACGGCCATCCGAGCCCCGGGTTAAGAGACAGCAAAGGCTGGGACGGCAAGCTGCGAGTCGACCGCAATGCCCTCTTCAAGAATCCCGAAGCTCTGTCGGATCCCGAATATTCGGACGATGAAAACGTACTTCCAGGAGAAGAAATAAGTGCAGATGAGGGTAAGTTGATAGTTTATTTAATACCCTCTCCCTATCTTCTACTAGCATATTAATCAGCGGAACTCCTTTACTGACCGTTGGTGTAGACCTCCTTGACGATGAAGATCCCGATACGGACGATATCAGTCTTACACATTCGCGAATCTCTTCTATCTCTGCTCTCCGGTTAGAGCGATTTAAGAAGGTTGTACGATTATGCCTTCGCCAAAACCTAGTCCAGCACATCGAGGGGCTCTCCGACTTAGGCCCCACTCTAGAGGAGCTTGACCTATACGACAACCTCATTTCACACATCAGGGGTTTAGATGACTTAACCAACCTCACGACCCTCGATCTCAGCTTCAACAAGATCAAGCATATCAAGCATATCGAGCACTTAACGGAACTTACCGATCTCTTCTTCGTATCCAACAAGATCAGTACCATCGACGGACTGTCGACTTTAACAAAACTCCGTCAGCTCGAGTTGGGCTCGAATAGGATAAGGGAGATCAAGAATCTCGATGCGTTGAAGAATTTGGAAGAACTTTGGCTAGCAAAGAACAAAATTACCGAACTGAAAGGCCTGGCTGGCCTGTCAAAATTAAGACTCCTGAGCATCCAATCGAATAGAATTAAAGACCTTTCCCCTCTGCGCGAAGTCCCTCAGTTGGAGGAGTTGTATATCTCGCATAATGCCCTCGAAAGCCTTGATGGCCTAGACGGAAACCCCAATCTAACCATCCTCGACATCTCGAATAACGCGATCCAGAGCCTAAAGGGCCTGAGCAATCTGAAGAACATCGAAGAAGTATGGGCAAGCTATAACCAAATATCAGACTTTGCAGATGTTGAGCGAGAGTTGGCCGACAAGGAGAATTTAACAACGGTGTATTTTGAGGGAAATCCTTTGCAGCTGAAACAGCCTGCTCTGTATCGAAATAAAGTGCGATTGGCGCTACCACAGGTTCAGCAAATCGATGCTAGTGAGTATTCATTACAGACAAACAAAGGGTCTAATGCTAACATTCGGGATAACAGCCTTTGTCAAGGCGGTTTAACCGCGGACCTATTCCCCTAAGATGGATATTTGTTTGATGTGTAGTTTCCATATTGCATAGCACGGCGTTCGGGAGAGGTTTACCTCGAAGGATTAGTTTGGGATCGAGCGAAAATAAGCCTTCCTTGTATTTTCAGATTAAGTCTCTTTAGGATCGCTTTAGGATAAGGTGCTCATTCGGGAGCAGACACTGTTGACGTTTTCAAGCTACCGTCAGGACATGTAACTCGGCAAAAAAAGGACGAACAGTGTTCGACACTGAATCTATGTCAAAAATAGCGATACGCTCGCGCAAACGGAAAATTACGAGTTCCACAGTGTATTCATCCCGTCAGTATTGATATCACGATACGGACTGGAAAAGTCTAGTCTACCTAGACACCATTCTAGCGAAATAACTCCCATCATCACAACAGACTTTACAATAGTGCCCACAATCGTCAATGTCAACGACGAAGATCCTCTACCAGCATGCACATTAGCTTACTTAAACCTGATTACGTCAAGAAGCTCAAGCGCAGAATACAATAGAACCCGCTGTCTAACTATCGGGCGTCTGTTTAACCAAAGATCCACATCTTATCCGTGTCAAAGTACTAATTAGAGAGACATGAAGGTTAGCATGTACTTAGATTTGGAGACCAGTAGGAAGTAAACAAATAAAGAAGTCGGGAATATCTAGACTCACGTTAGAAGGCTGGTTGAAGCGAATGCCCGCATCCTTGGCAGTGATGCTGTCGATATCGGCCTGCTCAAGATCGAATCCGGTACTGTCCAAGTTCTGGGCCATGATCTCGGGACGGACCGTCTTAGGGATAACGGCAAGGCCACGTTGAGTAGCCCATCGTAGGAGGATCTGCGAGGGTTGCTTGTTGTACTTCTCGGCCAAACTAATAATCAAATCGTCCTTCATCAAGGGCACGAGGGCCTGGGCGTGCTTGAATCCGAACTCAAGGAAAGAAGCAGGACCGAAGGAAGAGTAGGCCGTAACGGCGATACCCTCAGCCTTGCAGAGATTCAACAGCTCCTGTTGCACTAAGTATGGGTGGTGCTCGATCTGCAGAGCAGCTGGGGGAATGGTTGCGTATCGCAGCATGTCGTAGATCAGTTGCGCCTGGAAGTTTGACACGCCGATCGACTTGGCCAACCCCTTGTTCACCAACCCCTCCATGGAAGCCCACGTTATGTGCAACGGAGTGTTGGATCGGACAATGGTGGACTTGCCGTCGTAGTGCCATCCCGGAGGATACCGCACGGCCGGGTCGACGTACTTTAGAGCGCCGGGGAAGTGGATCAGGTATAAGTCGAAGTAGTCAAGACCCCAGTCGGCCAAGGAGCGCCTGCAAGCGGGCTCTACCTTGTCGCCATCCTCGAAGACGGGCCATAGCTTAGACGTAATGAAGAGATCCTCTCTCTTCACGATACCCTCCTTGATTGCACGCGCCACACCCTCACCACATTCTTTTTCGTTGCCATAATCTAACGTCACGAAGAGAACACATTAGCGACCTATGATAGTTCCTAGGTAGATCTTATTATTTAGTTAAAGAATCCGCTTCCACGTATATTAATACGCCTAGGATCTTTGCATAGTACCTAACATGAGATGCAGGCCAGGGGGGTACCCCTGAAATGCTGGGCAGCGGGGTAATAATACCCGAGGAGGGGCTCTTATTACTTCTGAGGACTGACTCTTCACGCGCCAACCTCGCGATAAAGTATAAGGAAAAGATAGATGGGATAGACATACCGCAGGCGCCGTCAAATAACCGGTAGCCGGTCTTGATAGCATTGTAAACCGTGTCGGCGGCAGTGGCATTGTCAACCTTCCACAGACCGAAGCCCACCTGGGGCATTTCATGGCCGCTGCTCAGCTTGATAGTCGGAGCCATTGTAGTCGACTTTATACTGAAGTGACGATAAGTGCTAGTGATCGGATAACAGTTCGATATCCCGGGGTACTTCAATGGCACGGCGAAGCGACGGGGGAGTAGACGAGAATTACGAGAAGAGAGAAACGCAATGACAGATCGCATGGTCCTCGCGGAGAGCTGTTGGTGGGAGCAAGTCTTTTATACCCTTTTTCCCTTCCAGCCACGAGAGTAAATAAGCTACCCTGTTGACTACCTACATCTCTACATCAACAAGCCCTACCACCCGCGACCGCATTCCTTATGTGGAGATATGCGCTTGTTAAAACACATTCGCCAAAGGAGGAAAAATTGGGCTGGCCGTATCTCCCCGAATAAACCCCATACACTACAAGTACTATCGTGGGCTCATGACTTAACTGATTGGCATGGATAATACCCTCCTCACGATAGAATGAAATCAGTCCTCCGCACGAAGAAGATGAGGGGAAGCATTGGCGAGCCTCTCATTTGCTCGTTTAAAGGTAAGAGATTGGGGCCAGAAGTCGTCGGCCGCTTGATGATCCAATATGTCTTAGAGGGGGGGAGGGCGGACGGGGGGAGGCGGGTATGTAGTATAAGTTCCAGCTAGAAAGCTCGCTAGGAACAGAACCGACGAGACGAGACGTAGATCGACGCTATCTCGAAAAAAGAGAAGAAAAAAAGAAAAGCCCCCCCAACTATCTACTAGCAGCGTGGATTGCAACGTTATGATTCGCTTGGGAGAATGATTTCGCCGAGACCCGACTTTGTTTTACCTTAACCGTCGTCGATTCGTCGATTGGAATACCCTCGTTGCTATACAATTTAGCCTGAATATCAACCGTGGGTACTATGGGGGTCCACTGCGGCTAATTCCCAATTATCTCTTCAATCTCATGCTTCCTTCTCTGCTTCTGTCACATTCATCCCACGTTTCTTTGCTGGATGTAGAAGAACTCCTCTCTTTTGTTCCCCCATTTTTGACATGTTATTAATCACAATTTCTTCAAGTCCAATACTACAGGTACTAGATAACGTAGGGACCTATGTAACTAGGAAGACTCGAAGGTAGGTCTATTCGACCAATCACGGTGCAGTTATTTTATTATCTGGCCGTTGTAGATCGGACTTGGCGATCTCGTATATGCCATTTAGATCTTCGACTCTGCGGCTCCTAATCCGCGCAGGTACTCTGGCGAACGTTACCCCAATTACTTCCTATCGTTGGCCCCCCAGCGGCTCGTCTAATCAAATGCAAGCAAGGTCTGGCGCAGTCTGGTAGCAATGAACCATAATAAAGTGATCCTGATGGATATGCAATGAACGTCCGAAGTTTACCTGCCCCTATATATTATCCATGATCCTCCCACCTATATTCAAATACTACTACTCAATACCTAAAATCTAGGTAGAGATCTAGTTATCAAGGTATTTCTAAGCTCTTATATCTATTAGGTACTCTTACTAATGATGGTAGGGTTATGGACTCATGGTACTAGTATAAAACCTTTTATAAGGGAGGGTTACTCCTAAGTTAAGGATATATTCATCTTACCTTCTTCCTAAGAAATTATAATAGTATTATGAAATACCCAAAGTAGATATGGTATCAGAATCGGTTGTATAAAGCGAGGTTTCAGCATCCCTTTATTGCTACCACATTATTGTCTAATTTGTAAACCTTAGAACTTTCAGTTCATGTAAAAAAAAAATCGATTGCAAAGTGTTGATCTTTTTATTTTTTATTGTATTTTATTTTAGTTTCCCAATAACTTTCAATCTTGAAAGGCATTTTCCGGAAGCGATCTCCTCTTTATTCGGTTCACCCTAATATAATATTCCAATTGTTCTTAGTATGCCCTTTAGGTCTTTGTCTGGCGGAAATAACCTTCTCAGCCTTACATACCTACCTAGTCAACGGCCGCAATTTTTCAATGTCTGTATAATTCATAATCATCATTAATACCTTTTACAACTATAGGGTGCGCGCAAATAGAAACACGGGGTGAAGTATTGATCCGTTGTAATCATGATTAATAGTAGGGGAACGAGGTCCCGCAAGCCGCAGAATTGGCCTTATGGCAGTAATCTTCTCTTGAGTAAGAAACCACCAAGAAATTAAAGCATGCATCAGACGCTAATGTTCGGGCTCAACTATAGAGCGTATTATAAGAGGCGTTAGAGTAAAAACTCCATCAGGTGAAGACCCGCGCTTCATACGTGCCCGAAGGTCGTTGAGAAGACTCCAGCAAAGCTTCGAAGAAAACCTTCCAGGGCGTACCCAATTCCAGAGAGTACTTGGTCATGGCGGCTTTGGTCTTGCCACGCTGGTATGTAACTTGAAGGATTTGCCAATTCCCCCTTCCCAGCACTATCTTATAGACGAATAGGCCTAGCATTCCTTACTAGCCATCACCCCAAACCCGAACCCCCCTATTAAATATATCATGACAAACAAAGCGTATACCATAATTAACGGTTAGTGCTATAGTGGAAAGTGAAGACCCTCAGCGGCCGCCTCCTTGACATTGCTGTTAAGACGAGTATTAGACAGGGCGACGAAGAGAAAGAATTAAGATCTGAGATATTTATTCAGGGTGTAAGTGATCATGCGCTCTTATTAAAGTTAGTATTATTGACTTTTCAACAGGACCTGCTCAAAGGCGCAGAACACATCGTCCAACTTATCGATGTCGAGGAAAACGTTTCAGATGCCGCCAAGCTCTACAACAATCGAGATGCAAAAGTACCAGTCATGATTATGGAAGTTCTCGAGAGATCTACGCTCGCAGATCTTATAGATCGGATTAACAAGGCAAGACTTATAAATTATGGATTTGTTTATGAAGCCGAAAGTATCTGGGCAGACAGACGATGGGAGAAGAGGGAACACGTACAAATGGGCTATATTCCTAATCGAATACTATGGAGACTTTTCTTGTGCTGTAAGCCAAAGCAGACCTAGATCGTAGGATTTATTGGAAAACTACTAAAAGAAAGCATTTAGTGGCCAGAGGCATAATCGGAATGGCGTTCGGGCCTCCAATGGACCCAACTTATGTAGAAGGGGAGCCTTATCGTGAAGAGGTACGAGAAGGCCGGCAAATTAAACGGCTACTTCACATGGACCTCGATATATATAACGGTTGGAGATTTCTTCATCTAATAACCTAAAACCTAAGTACAGGTAGCTAACAGCAGACAGTCCTTATCGGAGATATTAGCCACAGCTTACTCGACCCCGAGCATGTCATGTCCCCAAAATTAAAGGTTCGTTAACTCTTTATAAAACGCGTGCCCTACTATTGCTAACCAGCTGTTTCTCTAGATAGCCGACTTCGGGATTGCTATAGAGTTGCATAACCACATGCCGGTTAACCAGTATGAAGCTTCCTTTCCTAGTTCTCCCCCGTTTTGCGTAATACTTTATACGATGCGCATTATTAGATCTCTAATGTCTGATCCGTGATTTAGGAGAGAAGCCCTGTTACATAGAGGAAAGAAAGATTTTTACGCGCCAGTAAGTTGTTTAATCCCTATTTTGGCTAATTAAATTGCAACTCACATTACGAAGGAACAAAGAGACAAAACAAATTCCGCGCGGGATCCTCGTGGCATAGGACCTTCGATCAATGTATGGGCTATAGGTTTAGTAAGTATACTCCTCTCCGCGAGGAACTCTTGAGTTTGGTAATAACCTATGGTTATCGAGTAGATCATGTTGAACCTCTTAACGTTGGCACACCCGCAAGTTTCCTCGTGGGAGGCCAGAACAAGAACATATGCTGCACCCCGCCTAGGAGATCCCAATTATCAACAAGAATTCATAACCTGGGGCTGGTTCCTGCTTGATCACGAGGAGCACCATCCTAGTCCGTTTATTATGGCATTCGACTATGAACTTCGCCTGCTAATAGCACGTTGCTTGGAGACTTACGGCCCCAGACGTCCAGTGGCAAGCCAAGTCTTGGCAGTGATCGAGACAAATATCGCAGCCACAGACGCCAAGTCTCAGCGACTGTCCGACGAAAGAATTGCCCGGGAAACGGCTGAATACAGGCAGCGTCTGATACTAGAGGAGCAGAAGGAAGCTGAAGCCATGCAATATTCTGATTACTACGATCCTGATTTTGATGATTCGCGGGACTATGGACACTCAACTCGTCCACTAAACATTCATCAAAACGACCCGTTGGCCGTGGATCCGAATGAGATGAATCAGTGGCTGGATCAGCTAGACCCTGAGGCTCCGGCAATGTCCAATAGGGAAGCGTCGCCAATTTTCTATGGTTCTCAGAGAACTGCCATCCAGAGGCAGAGGAATCCACTCCTAGTACCCGTTTCGGAATCAGAAGATTCGCATATCAGCGACCCATGGGGTTGGATCATGGGAAACAACAACCCTCGCCCTCCCCCCATTCACCCTCAACCCCTTCCCGAAGCATACGACCCGGTCCCAATATACCAGCAACCTGCTGCGGAACCCTCAACCACCATTCCGGGACCCTCAACCGCCGTCCCGGGTCCGTCCACGGCTATTCCCGAACCTCCACCACCGCCGAGGCCAAGGACTCCAGCAGCCCAGAGAATCATCACACGCAACGACTACCGCCCGCTCGGGGAATTCCAGACGCCGCCCGAGCTCGAAGACGTCGATCTGCTTGTGAAGTTTTATAACGACCACATCCGCAACCCACCTCTAAGAACAGACCCTTACGCAGAGCTATGGGGACAGAGGACTCCCGAGCCAAGTATAACCACCGTAGTTAACCCGACACCCGGGCCCCATGTCAGGTGGGGGCCAACCCCGATGCCTCCCGGGGGGCTTCCCTCTGCGATTTGGAATCCTCCTCCTCTTCCCGGATACCCCCCCGCTCCTCCTCCTATTCATGGGATTCTAAAGCGGAGACCTGTTCCGCCACCAGCACCGGGACCTCCTGGTCCGCCACCAGCACCGGGACCTCCTGGTCCGCAACCAGCACCGGGACCTCCTTACCCTGTAAGTGATGATACAGGAGGTGATGACGATATATATAATGGTAAGACTTGATAACCCCCCCGAAGCATACCCTATTACCTATTATAAGACAAGCTGACCGTGTGCAGCTACTCCCCGTCCTCCCCCCCGTGCTTCACCTCATATAAAGTGGGCCATGTGATATAGCTTACTACGATCTAGGAGGGCTGCATCGCTGTACAATACAATAGCACTCGTTGTTTTCTTCGCTTCACTTTCGTTTTTCCATTGTATCGAACATTGATTTGACTTGATGGGGCGTTAAGGAAAGAGGGATGCTTAAATAAATATATTTAGACTATTGAAGTTAGGTTAGTTATGAAATATAACGAACCGAGTCGGAATTCCAGGCATAAATCGTATCTGACTATCTTACGTCTTGAATTTATCCTTGCCATTAGACGATCAGGCATGATAAATAAACTTGGGGTATTTCTCTATTTAAGCCCGTCGTCATACATAGGTACCTACCTACAGGTAATAGGGGCCTTCCCGTCCCCAACTCGCTTTCAGGTTGCCATCAAATATCCACCATACTCACCAAGCAATTCCTTTCTATCGATGCACAATAGATCCATTAACGCCGCTAGTATAATCTCTATAAGTACCGACCTACCTACGTATGCTCTTTAGACCGCCTATCCCCTTTCCTCTCCTTCTCCTTGCCCTTCCCCTTATCCTTCTCACTCGCATCTTCCCGATCCTCGCCCCTCTCCGTAACCACCAACCAAAAAGTCCCAGCTCCCAGCTCAAGCGGGCTAGGAACCCGTACGTCGAGCTCCGCAATATGTCCTCCCAGAGCAGCCAGCTGTCCTTCCGCGCTTTCGTCCTTACCCCCGCGTGAAGTCTGCAGTAACTCGTCGACGGACAGGCCGAGAACCTGGCCTAGTTCCGCCGTGTCTAGCAGATGGGCGTCGAGCCCGCGCCAGTGCAACCACTTGATGTTCGCGGCGGCCGTGTATGCGATGGCGCGCTCCTTTGGCGTCTTCGGCTCCCGGCTGGCGGCGTTTATAGCCGCGAACGGAAGTGTGACTGCGGCGCCGACGGCCCGGAGAGCGGTGGCAACTGGGATGCGGATGGTGGCGCCTACGACGTGAACTGCCGCGCCGACGACGTTGCCCGACTTGGCGGTATCCTTAATGGTTTGGCCCGAGGCTTTAATGTGCGCCATCGTGTCCTTGCCGAAGCGCTTGGGCACGTCGCCGACGTATTGCGCCATGTCGCCGGCATGGCTGATGGCTTTCTGCGAGACGGTCGCCGCTAGAAAGCCCGATAGAGTGCGGATGAATCCGAGCCAGGTTTCCTGTGTGATTCCATGGCGTAGTAGTGATGGCGAGGATGCTTCGAGGAAAGGTGAGGTGGGGTCTGGTTTGATCTGGGGGATTGCGATCGGACGCTTGTCGCTAGTATTGGCTGCTAAAGCCGAGTATGGTGGTAGGTCACTATCGGGAGGAAAATTGAAAGGGGATGCGGCTGTCGGCCCCGTTTCCGGTATCTCTGTGAAAGTCGAGGGACCGGAGAATTCTTCATATGCGGGGAGTTCCTCATCCTGTGCTTCCTTTTCCTTCGACTGTGCCATGGTGTAGATATTAGATTATAAATAGTATATTATCTTTTAAATTTTAATATTCAGTTATACTCCCGGGTTGACTAATGGATGATTCTTGGCTAAACTTCCATGAGAAAACTACGAGTATTAATAGTAGAATTTAGAACCACCTATTAAATGAAAAATGCCTGAGCTCCGGCATGGCGATGCCACTGCGCCGCTCTGGAGGTGGGGTAGCTACTCGTTGTGAGGCCTCTGAGAACTCAGCTGATGGAGATTATATATAAATAACGAAAGCGAGAACGAAAACAGTGGAGATATATCCATAGAACTAAGTAGGTTGGTTTAGTACTTTCTCAAGAGGTTTAACTTAGTAAAGTTATGACCAATATTTTAGAATCCTTCACTTGGTTATAGCTTCGACACAGAGCTAAGCCGCCAAGTAACTATAGGGCTGAGAGATCCTCAAGAACTATTAAAGGGCGATATCCATGGTGATGTGTGGCTCTATTCTACGTACCCGCGTAGTATTTTTGGGAATTAATGTATGATACTCACATAGGTTGATTGTACTTTAAATGCCTCAGGTTAATTCGAGTCATATTGTTCGCTTGGAGAGAACCTATGTAAGGTTGGGTACTTATCCTAAGCCAACACTGCGGCGATAGAATAGGTACCCTAGGTATACGCTATAGGTGGCTAGGCACTGATCCATACAGCAACTATTAATCCTTATTGGTGCAATGCAATGCTTATCTATTGAGTGGCTTCTCATTTCACCACTTCGAAATGCGGAGCGTAAGTATAACATACTTCTTAAATATTCCTATATTCATAGCCATACTCAATTTAATTTTGCCTGTTTTGATTAGGTAAAATTGGGTTACAGTAGTTAATACCATAAGCCCTTAAGAACAATCAAGGAAGAGAACTTAGCAAAGCGTGGTCACATAAATCGAGGTGACTGATAAAACTTAAATGAAGGGTATATACTTGCATTCGACTTGTGTCAAGGTCAAGCCACCGAAGTAACCAATTTATTGGTGTTACCTAGGTTTTTACACTTGTGCAAGTCATCAAGAAACTAAGTCTGACTATGACCACTAGACAACAGAGTATATTACCCTGCGGCTTGTCAACACTATCCATCATAAGACTCAAACGGACGGGAGATGATTGGAGGCTTCTCGGCATTTCCGTAATGTAGTACGGCTATGTGGCATTCAGATGAAGTGCCACCGACGATCGTTGCCAAGGTGCGTGATGTAATATGATAAGGTCTCACCCCGTCCTATCCAACTTCACGGCTCCCCTTAGACAGCCTCTGCATATATATAAGGTTCGGCTTTTTTTGTTTCATGTTTCCAGGAGTCGCCGTGTATAGCACGTTATCATTGACGTAGTCGGCTTTATTATCGCCTTACCCTTGAGAACCTGGGGTAACGTTCATATGGACTTTCTATAATAGGCAGTTCAGAGCATCGCCGACCCACTTGATCACTCAAGCTGCATTGATATCCCGGACTTCCTTAATTACTTTCTTGATTACAAGATACTATAGTATTATCCACCAGGTACACAACATATAGGTAATCAAGAGACACTTCAGATGGTGAACTAGATATCCCGTCTCTATAACGTATAGGCTCTTTATTTGCTCTAGATAGTAAATAATAACTTGAGCATGTTTTATATATGTTAGAAAATTATGGTTGCCACTTCATCTTGTGATATCAATCAATCTCGATGACTGACTGAAACATGCGGGAAAAGGTAGCATATGCAAGACATTAGGGTGGCATGAGGCTCTAGGCTAACAGCTACCTAAATCAAACACTCAATCTGGAATGCAACGACAAGGATAAAATAGGAGGTGCGGGAGGAAATTAACTACTTAACGTTGCACTTCATTCCAGCATGCGGATGGACTTAAACACACCTAACGTACGTAGGTATCTATCTATATATGTATGAGGGAGTGCATCAAGTGTTGTTCGATCTTTGATTTCCACCTTGTGTCGTTGCCAACCGGAACCCATCCTACTCCTGAAAGATCACTTAGTCGTTAAACTTAAGTATTCGGACCTAACATGCATATCTCTCGAGCTGTAACAACCGCAACCGCCGCGGCGGCACCGCGGTTCGCCATGTACTACGACCAGTGGCACACTGCATCTCCCAGCAAGGACCAGATGGCCGGAGTAACACATGTAATCACCGCATTTGCCGGCACTACACTATTCACAAGCGACCCGGCCGGCTCTTACTCGCCGTTCGTAGACGTAGGAACACTCCGCAACCAATTTCCTGACGGAACAAAGATGTGTGTAGCGATCGGAGGATGGGGTGACACTTCCGGATTTTCCGTCGGCCAAAAGGACGATGCATCGAGGAAGACTTACGCGAAGGGTGTTGCGGCGATGCTCGAAAGCCACGGTTACGACTGCGTTGGTAAGTAGCTCTAATTCCAAGAGAATAAAACAAAATAAAAATCCGCAAGATCTATATCGTTAGCTAGGTTCTAACCCTCGGTAGACGTTGACTGGGAATACCCCGGTGGTAATGGCGAAGATTATAAGCAGAACCCCAACTCCGGCAAGGTCGACGAGATCGCCAACTACGCCTTGCTACTGCAGGAAATCAAGTCAGCGATCGGCGACAAGGAGCTTTCCATCGCGGTTCCCGGCCTCGAAAGGGACATGATTGCCTTCACGTCTGAGCAAGTCCCCAAGATCAACGCAGCCGTCGATGTAGTTAACGTAAGTCGCACGTATACCGGTAACACGCTCCAGACAGAGGCTAACAAGAGCTCCTCCCCGACAGGTTATGGCGTACGACTTGATGAACAGGTAAACGCTACCTACCAAACGCGATATCCGTCTAGCAAACACCCAACTAACCCTACCCCTTCCATAGACGCGACACCCAAACCACACACCACACCTCCGTCAAAGCATCCCTAGCAACCGTCGACAAGTACATCTCGCTAGGCATGGACGCCTCCAAGCTGAACCTCGGCTTCGCCTTCTACGCGAAGTACTTCGTCACGCAAGGCGAATGCACGCAGCCGATCGGGTGCCCCACGGTCGAACTAGAGGACGCCAACGGCGGCGACACAGGCAAATCCGGCGCCGTGACGTTCCTCGAGGGGCCCCCGGTGCTATCCAGCGGGACGGCCGACGCCGAGGAAGGCGGCCAGTGGTACTGGGACGCGGCCGAGAGCAAGTTCTGGACGTGGGACACGCCCGACTTCATAGCGCAGAAGTTCGAGCAGATTGTTAAAGCTAGGGGGCTGGGCGGCGTTAGTAAGTTTTATCTACCTACCCTATTTCTTGTTGTCCATCGGTATACCTATTCTCTGGGAAAGGGGGGGAAAGAAGCTGACTTGTTCGCGTGCAGTGGCTTGGAGCTTGGGTGAGGATTCGGCAGATTGGACGTACGTCAAGGCTATCCAGGCTGGTTTGGCCACGCTATAAGCGATCACGTTGTGATATCCCCTCTTACAGACGGGTTTGTTCGATGCCATTTCGTGTAAATATTTTCAGCCGAGACGTTGGGTCTTGGGACCTTTGTATATACTATAACTTCCATGCATTATATCAAATCAGTATATCTTGAGCATAATCGATTTTCTACCACAAAAATTGCCTGTTAGTCTAAGAAAGTAATAATTGGATCTGATCATGAAACAAGATTTCATGAGAAAATGTAGTCCATAGCCCCAAAGCTAGGTGGAAATCAAGGCTGCATTTGATTTAGCACAGAATGATATTTGATATAGAGTAGGCAGTACCGCTATATTCAGAGATTATCGGGTATCTAAGACCGTACGAAAGGACAAGACCTACTATTCGCAGGCGATTTCCGATTCATTAACAATTCCGCCCAATCCTACAAGATCTGTCCCACTACTCTTCATCTTCATCAGAAGACTCCTCATCCTCATCGTCAAAATCTTCCATTTCTTCGTCTTCCTTCTCCAATCGAGCAGCGTTCTCTTCCAGCGCCTCCTGCTGCTCTTCCTTTCGTTTCCGCTCGTCCTCTTTCCTAGCCTGCTCTAGCATCTTAGCCTTCTCCGCTCCTGCCTTTCTCTGAGCAACGACATAGGCGCCAACCGGCGTCTTTTCCCACTCGAAGTCCTTTAGGAACGCATCGACCTGTGACCGATCTCTAGGCGCAAAGTCGACCTTGGCCCTTTTACCTTCGATGAACTTCGTATTTGCCTCAAGCTTTTGAACTAGTAAGACAAGGCCAGCGCGAAGCTTGCTATTGTTGTTTCCGCCTGTCTTCTTTCTTGACTGCTTGAGCCATCGCTTAAGCATGATGATAACAGGCAGAGCAAACTCAGGGAACGCTATATTCGTAGACCATAGGACAAAGTACTCCGAGAATAGCTCTACTACCTGTTCCCCGACTCCGTCTTGATAAACTCGTGTCCGTAGATATGCCTTGGGGGCCTTGTAGGCTATGTGGAAATCGAGAGGCTTAATAGTTGACTGCTTTGGTGACTTCCTTATTTCTGCGGAGTTTAAGACTTCTAATAGGGCTGATGCCAGCGGGATATAGGTTCCAGTCGACCGTGAAACACGAAGAAGCGACCTGATCATATGGAATCGAAGAGGGAAATAGGTTGCGGTCGGTATTAGGCGCATGGCGCCAAGTGTAACTTGGACAAGCGGGTAGATGAGGGGCCTGAGCTGGGATTCTTTCCCAGTTTCCGCCTCCTTTAACGGACTGCAATGCTCCGATAGTACACAGGACCAGAAATCCACCGAGTGTACATACTGCCAATTGTAGATGGTTCTATACGAGTCGTTCTGGTTATGTACGATGCTGTTGCGTAGGTGGATAGCAAGTTGGCGGATGAAAGTGAAAGCCGTCGTATAGCCAATATTTTGGTCTAGGGCCCAGAGCTCGGCGGCAGAATTTTTCATTAAGTTGATTCCTTGTATCGTGTTGACGTTTGTCACACGAGATCCTGCGACTAAACCTTGGTAGGTTGCTTTCAAGACAGCTTCTCTGATACCTTTGTCGCCCACGACGACCAGTCGTCGCAAAACTAAGAAGGCAGTAATTCGAGTTGAGTCGCTACTCGTCGATTGCGACCAGAATCCGACAACAGCTTTGATCAAACTTTTCAGTAGCTTTCGGAAACTCAAGAGGTAAGGGACAAGAGGCGTGATGGCAGATAATGTCAGCTTGAGGGTAGCATCGTCTGATAGCGTGCCGACCAAGTATAAGATGGAGGATATGAAAGATTTTAGGAGCATTGAAAGAGTTTTAAACTTCTTGGTATCCGAAGGGACATGGACCTTGCCAGATGAAGACTCCTTGATAGGAACATGGTGCTGAATGACTTCGGGTATTTGCTTGAGCGCAACAATGAGGATGTCGTGGAAAACTTCCGGGCTTGATATCTTATACGTATGTTTCCTTCCCTGCTCTTCGTCGTCTTCGTTTAAGTGTGCCGCGGATCTGAATGCCAAAACCACCTGCCTCGCAGCTCTGAGTGATTGTTTATCTGACAATGCTGTCTTCCACCGCGAAACCATTGCCTGCGTCAGCTCGTTGTCGACTTTATCTTCTTCGTCCACGTCATCTGTCTTTCCTTGTTTCTTTTCCTTCTTTCGTTTCTTCTTGGGTTGGTCTTCTTCCTCACTAGCGCTCAACTCATCTACTTCAGCCAGGTCTGCATCATCGAATTCTAACGCTTCAGGATCGTTCTCTTTTAAGAATTTGTAGAATTCGGGGTCTTCCTGAGCAAGGGCGTCCATCGCCTCTTTACTCATGCCGATGTCATCGGCGTCTTCGTCGCCTGAATCTTCACTTTCGCTGGCGACGGGCATTTCATCGGCGGATATGTCAATGTCGCTACCTTCATCCGAAGTAGCGTCGTCCTCGATAGGCTCGTCTCGCTTGCGTTTTCCTAGCTTCTTAGACGTCTTCTTGGTTGGTTGGGTTTTGTCGATTATCTCAAATCCACCACCGAAGAACTCATCGACGCTCATCTCATTGACATTGGATGTTCTCTTGGAGCCATTGGGCTTATTGGACTTTTCACCATCCTCGGTGCCCTTGTAGAACTCGGCATCTTTCGCCTTTTTGAATTGCTTCTTGGCCTGGACCTGTTGCCTCTGCTTTATTTTTGCAGTCGATTTCCGTTGATCTAAAACACCTTTTAGATGTTTCTGCTCGAACTTCTTCGTTGCTTTGAAATTTTTCTTTGGGCCCGCCATTTTTAAATTTGTCACGGAGTTGTGACGACGTAGTTCAACAATTGCGCAATGAACTTGGTAAGTGATTGATTGTACGGGTGCTGCAACGACAAGCGCGACAAACCAAATTTTTTTAGACAAGCTTATCGCGGGGTCCTTATCGCAATCTATGTACATAGCAGCCCAGTGCTAAGCCTAATACAATTACGGTTGGCTGATAGCTGCATGGGTAGGTACCTTACTTAGGTAAGCTATTCAACAAGGTAACTGCAAGTTGTTATTGAAAGTGAACCAATTACTTCACCATCAACTGTCCCCATTACATACTTCTCTAATCTAGAACTTGGTCTCTTCTTTTCCAGGAGTTATTACCTAAGGACTTATCAATATACAGGCTGTACAAGATGAATCCCCGCCAGGCTTATGCCCCAACGCCCCATAGCTATGTTCCTAATACCGCCCTATCAGCTACGATAAATCTAGATGAGGTATGCATTTAATCCCCTACTCTACGTTACTCATGAACCTATGCTTATAACTCCGCAGGAAGTGAAGCTAGCCGACACCCGCGCTGAGAGGGATTTACAAGATTCTCTTGCTGAGATCTTTTCTATCATCGTCACCTTAGACGAACTAGAGAGGGCATTTCTCAAAGATGCCATTCCCGAAACCGACTATACTGAGATCTGCGAACGATCACTAAAACAGTATAAGTCTATTCTAGCAGACGAAACTGTGGCTAAAGCTTTTGTCGGCCTAGAAGAGTTCAAGGCCGAGTGGGATGTAAGGAAATCTGTTATATCCCATAACTAGCACTAATTACATTCTTATAGCTCGAAGTCCCCAGGGCGACAGAGCGGCTTAGAGTAGGCATGCCATCAACTGCTGTCACTGCATCAACAGGGGCCGCTCAACCATCAGCTTCAGCAAGCAACAAGTCCGGTGCTCTCATCCTTGAAGCGACACAGGACTTCATCACTTTCCTAGATGCCTTGCGCCTCGGACTTCTAGCGAAGGATCAACTACACCCTCTCTTGACTGACGTTATCCAGAGCGTCAATAAAGTTACTGATCGGGATTTTGAAAATCGCGGCAAAATTGTGCAGTGGCTGATTACATTAAACCAGATGAAGGCGACCGAGGAGTTGAGCGAACAGCAGGCTAGGGAGCTCGAGTTGGATATTAACTCGGCGTACTTGGGTTTCAAGAATGCGCTGAACTAATACGCCTAAAACATATTAAGGTCATATATCGAGTTATCTATCAATGATATAGGCATTGACACAATGCCTCTTGATATTCTTAGATGACTGATGACCGATAACCGCAGAAGGGCGTTCAGGAAGAGAGTGGGTCTTAGATTCCGTCATTTACTGGCCAATTGGCCTAAACGGACCCACCATTAGGGCGCGATCTGTCATGCCCAAGAAACATCTCATCAAGTACCTATTTGAGGCGAGGCTCATGAGGTGTAATTTGTCGATGGACTTAAGAACGTCAAAATAACCCTCAAACCGAACCTAACGTATCCATCTTAAGTACGAAAATATTAACCTATTCGAACATTAATTACACTATCGAAATCTTCAATATGCAGCGCACCTATCTCGCGTTCCATCATAACGCTAAGCTCCATACCCTACAAACTGTAGTCACTGCAGTTCGCTCGATAGCAGCTCTCGAGGAGGCTAACAAGGGGCTTTTCAAACAAGCCAAGGAAGATGACCATGTCGTAGTTACGGAGCAGACTATATTCCACCCTCAAGGCGGAGGTCAACCTTCTGATGTTGGTGTGATGAAAAGCCCCGAAGGTGCGGATTTTGATGTATCCATGGTGCGCACTAGTGCTACAAACGACGGCGAGATACTGCATTTTGGCAGATTCGCGAATAATGCGACCATTTTTAAGGCTGGGGACTCAGTCACTCAAACCATTGATAGTGAGAAGCGGAATCTATACTCCCGGTATCATACAGCCGGACACGTTCTCGGCGCAGCCGTTCGACATCTCCTCGAGAAAGAGATAGCTAACTTCGATGAACTAAAAGCATCGCATTTCCCCGATTCTGCTGCTTGTGAATTCCAAGGTCTCATTGAAGGGAAATGGAAGGATGCTATCCAAACGCGGTTGGATGAGTACATTAGCAAAGACATGCCAGTTGAAATAGATTGGTGGGACGAGGACGACTTCAAAGTAAATGGACTTGAAAGATTAATACCCGACCGCAAAGCGATGGGTATGACAGATGATGAGAAATTCCGAGTCGTGAAGATTGTCGGAGCCGAAACTTATCCCTGCGGCGGCACGCATGTTGACAGTACAGAGCAATGCGGAAAGACCAATGTGAAGAAGATTAGTCGGACGAAAGGGACAAGCCGGGTGAGCTACGTGCTACCTTAGCAGTTGGCCGCCAGAACGGTCAGATACGGCCTCTCGCAGCTACAATAAAACTTACCTAATGTAACCTACCAGGAGCTTGATACCGGGCTCATTCCAATTAGAGCCATCCGACGTTTGTCTACGGGTGTTGTGCGACGTACTCTTTAATAAACACAATTGGTCCCTCACGTCTCGATGGTTCTTAAGCCGATGCTGCAGATCTTATGAAATATTCGGCCTCTATAAGCAGCCCAGCCGTGTTTTCTGGACTGAGTCCGTGCCCAGAGCCTGGCGTGAATGTCAGATAGCCTTACCTAACTTAGGCATTGTTGCCCATTCGAATTACAATATTCCAACACGTGGGTGCATAATTTTACCTGGCATAATTCTGGGCCGAAGATCAAATCTAACCCATTGCCAACTTTCATAAGTCTAAATGGCGGCTAGCTGACGTATCTTTCGAAAATCATAGTACAATGGAGCTACGTACCTAGACATCAACCCGGATGAATCAGCAAGAAACGGCTTCAGACATGCTCCCTTGCAACAAGGTATAGGGTATCATTTGACCTTTGGTCCCTGTGGGACTGCTGCAAGAAATCCAATGCCGATCATGGGAACCTGGAATTCAATCGAGAACGTATATTTTCCTTCATATTCATCACCAATATCGAATCAAGTATACCATTCGCTGAGAGTTTTGCCAATACTGCACATCAACCCGCGCGCCACCCAACTTAAGCGGCTAGCGCGAATAGCTATCCTCTCAAACAGCACTATCCTGCACCTTCTGTACAAGTCGAGTTTGAAAATGTTTAGCGTGGATGGGCCTTGGGCGATGCTGTGTAAGAGGGATTGTTTCCATAAGACCCGAACATGTGGTCCAAATGATTGGCTAAGACAACCGTAACTAACTCTTGTCAAAACGCCTAAAACTTTATTACATTGGTGGGGTTTCCTTCTTAGTGGGGTACAAAGTTCAGGGTCTTTTTTGCTGCACAGGCAAATAATTCTGATACTCCTCAACCTACTACCTTGACTACCTTTTGCATGTGTGCGGATTATACCTACACGTATATCCAATTGTCAGATTACCGACATCCCACTCACCATGCATGCATGTAAGTACTCCCTTTGGTCATGGGGTAACTCAAAATGCAAGTAGCCAAAGCTTTTCTGTTGGCAAAAGGTAGGCAACTAGTACTAAGGGCTCTCTCATATATATTCCTCTATGTTCTACCGTTAATTCTCCCCCCCCTTTTTCCTTTTTTGTTCCCTATACCAGATATTCTTACCAATTGCTGTAATTCGGTTCAACACATCGAAGGAATTTCAACATCCCACTCTCATTACCCAAGCAATGAGAGAGTATCATGGCTTTTCTTGGTGGTAACATCTTACCCCCTGACCCGCATACAAATATCTATCTTGCTGGAGTAGCAGTTGTCCTATTGGTAGGCGTATGCTACTCTACAGTACTTACGAAGAAAGCAAAAGACGGCGAGAATCCTGGTCTCGTACAGTCGTTGTGGCTTTTCTTCTACACATGCTTCCTCAAACCGCATGATGGCGGCAACAATGGCAACCAGCAGGATGCCCTTGAGAGCTTTTACAAGACGCAAGCCGGTGCGTACGATGCGACGAGAAAGGCCCTCCTAAAAGGTCGGGAGGACATGTTAGCTCTCGCAGCTGCTCAGCTCTCTCATCGAGCAACAAAAGGCGAAGAGAAGAAGAGACGTATTTGGGTAGACGTACGTACTCAACCATAATTAGGTTTAAAAATCACCAAGGTCACTAACCATACAAGTAGGTTGGTGGAGGGACTGGCTGGAACATTGAGTCTATGTCCAAATTTGTCGATGTTGCACAGTTCTTTGATAGTGTTTACCTGGTTGACTTCTCCCCATCTCTCTGCGAAGTCGCTCGCAAGCGTTTTGAGAGACTAGGGTGGACAAATGTCAAAGTTATCTGCCAGGATGCAAGAAAATTCCGCTTGGAGGACCACGAGCCCTCTTACCAGGGTAGACGTGCCTCCGGTTCCCCGAATCAAAACTATTTCTCCCAGGAAACCCCCGGACATGGCGGTGCCGACTTGATCACTATGTCATACAGCTTATCTATGATTGTAAGTATGAATCGATTGAGGCATATCGTACATTTACTTACAAAGTTATAGCCCGACTACTATTCTGTCATTGACTCGCTGCCGTCTTTACTAGCTCCGAATGGTATAGTTGGCGTGGTTGACTTTTATGTTCAATCTCAAGTCGATATCAGTTTCCGAAACTATACTGGTGGCCACGCTAACCGCCATGTCAACTTCTTCGGTAGGACATTCTGGCGGGCATGGTTTGATATTGACCGAGTTGCTCTCGAGCCTGGAAGGCGTGACTACCTCGAGTATAGCTTCGGTACAGTCTTGAATGTGAACAACCGAAACTACGTTTTAGGTGCGATTCCCTATTACATATGGCTAGGAACTCATAAGCGACCATCATCATCTGGCCTTCCACACGAAATTGTTGAAAAGGTGGATGCTCTGGTTACCGAGTCACCTTACCTTTACCCAGCCAATCACTCAGCCGCTCTGTCTCGCGCAGTTGAAAGGGCCACACCAGAGATCCGATCTAAGGCTTTCGACGCCGCTATTGTTAATCTTTCTTCCAACTTGCCTCTTCCTTCTTTTTTCTATCAGAACCATCACTATAGGATTTATTACGACGATCAGCTCAAGAAACACACTCAATTCAATGACGAGTATATCTATGCCTTCACTTGGGAAGATACTCGCGTCGATGAACGCATCCTCAAGCTAAAGTCGGACGATGTAGTGCTAGCCATCACCAGCGCCGGCGACAACCTTCTTTCTTATGCTCTACAGGGACCAGCTAGAATTCACGCAGTCGATTTGAACCCGACGCAGAACCACCTTCTCGAGCTTAAAGTAGCCGCATTCTCTTCTCTCCCTTATGAAGATTTCTGGAAGATTTTCGGCGAGGGCAAACACCCCGAGTTCCGCTCCTTGCTCATCTCGAAGATGTCTCCTCACCTATCTAGTCGTGCATTTCAATACTGGCTTAGCAACCACCATATCTTCACTAAGACCCAGGGTGGTCTGTACGACACGGGTGGATCGAAACATGGAATTCGCATCTTCCGCTGGATTTCTCGCGTATTTGGATGCCGATCTGCTGTTAAAGAGTTACTCGCTGCCAAGACCTTAAATGAACAACGTGAAATTTGGCGCAACAAGATTCGCCCGGCACTCCTTTCCCGCTTAGTCTCCAAGTTTGTCGTGAGCCAAGAGTCCTTTCTGTGGACGGCACTTGGAGTGCCCAAGAACCAGCTCGCAATCATTGAAGAGGATCATGCTGTATCGGAAGCGGTTTGCGGTCCTAACGCACGGGCCAAGAACACGCGCTCCCACGCCATCTGGGAGTATATGGTCAATACGCTGGATCCGATGGTAGAGACGACGCACATCGCGGCTGACAATCCGTACTACCTAGTGTGTCTTGACGGTAAGTTCAGTCGAACTTGCCATCCAGACTACCTGTCACCTCAAGCGCACGCCCGACTCTCTCGCCCGGGGGCGTTCGATGGGTTACGCATCCACACGGACGAGATCGACGAAGTGCTCGCACGCATCGCGCCCGGTACCCTGACAGTGGCTGTTGTTATGGATAGTATGGACTGGTTCGATCCAGGATCGAACGCTGCGGCAGCACAAATTACTAAGCTCAACCGGGCGTTACGCATGGGAGGACGTGTTATGTTACGCTCCGGGGGTCTTCGGCCTTGGTACCTAGCCGAGTTCGAACGACACGGATTTTCAGCCAAATGTATGGGCGAACGCACGGAAGGTAAATGCATCGACCGTGTGAACATGTATGCAAGCTGCTGGATCTGCACCAAGCGCGAAAACCTGCCCCCGCCGAGTCCAGAGACGGAGTCGGTAGCCGGTTCCGAGATCACTTCTTTACAGATCTAAGACGTCTTCCAACGCATCAGAGGGAGGAATAAGTTGTAACAGTCGTCGGGGGGGTATCCTAGAATGAGACCAGTTCAATTATATTTCAGCCACTCTTTTCCATATATCATACTATTTATTCATTGATATATTTTCCGCATCGAACTTGGAAGTCCATTTGGCTCGGAATGATTTATTGAAAATTAGGTTGAAAACTTTATGATAGCATTTAACTATTCAAGTACCTCTTTAGTTGAGCTCGTGAAATATACCCTTAATTGAGGCAGGTTAGGTAGTACAATACCACGCCACAGAACTGCAATTTTGAATTAATTCGGCTGCCTAGAGCTGAGCTGCATACCTCCTAAGTTGATGTGCATGGCGTGACTAATAGTCAGGGGGTTTTAAAAAGATAAGAGCCCCTCTAATATCGAAACTTTATAGAAAAAACAACTAAAAGACGACATTCAAATGAGCACCTATTTATTAGGTTATTCTTGGTAAATCGCCGGCATCATGGCGCCTCTTACCAGCGAGCCCGATGCTATTCGGGTAGCACTTAATCTCCCCCGACGCAAGGTATTTTACAGCCTCGTCGTTGAGATTGCGGCGTACATGCGATCGCAACTAGAACTCCCTTACAGTCCCAATGCATCACCATCTCTCTCGTCCTCTTCAGGGAGAGCTCCACCTCAATATTCAGAGACAGCAGATGCGCCTCTATTCGCAACCCGCACTAACAGTCAGGACTCTAATCCCACGCCACCACCACAACCACCACGGCCGCAAAGGACGCCCCCTAGCCCAGCACTTCTTAAACTGCGGAAGGCGGCACTGCTGCACTTTGACTCATGGCGCGATGAGACTCTAGCTAAATTAAAGGAGCTTGCGGCTAAGCCTGACGATCAGAAAGTCGTTGACGCCCGTCGGAAGCGCGCCGAGCAGATAAACGCCAGGACTAGAGAGGAACCATCCGATGGTGAGGACCTGCTAAGCTTCGGTGATAATAGCAGGTCCACTCAGACATCGATGGCACCGGCATTACCGCCCCGGTCTACCGGACCGACCAGTCTACCCGCCTTCCAGGCCCTGTACCACCCCATCCCCACCCGGCTCACCACGATCCCCATGGAGGATCGTAAGGAGGTTCTTAGCGCCATGCTAATCCTACTATTGTCTATCGGTAATTACTCGGCGTACTCACGCACGCTAATCTGTTACCTGACTTCTGCGCTTGAGATCCCACCCGCGTTCCTCGACGCCGAGGAGACGGAGATCGCGACAACTATGGTCGAGGCCGCGAAGAAGGCTGAGCAACAAGGTGGTATGTCGGCCGAGGCCGAGGCGCAGAAGCGCAGGGAGCAGGGCCAAGTGGGCCGATTTTGGAAAGTTGGGTTGGCGTCCGTCGCGGGCGCCGCTATTATTGGTGTGACGGGAGGTCTTGCTGCGCCCGCTGTGGCCGGTGTTATCGGTGGTCTCATGGGGTCCGTTGGGCTGGGCGGACTGGCCAGTTTCCTGGGTATCTTCTGGATGAACGGTGCACTAGTGGGTACGATATTCGGGGCGTTCGGAGCAAAGATGACAGGCGGTATGGTCGACCAGTACGCCAAGGAGGTGGAGGATTTCAAGTTCCTACCGCTACGGGAGGAGTGGGGTGAAGGGTGGTCGAATAAAGAAGATGGCTCGAAAGCTCGTAGGCTCCGCGTTACTATTGGTATTAACGGCTGGCTTACGTCCGAGGAGGACGTGACAAAGCCGTGGCGAGTCCTTGGTGACGAAACTGAAGTATTTGCCCTACGATATGAGATGAAGAGTCTGATGGCGCTCGGTGATAAACTCAGAAGCCTCGTTGGCTCTACTGCGTGGAGTGCTGTAAGAGCTGAGATCCTTCAGAGGACAGTGCTTGCGACGCTCAAAGGCGCGCTATGGCCTATCTTTCTCCTGAGCTCGGCTTCCAATATCGATAATCCGTTTAGTCTCGCACGAAACCGATCCGAGAAGGCTGGTAAGATTTTGGCGGACGCACTGATCAACAAGGTACAGGGAGAACGACCAGTAACCCTAGTGGGATACTCGTTGGGAGCACGGGTGATCTACGCCTGCTTGCGAGTACTCGCAGATCGAAAGGCCTTTGGACTCATAGACAACGTAGTCCTGATTGGAGCGCCGGTCCCGTCTAACACAGGATACTGGCAGATGATGCGGACGGTGGTATCGGGCAAGCTGTTCAATGTGTACAGCGAAAACGACTACATATTGGGGTTCCTCTACCGCGCGACAAGCATGCAACTTGGCATCGCTGGGCTGCAACCTATCGGTGATGAGATCGAAGGGGTCGAGAACCTGGACCTAAGCAATGAGGTAACGGGTCACCTGCGATACCCGGAGCTTACGGCTAAAATCCTAACACGATGTGGGTTCCCCGACGTCCGCGGCGGCGCGGGCGCTATCGAGAAAGACGACGGGAAGATCGAGATTGAGCTCCGTGATAAGGATTGGGCTGAGACAGGAAATTTGATTGATATCGAGGACAAGCCGGAGCAGGCGAAGGACGAATTCGAGACGATGCCGAATGAGAAGTTTGACCCGGCGGCGAAGAGCGTGCAAGAGCTGAAGAGCGATATTGGTGTGAGAAATGCGAAGATAGAGGGGAAGAGGGACATGAAAGGGCCTGTTATCGTACCACAGCAACCAACGGCGGTAGCAACAACGACGACTGTATCTTCCGTGTCGAGCTTCACTGAGACACGGAGGGATACCCCTGAAGTTTCCTCCGTCGCTACTTCATCCAGGTCAACGAGTGCGACTCTGGTTGAGAGTCCACCGCCTGCGTACCCGGGTATTGTACAGAATACTGGCCGCAACGACGACGACGACTATGACTACGATTATGATTCGGATGAGGAGGGCGGCGGGATTAGGATGGTGGACAATGACTCAGATGGAGAGTTGACCTTCATCGAGCCGCTACGTATTGAAGATTGATTACGTGTTAAGGTGTGTTGAGAGGACGGCATATACCCAAGCATGGAGGAGGCAGGCCATGAGATTTTTACTGGGGGCACGGAAGTGGTAGGCGACGTGTTGGTATGACTAGAACTTCCCTGGAGGGAGGCCATATAAGATAAATGTACCATATCTAGTAGCTATAGGATTCAGAAGATTTTAACCAGAGTAGCCGTGATTAATCCTCCGGCCACAATCGGCCATTCAGAGGTTACGAAATTATGAGATTAAATTTATTGCAAAACTACTATGCAGTGTCTACCTAGGTAGGTATCTATAAGATGCCTGTAATCAAATTTGTCTATCTCTTATATGATATAACCATTACTCTAGTTAACTTCATGTGTTTTAATCTATCCCCTTTATCCCCGGCACAATCACTCTTCATGTCCGTTCTCGCGCGTTGGCGCTGAGCTTCTAGCCTCCTTCGGCACCTTAACGAAAAGCAGCAGTGTAGCAACAGCAGCAATAAGGATTGATAACGCATAATACGGCAGTCCAATCCATCCATCACCCAGCTTCATTCCAAGAGCGAAGAGCGCAGCGAGGAATGGCTGGGCATACACGCTGCCGACAACCTCGGCCATGGCGACAAGACTGAAAAGTCGAGAGCGATGCTCTGGGTCAACGTATAGGCTCATCAGGCTTCGAGTTAAACTATTGAATCCGGACCCAAGCGCCATGAGCATGAGCCCGAAGATAAAGCCTGAGAGTGTCGGTGCCAGACCGAGGATGAATATCCCCACGGCCAGGAGCGTATATGACCAACGTGCCAGGGACAGGTCACGATGATGCTCGTCAGGTGCTCGGATTCTTTTAGGTGTTGTGCTTTTCATGACATACCGAGTAACCCATGGTAGAATTAGGAAGGCTTGAACAACCTGGGCGGCTCCATACGTAGACTGGATGTAGCCCGTCTTGTAAAGCTCGATGCCGTACCTCTTGGACAAAAACTGCACCATAAACTGGAGTGCCGCGTATGAAACGGGCGGAGTTCCGAGGCACGTTATTAGAAGAAGGATGAGGGATGTGGACTTGAGCATTGAGAGCGACTCCTTAAATTGGGTGATGACGTGTGATACTCGTGATTTGAGGTCTGTGGTTTCTTCTTCGCGTTCTACCATTTCTTGATCATGACCAGGTTCCTGTCCTGGCTGATGCTTCAACGTCTCTGGGACGAAGAGAAAAGCGATCCCGCTTAGTGCGGTAACGGCAAAGGCGATCCAGATTGGCGGCCATGGCCCGGCCCTGGCCATTATGACGGACGAAAGTGCTGGCGCCCCAAGATTTCCGCATAAGCTGGCGACGTGGACACGCATGAATGCAATAGCTCTATAAATGATGAGTTATGCCCAGGTAGGTATCATTAGAATCTCAAGTAAGACGTACCTCTCTTCTTCGGTCGTCGAGTCAGCGATCATACTCAACACGATCCCAGCAATAACCGCACTGCCGCCGCCGAGGAAGTTGCCCAGGGACCCGAGCCAGATTAGCTCGACTGGGAATATGTTGTGGAAGTACACCACCGTCATGGCCCAAATAATCCCGAGGAGAGATCCGGCTAGAGCGAGGGCCACCACGGGCTTTCGACCGATTCTTGCGCAAGTTAGTTCGGTTATCAAGGCGAGTGTTGATTAGACTGTTCGACGCACCTGTCTGCTGCGAGACCCCAGGGGAACGCGGCGAGGAATCCGGCAGCAGCATCGGCGCTGCTCTGAATAGCCAAGATGAAGGCTACCTTACTCTGGATCGCGTTTTCCTTGCATCGTTTCTCGTCGACGGGACCGGACGTGCTACTATCGAGGCCGTAGTACTGCCGGCATGCTGCGTCCTCTAATAGACGGGTCTCTGGTATTCCGATGAGCCCGGTCGAGGACGAAGATATAAGAATGATGATGCAAAGAAGGTTTACGATCGTGCGCCCGTTATGGATCTTGGGCACGTGGACGCTTGTAATCGACGTAACCGATAGCCTCTGGCGATGCGCCGGCCGTCTTGGCCGCTCGTTTATCAACAGGGGTTCCGTCTCGGTGATAGTGATCCCATCCGAGTCCCGGCGATGAGGCTCGTCACCACCCATCATGATATTATTTAAATCGCAAAGCTTCTAGTATTCATGCCTCCTTCAATTAGCTCAAACCGCGTCTTCTCGATCGGATGTAAGATTACTTGAGATGGCCAATCTGAAGGAATGCTCAGCACTGAAACTTGTTTATTACTTACTCCCTTGTTAGCGCGTATTCCGACTCCGAACGGGAACGAGCCTAAAGGGGAAGGATTCCGAACTCCGAATTGACGTGCTTGTCTAGGACTCGTTATAGCTTATGATCCTTACTCCTGACGAATCAATAGCTGATAGGCTTATTCTGATCGTGAAAATGACTTCATCCGTCGTGAATCTGTTATTTAAATCTTTCGCCGCCATAACAGTGACAATTTAGTCACTAATCGCATTTAATATCACGAACCTTTAGGTGCTCGATCTAAAAACTAGGTAGTTTAGGAATTACAGAATCAAGGACTACCGCATACGAGCAGAAGGGTATTTTATATCTTGTAAAGCTTGGGATATATTATATGTTTATTATATGTTCCCCTTTCAATAACTGCACGTATGCTTTCTGGATACATGCATCCTGTCGAGCGTCTTCATACCTAACTTTCGGGCGGGAATAAATAGGGGTTTATATATTGTTAGATTAACCACATGACCAAGGGGTATCTTGTAACAACATAATTGTCATTACTTAATATATGCGACATATATAGCTTCTCATCTAATTAAGCCACATGTACCTATATCTTTAAGAAAGCCCTCACGAAAAACATACGATACTACTGCATAGTTGATCTAGCACAGCGGTATGCTCAATCATATTGTAAAGTGAGTTTATTACGGAAAGGCCACAGAATTATTCAGCCAACCGTATTTCATAAAGGTAAATACAATAGGTATACGGTGCAGCACCCCGATACTTAAGGATATATAAGTTATTTAAATGCTTATATCTACATCGAGAGCTAAGGAAGCAAGAAAAAGCCACAAGCACGCGGCGAGATAATCGTAGTTACTCCAACCTGATCAAAAGCTTGCCTCAACTTACAATGAGTGACTGAAGAATCTCGCTGAATACCTCAGCACTACCTACTGCGGCTGTAACCGCTCTCTCATTTTGCCTCATTAATAAGACGTTGTCTTACATGGGAAATAACATAACATGATTTCAGTTAGCTACTGATCGTAAAGTCGAGACATCTTCTCGTTTTCCTATCTACTACCCTTAGATATTATTACAATTTATATAGGATATTGATAGCGGTGATACATAGACTCCCGCTAGAATTACTGCAGCATATTCGTAATTCCATATCGCTATGTCTTAGTGATGATATCCATATATAGGGCTAACGTCATTAACCTAGCACCGAGCTTCCTTCAACGACCTACCTAACCATCCAGCAACCCCACACGTTTCTCCCTTTTTCTTTTCTTTTTTTTTTTTCTACGAGAAACTTTGATGGCTTAGTGGTATGTATTTAGGTATATATCTTGGCCCACGAGATGTCCACGTCTAGGCCCACTCTCTCCTGTGTCATCCCTGTTCATCGTGGATACATCCATCCATCCATCCTTCGTTTAATTGTGGTCGTCTACCATACTGTGTTGAATCTGGGCGTGTTGAGAGGTAGGTAAGCAGTCGGGCTGAGAAGTTGTCACTACTTTCATACTGTATTAACTTACATCTAGGTATTCAGATTTAGCCTGACCCCCTCCTAGGTTCATATAGATGGTGTCAAGAGGGATCTCGCCCTTACGTTTTGAAGTTTTCGTGAATTGCCATTCCGAAAGCTATACGACCTTGGCATACAGATCTAATCTAATCTTGACCGCTTGAGATCCCAACATGCTTGTAGAGATTCCCGCGGAGATGTCTGAGATCGATTCCGATTTGCACGGCCTAACGACGCGGGCCACGGTACGGCTACAGTCTGTCAGCATCGGGACATCTAGCATCTTACTAGAAATCGGCATGTAACTCGATTGGCCCGTCACACCCCATCTTACCTGTTTCCAGGAAGGTGAACTTACGGTGAACATGTGCTTCTCCAAATACTGGGTAGCTTTCGTCTCATCCCAGACACGATGAGACCCAATCAATATTAGGTCCAAGCTTCGGGATGACGACTAAAAAGCAATGCTGACTTGCATGGACCTTACGACAGCTACGATGCTAAGTCCCAAAAGCTCGGGCGAGACTTCTAAGTAAATCGTGGCCTATTCAAGCCTCCAGGTCGCCATGCAACTAGGTAAACTCACATGCGCCCATCGTCAAGTGACCCCTCGGATACTCAAGATCCCGGGCAATCATCAACCGTCATGACATATCATACTGCAGTACCCTGGTTCTATGACAGTCGAATTCTCACCAGTTTAGATCCTATCCAATAGCCTCAAGTACAGTACGTCGGCTTTGTTTTTACTACTTTTGGAATCATTTGAGATATATTAAAGGGCTTTTCTCGGTATCCTACGTTGCTAACTGTGTGCCTAGGCTCATGAGTCTTTCCTTTGCTGCGACGTTGAAGTACGTTGATCCAATCGATCCACGTTCTAAGGTAGATCGATCTAGATCTCACATTAAATCTGTACCAATTTCTGGGTTGGGAACGATTGGCAGTTACCTTGGGCCTTTGGAGAATCGAGAAAGACAGGCTATCACATGTCATATAACTCTCATCCTTGTCATTTTCATGTCCGTTATATAAACAAGCAGATGAAAATGACACAAAAGCCTCCAGCTACCCCTACAAACCTTGCTAAGTGGCGCTCCTGGTACTTACCTAGATATATTCCTGTCCAATAGGCTGTAAACCCCATAGCCATAGCTGTACCGATGTTTACATGCTGCCGGATATGGTGTCGTGCAGTTAGAAAACGCCAACCGCGGGACTTCCCGGCCCCTTCCGAAGAGTCACTAGTGCAACGTCCGCTCATCTCTCACGTACTTCACAGTATAACATGCTTTATAAGTACGATCATATGCAGCATGGCTCGATGGCGTTGCGGGCACGAAGATGGGGAATTCATTATACTTAGGCAGGTAGGGCTGCTTGGCCAGGGTTGGCTACTTGGCTACAGCTTCGACATCCTAGTTGAAACAAATGAGGAATGACACAACAGAGAAAACTACTGCTGTCGATATCCTTATATCTCAATACGACAATGCAGGGTCGTAGATTTGGAAACGCAGCTGCATCTCAAAGTGGTGTACTGTCTTAGCCAAGCTGAATGTGAGTACAAATCCTATCCCACTGTTTCTAGGCAGCCTTTTAGAACATTTTGATTATTCCCCAGAATATGATATTTCACCAGCGACACGCGGCTAACGGCTTCTAGAATCCCCATAGTCCTGCCGTCTAGGGCTGAAGCTGAACGATATAAGTTTGAGCGTAGGTCTCATGAGAACGTCTTAGATGAACCCGCTCTTCGCCTCACCAGTTCCACATCTTATTCTACTCGTAAGGATATTCATCTCACGAGAATTCCTTAGCTGTTTTAGCAGAATACCTACTTCTTTCACTTGCAAGTAATTCATCCTCAATAATGGCAATCAAAGACCGCTCGGAGTACGTCCAACCTTCTACGATGACCATAGATCTTGTAACCCAGAATAAAACACGCCGTCCGCTGCCGACATTCCAACCAAAGTCCCAACAGAACCTACAACGGCGAAGTCGAGGTCGAGGACCAAAGCCATGCGCTGAGATCCCGGTATCGGCGAATCGATTCTCAAAAAGAACCCTACGTCAATACCTTAGCACCATCGCCGTGCCGCTGCCACTGTCCAAGGGTGCCTGCCACCTTGAGATCCTCCCTCAAGACATCATCGACCAAATCAGCCAGTACATCCCGTACGAGAACCTGATTTACCTCTCCTGGGTATCCAAGGCACTCAACAAAATGGTCAACCCGCGTCTGGCGCCCCACGAAACGAAGCTCTCGTTCGTGCTACGCGCCGAACGCGACTTCTACCGACACTACAGCAGCACGCCGTCCAGCCTCGGCTGCTTCATATGTTACAAAGTGCTTCCCGCGAGCGTCTTTGCCATCGACCAGCCGCTGCAAGCCGAAGTGCGCTCCTCAGCGCTAGGCGGGACGACGACGACGACGGTAGTCAATCTGCGGCGGTTCTGCATCGGCTGCGGCATCCAGTCCGGCCTGCACAAGCCGGGAGACGAGCTGATCACGCGGATCGACAGCCGGTTCTGGATTTGCGACTGCTTGTATACCCACGGCGAGAGAACGCTTGTCTGTCGGGGCTGCGGCGTCATGTGTTACCTTATGCCGAGGAGGACGAAGCCTGTGTCGTTGTTGAAGCCGACGGTGGGATATTGGAACTAGGACGTTGATGGCGCAGTAAGGGGAATTATGCACAGTTTGCCTACTAATTCGTCCCGGAGATAAGATTCGATTGGGTCTTTTCTCTACCCCTTAGAATCTATTACTCCCGGATCTAGGAGAGTAAATCTAGGCCATAGATATATACTTGATTAGGTACCTAGATAAAGTGAGGGCGTTTGCTTGGACTCACTGTTAATAGTATGTGAGCTTGCTGCTCCAGGTGGGCTTTTGATTAGCGATTAGCATGTCGATGGATGGCAATAAGTGTGTTTCAACGGCAAGGGGGGTGAGAAAATGGGCTTTATTTGGATATCCAATGGGAGGCTGTTTTGCCCGGGTACCGTTGGATTTTGTGCAATAATGGAAAATAACTATTTACTTTGTATCGTAATCGTGTCAGCCGCACCCGTGGTTTTGTAGCTGAAAATGACTTGACGGTGATCTACATTTGTGGCGTTAAGACCAACCCCTGAGCTTAATCAAGGCGTTTTTATGTGCGGGGAGACACGCGACTTCTTGTCACTTTCAGCCGTATATCTAACCTATGTCAGTCTCGATCACTTCAGTGAATACCGTAATGAATGTCGTAATGCATGCGTAGCGCGACTCAATTCCGGGTATTAATAAGAAGATATCTATCTAGGTGAAGATGGGAAGACTTAAAATATCGTAGTTTGGAATATCAGTAAACAATCAATTCATATAGTTAAATAGAAATAAGAAAAGAATCAACAAAAGAGACAAGGAAAAGGAAAAGAACAAAAAAGCTGAGACCCGGGATCCGACCCCTAATCGATTGACCAGAACAAGTTGGCCTGCTTGCCGCCCCTCATGGGGAATCGAACCCAAGTCCTACGAAAAACCCCTCGGGGAGTTATTTCTGTCCCTACTTCATTACCGCTACACCACGGCCATGTTGGTTTCGCGGCACTGATCAGGGGTGAAAGAACAGCTGCCTAAGGGGTTATTTAAGTCGACAGCGGGGTACGTGATGTTGCTTAGCAACGGCAAACAGACCTACATATAACACCCGTGCTTAGAACCTTGAACAAATTAGCAGGCCGATTACCACCTGTAATCAAGGCTTTTATGCTTCGTAGAGCTTTCTCCTTTCCCGGAAATAATGTGTTGAAGATGCGGTAGGTAGTAATATTCTAGGCAACTTGTCTTAATCTCCTATGAGTGAGCCCTTTTAAGCTTGTGTCCTGACGTATTTTTATTCCAGTCGTTTCTGCTGAGCCCGTTGTGTCCACTTCGGCTATTTTAAGGCCTAAACTCAAGAGCATGTTTTCCTTCGTACAGAATTAGCTACCTAATCCATATTCCTAGGCTCGACTAACACGGGGACATACCGGGCCAAACCTCCTAAATAACCAACATACGAGTCCTCTTACTACTCGGGCGTGCAAAAACCCTACTCATAGTCCTCTCTTGTTACTGTTCCGGGGTCGTAAGAACTCCATAAGTCATCATACTCCTTAAGGCAAGGAATATTATCTGGGTCAGGTGTTGTATACGAAGTGGAAAAACGACATAATACTTATTATTTTCGGATGGTAAATTCTATATATGGCGTCATAGTAATAATGATATGTTTGCAATAACGTCCTAATCTAGTGTCTACGCCGTCTTGCGGAACTTTTGCATCCTTAGGTACCTATCTCACCATATCACGATGGAATACAATCATACCTAACCTATGATATGACTTCAACCAACAGAAACCTCCCTTACTTGCCGTTGGTCCGTAGAAATTAGTAGTTTACGACTATTCGCGACGTGCCGTGTTACACAATAGGACTTTAGGCAAACGAGATCACATCTACCTTAGGTAGTCAGATAATCATCTCTCATCCGAGGTAGTCATATTAGTAGGAGCATTTAACATCTGAAGGATTGTGACGGCTCCTTTCGGAAGCCTTTCCGCGGTTTCTTACTCAGCGCTCTTATCGAAGTCCATCTTGCGAGGCACGCCTCGTAATCGGGTAATCATAGCATTTATGATATTACAGTCCTTGAGAGCTTTAGTGTTGCATCTATAACTAGTCCCACTAAACCAGGCACGATCCGGTGCCCTTACTAGGGTTGGGGTGCCATCATCCTCGGTGTATGAAATAGGAATATAGTATTTCATCAGGATGACTGAGGTATAGTTTCACGCTTAGTTTTTAATAGGCTAGGGCCTGTTCAAGGCATGAAGCTTACGATGGTGTTCTTCAAGTGACACTTGTATTATTATAGACATCTAGATTAGGTAGTGAGCGACGTCCATGCTCTCTACCTAGGTCCATAGGAGGTAGCCGTGAGTTACCGATGCGATTTACCTGAATTAGACCCATTATTATCATACGAAGCCTGTTTTCATGAGGCGAACTCCAAGTCTAGATGCGCCTGAAAACACAAAGACCCTGCTTAGCCCTACCTTAACAGAAATCTCGACGGAGCCCATACCAGATTATGGCGAGAATTGGCTCGAGTAATCCTCCCGCCTGCGCCATACACGGGACTGTCCTACCGAGCTAGCATCGTCAGATCTTGGAACGCTATATTACGATTTGCTGTTCTAATAAAACCCAAGCGGCAAAGGCGAAGGAGGCCTCAATACGGCTGGGATGTTGAATGAACAAGGCAAGGTTGTAGTCTTTATAGATGAGACAGGATGGTCCGAAAATCTAAGGCGTCTGGTAGATTCACCCTTGCGTGCGGGATCGCCTATGTCTATAACCCGAAGAGATATGATCTCAGCGAAAATAGCGGGAGGGAACAATAGGCATACGACGCTAATAATCCCCAGGAAAGTTCTCCGTGCTTCTTCGATAGGCTATGATAATTTTATAAATCTATCGGGACCGAGTTCCGGGTCCGATAAGGTGGTAGATCGGCCCCTCAGGCCCCTCAAACTTGGAGAATTTTAAAACAGGAAAAGAGTAGTAGTAAATGATACTAGCCATCACTATATCGGGAACGGCGACGATGCTACTCACTGATACGGGCGATTATAATGCATGCAAGCTTGCTAAGGGATATAGGCCGTGGCAAAAAATTTTTTTTTTTTTTCATATATCGATCGCTAATAGGAAAGATAATAGAAAAGATGACGATTTCTTAAGTTCCCATTCGTATTTGACAGTGTGCTGAATGGAGAATGGAAGCCCCTGAGAGAATATGATATAGAAAATAGGGGTCAAGTTTTTCGAGCGACAGGTATGATACGTGCTGGATGGCTTTAGACGCATCTTTGGCAATGTCACATATCAGTTGTTGATTGAGCCTTTATCGAAACTTGAAACAGGATGACATGCAGCACCATTTGAAAATGGGTAGGGGTCCGTAAGGCTGACATGCCAGAGGTAGGCATAGAGTTCCACATAGGGGAAATGGCGGCGAAATGAGGTAGATAGGATACTACTGAGTGAGGTTACGCGGTCCATATTTCGCGCGGAAAGGCGACCAGTGGTGAGCGCGAGGGGTGACTAGGCCGTGACAATGCGAATAATTCGTGGCCACGAGCTCGGTAGGAAAGCTGCAGCTGAAACGATTTGGTAACCTTTTGATAACCTACAAACTGGGAGAGATATTATTAGATAATATGTGTTAGCAGGGCTCATTTCTTCAATACGACCTGTTAACTCGGGGTCCCCTTCATGGTCTACCTATGCGTATAATCCCGCCGCGGAATTTGAAATTTGCTAATGGATAGGTATAGAGGCGCGACCACGACATGGAGGCGTTTTGGTGTATAGAAGTTTAGCCCGGTTGAGCTGGGTCTTTCGGTAAACAGGTAAGGCTACTAATACGGATCCGTAACTTGACACAAATGACGTTGGTATCGGACGTACGTTTTCCTGCATAAGGCAGATCGAAAGTGGCTGAGGGGTAAGATAAATTGATGCGCGACAACAGGCTGCAGTTACATCTTACATCTGAGAATGATCTGCATCCTATTTATTCTATGACTTGCATCCGAAAAGGGTGAAGTAGTGTAACGGATCCCCGCCACATTGGAATTGCGAGACTCAGACTCGGGCGCTGGGAATAATTTAGTCAGCTCAAACTCCATGGAGCACCGCCCGGCGTATCGGGACTCGCACTCGCTTCTACAGTCACCAAAGCCATGGTTCTTGATATCGTTAATATCGGTTACCAATTGTCCTTGGCAAAACGGCATATGGTGTAGGATCAGCAGCAAGGTTACTGATGTCCGGGATTTTAACGGTAGAATCTTCAATTGGTTAGGGGGCCCCCCGCCGGCAGCAGGCATCGTACTTAACAAGCATTCAGAGCCGGCACGGCCAGACGGCTCGGGACCATTCGATAAATAGCCGTCTCAGGTCAGATGTTTATATCGATTTTTAGATTCCCGCGAGGCATAAACGGCCCTCCAATCCTCGATCTTTATCTTGAGTTGAATCGGCAACCTGTAACATACGCGGATTGAGATCCCATGCATTTGCCAGTCGTCACTCCTTTCCAGTCTGCAGCCAGAATAATACTCTCCACCAGCTGACTTGCGCCAGCTCCGCAAACTCCGATCCTGTTAACCCTGTCGTCAACTAGTAGTACCTAGGTATAGGTGGAATAGCCCCTGAAAGGGTTTCGTGACGGGGGATTCAAATGCATCTTGAGCAATCCTATCCGAGAAAAACCCTGTAAAGTATAGACGTTGTGAAAATCAAAAGGTCAATTTTGGCCATGTCGTGTATTGGGCACACCGCGACCGTATACTACACATGTCGGCTAGTAGTATCTTTCTAACACAAAGCTAATCAATAGGAAACCGTATTTTCTGATCTTAAGCCAGGAACAGCAGCTCAGGATGACAGTTATGTGCCTGTCATTGGTTAGCGGATGCAACGTCGCTCGTCGAATTCTTCGCTGTTTCAAAGGGCCCTCTGGGTTATTCTCAGGGTCGCATGGGCTTTTCTAGAAAGAAACTAGAAAGTTCTCCTTCGTAACATTTAGGCTATCGGGTATGTCGGTTGAGTAACACCGGCGAGTCTCGCACCATCCCGCTGCGTCCCGTTGCAACTGAACTTCAAAGGTTATACACTAGAAATAGAATCCTAGCGGCTTACTTGTTTATCCCCACGTGCGGCGCGCTCGGTTCTTGACTACCTAAATTAAATAAGTCAGCACTGATTTGATCCGTCCATGGCGGGACGAGCGGGAGGCACTGAACCTTGAAGCTACTGGTGTACCCATCGTGAATTGGAATGACCTATTCTAGTCAATTGGGACAAGGCCCGTCTTCTATTCGGCCTGTTCGGTAAGCAAGGATTACTCATTTTGGATATGAACGGTTCACGACCGACTAGCATAGAATGTTTCTGATTGGTGTGGTATAGTACAAATCTCGAAGTCTAGGCCTCGTTTGGCGAGACCCGACGGACATGCGAGATGCTGGTTGAGGAAGGATTGAGGATTCTGAGATGGATTCCTTTGAAGATTGGGTCCTGGATTACTTAAGGTTCTTATTGGATCAGCAAGCGCGTAGGCTTCCTAATTAGGGCAGGGCTGTGGCTTAATTGAGCCTGACTGAAACTAATGGCCCCCACCTAGCCCGACCGTGAGGTAATATGTACCTATTTTGGTAGGGATACTACATAAACGGGGAAAGGACTGGGACATCTACTTCCAAGATCCATTTGTCATTCATGAGGTCGTTAATAAGTATCAGCCACACCGGACTCGCCTAGGTATATACCCCCCTTCTTTAGATGCACTACACTAGCACGTCTAAGTGTTCATTTGCCGAAATAGGTAACTTGAATAGTATGAATCGGACAGGCTTTATTGGTTAGGTTAGGTACCTGGGTTCAATACCTAACCTATTAGTGCCCGTCTTTAGGTGATACCTTAGTACCTAGGTACCTAAACTTAGGTAATGTAACACTAACACACGGGATTTTACAGGGCGCATGTCGCTTAACGCTTACGACGCGCGCCTCGCAGACATGACATCGTTCTTCCTCCATTAGTCTTTGCCCTGCTTCAACCTCCCCCCTCCTTACCAATCCCCAATCCACCAATCCTCGATGCTAGAGATTGACTATCACTACATACATGTACCCAAGATATTTCTGTAGCCGGACCTTCACTTCAGCTACCGCATTGGGCCCAAGCTCCGATGATGAACTTCTCCCGCTTTTCCTTAACTATCCCCTTTTCTACGGATCTCTCCGATATGGCCCACGCTTCACGACGATCCGTACTATTCGCTCCAGGTTGAACGCCTGGTAGTTAATATTATGAATCCATGAATCCATGATCCCGGGTATCGTCCCAGGGACGTGGACTCACAAGATTCTCGGAAGTTATCATGGCGCGTATCTGGACCCTATAGTTCAGTGTTTGGTTCTGTCATGTCTTAACTTGGCTCAACTTGAACACCAACATGATGTTATGAGATGTACATGCTATGCTCCAACCTATATCATCTGTTAGCCTTATACGTTTATCTCGCATGATTTTCTCCCGCTGTGCCCGATATCATGCAGTAGCTGCGGCGTGTTTAGTCGTAGATCTCAAGTCCAATGCTACGGTACTATACTTCGTGGTCGCGCTCCTCCGACGTTTGGTAAAGTATTGATTGTCTTTCGTATCTTATTTTCTTTCGTGAGCGATGAATCAGACCTAACCGCAGTAATGACTAGCTTTTCAACTCCAACCTGTTCCTCTTCTCGTCTTCGATGCAACCCCTCTAACTACTTATAGGATGCGATCCTAACATAACCTTGTGCCTAGTCAGGTGGATGAGCTAGGCAGAGGGCGCAGGCTTCGAATCCCGGACCCCAACCAACATCCTCAGCCGTGATATGTCGGACTTCTTTGCATGTTCATAAATTTCAAGGTCATTATCCAGTGTACCAAGCAAATTCCAAGACCGGGTCCAGCCTTCGATCCGGAGATGCTGTAGCATGTAGTGACCTTGCCGCCGTCCCACTACTAGATCTCACACATGTATCTAACTCGACATGTTTCTTTTTTTTTTTTTTTTTTTTCATTTCAAGTGTGTAGTTCGTGAACACTGACGACCACTCTTCCGCCCAAGTTATCTAATCCAGACTTGTTTCGTACATGTGATGGATCATAGTGCTGTAGGCTGACTAGACCGGTATGATGTCCACAACGGGTATACGCCTTCAGTTATACAGACCTGGATCCATGGTGTGGTTCACGGGATCCTGCCGTAGGGCTGAGGCAGTGATCTAATCTACCGTAGGCGTCCAATTACGACTTGGCAAAACTGGCCTCGAGACGTCAGATCGTTTGGTTACACGCGAACGCACTATATAACCCTCAAGCTTTCCCCTAGGTCATTGATACTTTCCCTTGACTCTATCTCAAGCCATCACGATCATCACCGTCTCTCTTAGAACAGTCATCTTCATACGCATTCATCTTCCAACTTATACCTGAGACGTTACCAATCGTACGTTCTCCTTGATCATTTTAACGATACTAAACATCAAGAACATTCAGTACGGCTTACCCCTTATTATAACCAGCCCAACGTTTCTCCCTATTAACATGAGCTAACACATCTAAAGATTCATCTTCAGCAAGTCAAGAGCATCTATAGTCCAGGTACAAAAGAACAGATAAATCAACAAGAGATTCACTTCAACTACGCCAAAATGCCTGAGTCCGGATCTGACGTTCCTTCCAACGACACTGGCTCCAACAGCCCTGACACTGGTTCCGAAACCAGCAGCACCCGTGGACGAAGCCGTAGCGGCTACAACTAAGCTATCTTCTTGTGTCAGGCTTGGAATTATGCATACGCGGATGGAGTTAGGGGTTCGATAGATTCCCTTCCTTTAGGTTTGGTTGGAAAAAGGATATTCTATGGGCAATTTTGATTTAGTTGGGCTATCAGGGGCAAGGTTTCTGAACGACTGGCTTGCCTAGTCCGCCCACTTTCTGTACAACAAGGTATACACTTGGGGGTTTTGGTTCTTTTCTTTTCTTCTGGCTCTAAGTTGCCTCCTTTACTCATAAACGATCTCATTTGATCCTGGACGATATTCTGCACGTGGGAGTTTCACCCTTAGCTATAGACGAGGAGTCAGGTTTACCCCTGAGATCCATCTGCGCAAGCAGCGATACACCAAAATTCATGTAGTTTAGAATAGACATTTTCATGCATCTTTGCCTTTCTAAAAAGCCCGTATAAGAGCAGAGTTCGCTTAGCCTTGTGCACCCACGCTTCATACACCATGCCTAAGTGACATGAGCGACGGTAGGAATCTTGAATGTGGGTTATTATTTCTACACAACAACATTGCTTGTGTTACTAGATATCAGCCTATCCAACTCTACATAGGTAGGCTTTGCCTTTTTCAAGGGGAACAGATTATAAAAAATTGACTAATATATCTCAACCATCCCAATACGATCTCTAGAGGGCACCGCCAGTGCCGTGCCCCTGACTAAAGCATGTAGGCTGGTGGAACCAGGGAACTGCTCTAATGTCGTGGTTCTATGTTTGCCGCACGGGATGGGCCGCCCCCATCCACGATTACGCACACGCTCGTCAGCTTATTTCCAGGTAGGTAAGATACTACGGTTTCCGAGGGTTTGGTTTCATGTATAAATGCGCTTCTTATCTTATGTAATACAGTGCTGCCGTCAGAGTTTCATACGTCGCCTGATTCTTGTTAAATTAGACTTGTGCTTATTGCGCTGTGCTATATCGAGACTCGGAGCGCCATTCCGAAAAGGTAACGAGGGGAAACAATAAATGAGGTCATTTAGATGCTTATTTCCGTATCCTACCCTCGACGCCAACGGTTTCTTCTAGCGGGATACACGATTATGTCAGTCGCGACCTTATAAAAGGCCAATATCATCCTACCTGACACCAAGTTCAGTACTACAAATCTTAAATATAGAAGATACTACTTTACTAACGGAGAAACAACCATAAGAGATGTAGGATTTAGGGCGTCTCTTCGCCCTACTATCATATAAAGCAAAACCTGTCCCACTAGAACCAGGGATCCCGGTTACGCACGGTTCATCATCTGCGCCCCCTGACCCATAGATATACGGGTTATTCTTTGAAATAAACTCGGCGAGCGGTAAGTCGTCGACTACGAAGATAATACACCGATATACCTAGGTAGGTAAGTAGGTAGCCTTACAAAGGGCCCAGAGCCGTATTCGTAGATATCCCTGATCTATTCCTTAGGTATTATTGATATGCCAGACATACGAAAGTACCAGTTACCCACACAGATCTACTACTTCTCAGATGATCCAATGAAGTAAGCAGGACGAAAGACAGGGTCAAAACTGCCCAGGTAGCCCACCCGTCCAGCTAGAGGCTACAGTAAACTACTACTTAATACATAAAGAGTGTTATTCCGAGGTCCCATTCTAAGGAGCCCTAAGGCGAAAACAATAGTGTGTGTTCCTGGATTGGTAAGAACTTGATTCCAGTATCGCACTTCACATGTGAATCAGTCCCGTTCAAGTAACATGTGAAGTAGACCCTTGCACATATTACCATACGATATATACCCGCAATACATTTAACTGCCGGCATTGGAAATTCTATTTCTATAAGGATCAGACATCGCACGGTTGCCGTTCACTTGCCCAAGCAAAAGAACCTCTGCCTACTCTGGGACAAGGACTAAATGCTCTTTACCTAAGCCCTATCTATGCCGACTATTTTAGTATTTCTATTTTATTAGCGACGTACTCAGTATATTGAAGACCCTACCTACGTTTTCTATAATTAGAGTCTGAAACTACCAAAGGTGTGGTAGTTGTAACGCGGGTCCAGCTGATCGGGATTCTTCACGACCCAACTGACTGTTTCATTCCACTTTAAGTTTTTGACACCTTTTTCTTTAATTATTTTTTCAACCAGAAGAAAAGGTCGCCCCTTTTCTACTTCCAATTTAGAAACAATTATATTCATGACAATGACATATATTATACCATAGGAAGATAGACATATGCCTACTCAACATTCCTTAGCTTTTATTAGAATCATTCAAGTCAGAGTTGAGCATAGCTTATATGCTCTAAAAAAAGCAATAGTAATTATCGTGCACAGTAATGAGCGACACCCCAAACAGTATAGGTACTCGAGACCGTGTTACATAAAATATCTTCTCTTCTAAGCCTCTATCCACCCTATAACCCTTTCATATTCTTCTATACTACTAGAATAATTCGTGACTATTCTGCCCCGCTAGCCCACTTGCATGTTAAACTTGCACTAGTGGCATTGCATCGTAACGTCCCGTCCCGCCCTCTCCGTGAAGGATGAGAGATATCGGCCTCGCTCCCACGTCACATCTACAATACTTTACCTGACCAAGCTCCAATAAGCAGGTTACTTTATTTTAACAACAGATGCGAGAGATAGGCTTAACTACCAAGACACCATAAAGCAGATGCGGAGATCAGGCAAGAACCCTGAAGGAATATGGTATATCACCACATTCTGATTTCTCAATTATAAACTGCTTTCCCACACGTTTCGTTGGAATCAGGCATAAAATATAGGCAAAGCTATGACACTTGGGGCTATGTCATAACCAACTCTTTTGAACAAGAGCGACTTTCCTACGCCTAGTTCTACATAGCTTGCTGTCGATAAATAACCATTACAAGTGTGGCTATGGGAAGCATTTGCCCTCAATCAATATTTACATTATTCAACCTCAAAAATAAACTGCGGGAAAAATAACCATATCAAGTCTGGCCACGTCAAATTTATACCGTTATAGAAATCACAACATATCACAATTATATTATCCTGTATATATATTTCGACAAGAGCAGGATAAAGCCGTAACACATTGCCTCCTGATGTCATAGTGTTCTAGAAGCAACAACGTTCATTTCTACACGAGATTTTGTCCCACATATTCCAGATACATATCACATATCCAGTCCTCAAAAGAGTTAGCTGGGGCCTGTATGATGTAGGTAAGTCTTTGAGCAATTTGAAGACGTTTTTGCCGTTGTTATAATCATCCCACTATCATTATGTCACACATTATGGTGGAACAGGACTCTTTAGATATTCACGGATAGAGTCAGAATCAACTCCAGGAATCACGTCAAATAATTTTCTCCATATTATGTTGTCAGCCTAGGCTGACCTTCACTCCGCATGCCCAACTCTCTACTTCTCTTCCTTTTTTCCTTCGCAAGTGATCACATTAAAGACTGCTTCCATATTACGCAAGGCCAAACACCGGCCGCTATCCTTTCACGTCACTTTCAAACAGCAAGCCAGGCCGCAGTATCCGACAGGTAGTGAAAGGCTGGAATTTTTTAACACTTTGAAAATTTACAGGCCTCAGTTTAAATGAACATCTTACCTGAAAACCGTTCGGAGCTACCATAACTCTGATAGCTTAGGCTACCTAGTTATATTTTCAGTACCTCATACCCTTGGTTGTCTTTAGACTTCTTACAATTTCCAACCTACTTGAGTAACTACATGTACAACCAAAGCCGGGTTTATCGGTCATGATTACCGGAAGATCGGGACATCGGCACAGAGATAACTTGACTTCCGGTTGCCGACTCCGGGGACGGCCACATCCATTCCGGGACAATTAGGTAGGTACTCTTTACTTTGCTAATATTATTATTATTAACCTTAGTGGTTATCCACCATCACCATTGATCATTAAATCCCTTATTCATCATCCTAGGCTCCAACCATACTTCATCAGGTACCTACATCAACCCAGACCTGGCACAGTCCACTCAACCAAACTTGGACCAACTCACAAACAATCTCTCAAAAGTTTTCTACACCAACCTATTATGAGACATATCTGGACTTCCTCTTAACTCATGATCAGGCACTGACAACAGGTCAACGTCGTTAATAGTCATCAAAGATCATTATTTCGCACCTCATTTTCCTTCTGCTTCTTTGCATCCCATCAACAAAAACATTCCACCAACAAGACATGTGAAGGGTGATGTCCATAACATGAACATATTTCCATCACCGGCTCCCGGGCTCCCTAACGAAGAAGAAGAGATTCGCAGTTACCAGAAGTCTGATAATTTTGTATTGGGCCCTTCAAGCTCCAATACTATCATTGCTTTTGAGGAGCAATACCTTACAGGCACTTGGAGTGAACCGTTCCGTTTTCGATTCTGCTCTAGTCATCCATCTTCGTACGTATTTCGGTCATTGTTTTCCTTCCTTCAGCCTTTCAATACCACAGATCGTTACCCCCCTTTAACCCACACCGACCTTGGAAAAGATATTTTCTTCTTCCATGATCTATCAACATACCATCACAATCCTTCCCTGTTCATTTTCTTTCCATCTGCTGTCCTCGCTACATCCCTACCTGTCGTATATTGACGGTGCTATCTGGTCCTCAGGGCACTCTATACGAAGGGGGGATGGCTTGGTGAAGCCTCATCTTCCACTCTTATTTTAATATCTTCTTACCTGCCCTTTTCTCACATCCTACCAAGATCGTTATTACTTTAACAGTTTTGGCACAACCGGGTCCACAAATCGCCCCTGCCTAACAATCCACCCCTGGTCTAACGGTAAATACCAATCGTTCTTTTGTACTTTACATGTACGTTCATTCCCAAGACATGACAGACCGACCCGACTTCCTAAAAAGACATTTGTTACAAACTCTTCGGCCTTTCCTTACTACAAGACCGACATCTTACATCATCGACACCTCACCTACATATTTCATCAACATCACGTTACATTATCAACTTATCTACACTATCCATACAGCTATCTGACTAACTAAAACTTCAGTAGCACTACCTACAATGTCTGCACCGGTATCTGTCGACGACGAATCTGTCGACGACAAATCTGTCGGCGACGAAAGTCAGACTCTGGTCTCCATGGCCGAATGGAGTCCGACGCCGCCGGAGACTTTGACCAACATAGACCCCAACGACAGCAAAGAAATTTTACGGCTGCTAAGGCGACATATCGGTTGGATTACTGAGTGGGTAAAAAGAAATAAACCCCTGTGTAATTCCAAGCACGAAGACGAGACAGGGGAGGTTCTGAACCACGACACTGGCGATGAAGCAAAGAATGATTTAGGTGACGAGGTTAAAGAAGCAAGCACGATCCCGCATTACCTGGTCGATGCCGACGAAGCAGCAGCCGAATCTCTCGGGTATGGAAGGATCCCTTACGAGTATCTGGTAAATCCTGAGGTGTACAGAAACCAGTACTTTGAAGTCAAGAAGTCGCGACTTGGAGGGTACGGGGCCTTTGCAAAAACGGATCTGAAGCAAGGCCAGTTGATTCTCGCAGAACGTCCAATACTTACGGCAAGCCCTGTGACTTTATACCAGGATATAGAGGCGCTAGCCCCCGAGCTTCAAGCTGCGTTCTATCGAATGCATGGGCATAAAAGATCCCCTGATCATGACGAGCGGCAAGCAATCTTCCTGACCAACGCGTATGTTTTTATCTATTATATTATATAACTAACCAAAGACCGATGTGCTAATCAAGATTAATAGCTTTGCGGTTAATGAATCGTCATTCGTCTACTTTATTGCCGCACGATTCAATCACGCGTGTGGTCAGGCCAGGTCTGTCAAGTACTGCATTGCTCAGGATAATATCATAGAGCTCCGAATGGCAAAGGACGTGCCCGCTAGCACCGAGCTGACTATCTCATACGGACCGATATCGCCAAGCAACCTATATACACTATGGGGTTTCCGCTGTGCTTGTGGTGGCTGTAGGCCCCTTACGGACGCTGAAGTCAAAAGACTAGACAAGAGGGATGATGATGCTTATGGAATCTGGTAGGGTACTGAGAAGGGACGGTTAGACATTGGATGTTGTCTAATGCGGGTGGATATATGCCTACATGGGGCCCTTTTGAGATCCGTTACTTTTCGCGACTGGTTTTGTTCTAGCAAAGATGAACTCTTGGGTAGCCGATTAAAGGGGTTGCAGAGTTTACTAAAAACTGGTTTAATGAGGTGGTGAAAGGTAGATTAACCACTTCAAAGACATAAAGCAGGTGCCAAATATATCGCGTTGACTTCATACTGGGTATTCATCTCTTCTAGTTTGTTTTTATTATTATACCATTATTCATTGTTCACCCCAGGACCATACTAATGGCAGGGGTTTGCCCGGCTTATTGTGTTCTAAAGCTCTGTTTGTGTCGATTTGCTAAAAGCATACCTGGTACATACATGTATGAAGGTAGGTATGTAGGTACATCATGTATAAATCACGTGGTGCCGCGTTCAATATAAGGTAGATAATTAGGCGGCATGAATGCAAACGCGGTGTAGGTTCTTATATGTACTTTAAGTCTGTATAATGTCCGTACACCGTGGCTACTTTAACCTACACCTACGTAAGGTTAGGTAGGCAGCCGCCAACCAGCTAACCTGATAACTGACAAGGCAGCTGCCAAACGCTATGATAGAAGTCTAGACTTAACTAACGCAACCTTCTTTTTTTCCCCTTCTATTAAAACATGCCGTGAAACTGACTAAATCACTGCACGGCCCTCTAGTTTTATCAACGATGATGCTGCGGGGATCTAATAACAAGTTCACCAAGTTCCGTTTTATGTTGTCCTAGAAACCCTCTCTTAGTATTATCCTTTGATCATTCGATATGATATCCCCAGCAACGGATATCCCGTTTATAAAAGTAGTTGCTACCTATCCAACTACTTAGGGCCGCTCTCTGCTACTAAAACATCACCCGCCTGAGACATTCGCCCAATCTGTATTTCCCGACTTTCCTTCACGTTTATCATTTCCATCACTTCACCTGGTTAGGATCAGGATATCCCCTTAACGCCGACATCACTATACACTTTTGACTCCCTTATTCACCATATTTATCTACATTGCCAATTCTACTTTGGTACTGTAATAAGGGACATCTTCACCTTGTTAGGCTTTGATTCTTGGTTATTTATCCAAGATGCCTCCCCTCCCTACTTTCGACTGCTATGCTACCCTCGAGGTAGCACGCACTGCAACCGAGCAAGAAATCACTGCCGCCTACCGCCGCTTAGCTCTCATTCACCATCCAGATAAGAACCCCAATGATGCGGAAGCTGCCACGGCAACCTTCCAAAAAGTACGTTACAGTTTCTATCATTCAAGGCATAGCACCGAAACTAAATTAATATCTAACAGATCCAATATGCATACGAGACTCTGCATGATCCGTCCATTCGTTCTCGTTATGATCTTCACATGACCAATCGGAATGCCACCACAGCCCCCGGGGCCCAATTCCAAGCGCGACCGAATCCTCGGCACTGGGCCGATTCCGACGATGATGAAGAATGGGTATTCGACGATATATACCCTGACATATTCCGTCACGTCTTTGGAAATGGGGCTCGACGGCCAAATTATCCAGGATTTTTCGACAGAGATAATGTCTCTAGTCGGTTTCAGCGGGAGAGGCGCGAACAGCGCCAAAAGGTCGATGAGGTGATTCGTATGCGAAGAATGGCGGAGGAAGCACGCAAAAAAGCTCGAGAAGACGATAAAAAATTGCAAGAAGAGATGAAAGCCAAGCAAAAAGAGGACGAACAGACTACCGAAAAGTCCAACCAAGAGATACGCTGGAAGAAGCTTAACGCCATCACCAAGGATGAGAAGGTGGAAGCTTGTCTCCACTCTGGGTTCTGCAGCAAGATCCAGCAGTTTAAGAAGTTCAAATGCGGCGCCTGTCATGTGAAACGAGGCATTATAGCTTTCGAATGCCCCTATTGTTTGTCACACATCTGTCAGCAGTGCGTGTCTGACTTTGCCAAGAAGCGCTCCTTGGCCTCGATGCAGGATAGCTCTAAGCCTGAGGTTGATCCTAAATCAACGGCTGAGCCAAAGCCAGAGACTGAATTCGGACCCGGAGCCGAATCATCAACCCAAGCAAAGGGTGGGCGCCACAACGAGGGACACAGCGGCGGATTTAATGGTGTCAATGGCCACAAAAAGAACAGATACAATAAGAAATGACGGAACCCAAGCTCTTGACTTTTACTACGCCGAAGTAGATTATGTTGCCTCCAAGTGTCCCAACACCCCTAACTGCTAGGGAAATCCGCGCACCTGGGCAGGGGAGATGGGAGCAGTGCAAAGCAAGCATCATTTAATAGCAAGCCCACAGAGACCGCGATGTTATGATTTAGGATTCGTTATGAGCTAAGGTTCAGGTTGTAACAAAAACTGACAGGATCTGGTGTTTTATGGGTCTCACATCAGAAGAGTAACTACGCCCCGGAGGAGTTTTTGTTAGGGACGGATTGGCGAGATACCCAAGGATGTTTGTAGTAATCGATGCTTTTCAGTAGTATGTTCGGCTGGGGTTTCTCCTCTTACACGTGTCTACGTGTTTGGTCAATCGTGTGCTATGAATTCTCTCCAGGTGTATGTGATAGTCAGAAATCACCATTGGCAGTTAGTCTGGTTGTTAGCAAATCTCGTTTTTGTTCTGGGAGTTCACGGCGGTTGAGTGGTCGTAAAATAAGGTGATATTCTCATCTTGACAACTATGGAGACTCCACTGCTCAACAATGTAGGTAGTGTAGACGTAATGAAACCAAGCTTCCCCTGTACTCGTCATCAATGTCTGTAAGGACAGCGTAGTAGTTGACAAATTATCTACGAAGTACTTCACATTATTTTAGATTTAAACCATCACCCATATGTATGAAGGTCAGGTTGAAGGAGGTAGTAAGCCTAACTGGTAATTCGGGATTGAAATGACCCGGAACGGAGGCGTAAATAGATACGTAATGAGAGTCGGAGGGAAGCGGTGCTTTCTTAAAGACTAGGGAGTAATGAGCGTCTTGGCTAAACCAGATATCCCCGCCATGCTTACGGTTTACCTTAACTGCCTGAGGTGGCTCCGGGAACATCATCATCATCATCATCACCACCATTATCAGCAAAGCCGGCAGAAGTCAAGAACCGCACCTGCCAATAAACACCCAACACCGAAAAATCGTCCTCAAACCCGCTCTATATATATCCCACAGCCCGCCCAAATAAACGGAGCCACGACCACCCTAACCTCCGCTTCGGGAGCCGGCGCGCACAGATAGATAGATATATCCGAGACGAGACGCGCCACCTGTTTTACCTAGCCCGTCACGCCGACTCGCTCGTATATATATATAGGTAGGTAGGTAGGTACGCAACGGCTAGAGACAGACAGCACACACATGACGGACGGGCACTGTTAAGCGCCCCGGATGTCTCACGAGGCAAGTAGCACAGCACAGCGTCAGCAGCCACCACTCGTTAATAACTCGTCGGTTTACGCACCCGGAAAACGTAAGGGAGAATCTACATATGTTTCGGGTGCTGGAAGTAGGTAAGGGGGGTAGAGAAAAGGGGAACGGGAACGGGATGCTTTTTTTTTTCCATCTTTATTCTCCCGCGGCCGGCTGGTTGGTTGATCCCAACCCCTCGGGTGTTGCGGTTTTGGCAGGATATAGGTAGTGAGGTACCGTACCATCTTAGCATGCGTGTGAGAGGGGATATATTTAAAGGGCTTGGATGAGCCTCAGGGTCCTAGGGGTAGCTTGACTGATTTACACGTGATTTCTATTCATCTTGAAGCATGAGCTCGGGGTGTTGGTATGATGGATATATTTACAAAAACACTACCTATACAAGCTGCAGTAGTCTAATGAGATTTAGAGATAGCAAGATACAAATTCTGCGCACAATCAAGACTGGTCCTTTATTCAAGGGCTTATATATCAATTTGAGAATCTGCCTCGGCCGGGTATTGATCGGAAGCGGACAAATCCTCATCCCATTACCCCTTTCGGGGTCCCGTTCAACTGACGCGAAGGAGCATACATGCAAGCTCTACCTCTGGCTGCCACCGAATAAAAATGCAAGATGTGATCAGACCCATAATAATGCTACTCGTGGCCGAATGTCCAGCTATCCGCTTTGCTTTCTACCTCCTCCCCTTTTTGCTTCAGCCTCCTACTATGTCTGCTAGCAGACTCAGCTCTCCCCTTATCCTCTCCTCGCGTGCGTGAAGCACATGAGGCACCATCAGTAATAATAAAGAATATTGACAAAAGAAATAGAATAAATAATGTGTATCGCTTTATGACGGCGGTAGCGGCGTCACTTAACTCTACCCGAGCAAAGGCGTGGCGTCTGAAGACCCTCCTCTTTTCATGTACCAATATTTTGACACCTATGTGCTAGCCCGGGATCTCGTCCAACCCATTTGCCTTCTCGCCGTATCTCGAAATGGCAAGCTCCTCTTGTAGAATAAGTTTGCATTTATGTAGCTGATCAACTTTGGATTCATCCACCGAATTGAGGAAAGGAGGCAGAAGAGAGGGGCGACGCGAGCTCACGCAGCCTAACTCGGTATATAAGATTAAACAGTACATATACACCAAAAAAATTCGAAGTTATTGTCACCAAACGCCCGCCGCTATGATGGCTACCCTAGGTAGTGTTCGGTTCGTTTGCCGTTCTCATAGAATAGAAATTAACTGAAGCTTAAAGAGTGACATCGAGAACCAGGCTGACATCTTGAACGTTAGATCCGGCCAGGTCCTCGAGAACGGGTATCAAGTCTAATAATTCGTTGTCATGAGCATCCGAGAACCAACTGCTGATGGGCACGGCGTGTTGAGGATGGAAGATGTATGAGGTAGGAGAGTTGTCAATGATAATAGTATCCTTAAGGTCCCTGCCGACCTGAGAAAGATCCTTGACGTAGTTGCCCTGGTGGTTATAGCAGCTTTCTCGGAACAGTCGGTGGTGGACAACCTTGTGGATGTCGAGCTGATCTAGCAATGGATCGCCGTACTATTTAACTAGGTCAGAAGATGAGACGGTAATAGTAGTATATATAACGTACCTTAGAGACAGAGGCTGTGAACACTACAACTTCGTATAGCTCGCCCACGCGCTTCATGAACTGATCTACACCCGGCCGTTTGATGACATACACGTTATGATAATTGCCCTCAATTTCGACTGGTATCGTGAAATCGGCTTGGTGCAATATCTGCGACAATTAGCTTGTTGGCCATTTTTGCACAAGCATTTCCATGACTTACCTTGAAGGAGCTGTGCACCAAAGTCTCGTCTAGGTCTAGTACCAGACACTTTCTGCCCTTGAGATGGGGTTCAATAGGTGGTAGAAGATATTTTTGTTGGCCTTGTTCTAGATCCACGGATTTCTCCTCTGGCGCAATGGGGGCGGGATTGGCAACGGGGACCGGTCCGGGCGGCGGCGGCGGAACTGACTTCGCATACTGAGACTCGTCGTCCGTACTAGGTTGGTTAGCTGGCTCAGCTACAGCTAGTTCTGTATCTGCCATCTCAACATCGCCGTCGACGTCCCTGCTGGATGGCCCTTCGACAGCATCCGCCTCCGCTTCATGATCTTCTGTAACCGGGGGGTTAACCGTGATGCTGGGACCTGGTGCCCCGACCAAGGTAGTCTGTTTCGACTCGCTCTCGCGTTCGCCGATCGTGGACTGGTCCTGAGTCGCTGACCCCGAGACCCGGTTTGCGGATTTGGATGCGTCTTGAGCAGCGGTACTTGCTTGAGGCGACGACTCCTTCTCCTTCTCGTAAACTTGAGTCTTACTCCCACCCGTCTGCTCTGAAGGTGTTGTAGTTCGTCGGCTAGATGTCAACGGTCTTTGAGGGAGCTTATCCAGTTTGTGAGAAGGGAGTGGATCTTCACCACCTTCGAGGGTGCTGGCGTGATTAGGAACAACGCAGCATCCAAGGAGGGCCAGTAACCCGCCCTTTTTTCGCCGCTGCGGAGCCCCAGCCGGGGAGTTTGGCGGCAACGTACTTGGTGTAGTCGTGGGATTCGTGGCAGCCCCAGAGTGATTGCTGGACGCACTACCGTTCCGACGCCTGCCAAGCATACTGTGTTTTGATTCCTTAGAATTGCCACCAATGCTATCTCGCGGATCGTCAGCAGTCGTCCCGCTGAGCCCCGTTGTTGCTGACGATGACTGTATCTTTTGCGATGATGATCTCGACGGTACGTTTAGGAGGCCACGTCCTTTTCTTGAACCTAATCCGTCCTCGGCCGTAACTGATTCTTTTTCCCTCGAATTTTCGTGCTCCGCCAGTGCTTTCTCGTCGGCACCTCTAGACATCTTTCCCAATTAAAATTCGATGCTTGCTAGCTATAGGAGACAGCAAGCTATCGCACTGTAAAGGTAAGATTAGCTACCGACACATGCCAAAAACTGGAAGCGTATTCTACTTTAAACAAGGTAGATTGGCTGGCGCATGAAATCGCGTCGATCAATTGAAAACGAAGGGCGCTTCCAGAAATAAGAGGATTCGGATAGAAATAGTCCTAAGCAAGACGTGGAAAAGCTTATCAATTATTGCTCACCTCGATACTCAACAGCCGTTCACCTTAAATAGCTGCCCAAACCCCTGATGCAGCAATTGGTGTGGCCTTGAACGGCCGAGTAGTAATTAAGGCCGTGTCGGCGACCGCGACCAGAGGAGAGGTTGGCTGATGCGGCTGAATCGGGAATGCGGATGAAGATTCTAAGAGCCACGAGACGGAGACGGGCGAGGAAAAGAAGAGGCGATGCGATGGAGATGTCGAGAAGAACGGCGCGTCGTGACAAGAAACCCTGCTGAGATTGAGATAATTCGGGGGGGTGAGGATGAAGTGGGTCAGTCGCTTGGAACTTGCGAAGGAGGAAATAGATTGAACCTGGATGTAGACAGATGACGAGCCTCGAGGTACCTTTTGGGGGAGGTGGGCGGGTATCTGAACAAATAACTCCAAATCCTAGCTGTAAGAAGAAAAAATAAAATAAAGTATCTAATGGCACAAAAAGCCCAAAGATGTCCCGTCGAGAAAGCCAAGTAGTGAAAGGGAGAATGAAATGGATTGAACAAGTACAACGCTGGAAATGATACCTAAGGTAAGGTAATAGAGCTATGGGTTGGATGGAAGCTTAAGGCTTAAGTTAAGGTACATACGTACAATACGTACAAACAGAGAGCTGGCTGTAAAAAGAAATGAAGACTATCTCTTCTACCTATTGCTCTGCGGGATTGTTGCGCGGAGGCTGAAGAAGTCTGGAATCGCAAGCGAAATGATTTCAGCAAAGAAACTGGACCACATTTGGGGGGGCAGGGGAGAGCACGGAGCAATTTGAACAGGGGTGGAAAGCCGCTAGCGTGCCTGCCTTGCCTGCTTAAAATCACTTAAAATCACTTGAAATCACCAAGAAAAGGGTGTGACAGGGATGGTTTAGAGGCATCTGCCCAATTGATTGCTAAATGTACTATGTACTGTATATATGTAGCCCACTGGCGGCTGGGCTAGTCTGGTTGGTTGGTGTCCAGTAGGATTGCTTATTACTTAGGTACAACAATGTACCTGGACAGGTGATGAATGTATCTAGGTACTACATAGGTACTCCGTTTGATTATCACCCACTGTCACCGAAACATAATTAGGGTAGGGACTTGAGAAGGGAACATGTGCATATTAAAATCTGTTAGGAAAGATATGAGAGTTCCCCATAGCTCCGAAACAGAATCCATCCCGCTTTGGTACTGCTTTACAGATACTGCATCAATGATCAATATGTTTTCATCCACCTTCCCAGCTTCCCTAGCTCCCCCCCTATCTCTACCTACCTAATGTAGGTACCTGTACATGTTATAGGTACGAAGTATTGCACTAAAGAATCCACCAGAGAATAAAGAGAATTAGGTGGTCGCTCATTCAGTGGTGTGTAATTTCACGCATCTTTACTATTGTTTATGGACTAATAATCATCCGCAATTACATTTCAAGGCTATTGGATGTAAAACTTTTGGTGGCTTAATTAAGTGTCTAGTATTGTGCGTCAGTACGTCCGTATGTTGTCGTCTTTGCGCCTTCGTAAGGACAATACACTAGGTAGTGTAATGTTAAATGGCTGACGAGTTATTCTATTTGCCTAGCATCCAACTTGCAGGTTCGGTGCCACATCAATGCTTTGACCTGCTAAGTTAGGAGCTATCTGTATGCAGTGTATTTCATGGATAGGGAGTTCATCTCTACCTTTACGAGATATTAGACAGATGAGCCCTCTTAACATCGGAAAAGGTAGCTAACCAGACATGCATACTACGTATCTTGAAGCACCATCGAGACGAATAGACTATGTAAAACTTAGAGATCCTAGAGATCCATCTGTTTGCATGACATTTTTATCGCCCGTCACATCCATGCGGCGTATAACGAAAGGGTTTCCATTACTGCTACAGTCGTACCTACTATACGTAAGGCGGCAAGGAGGACAGGAAGCTAGGGTAGCTACATGAACATTTGGACTAAAATTAAGAGTGTCGTGGAGAACGAGGCATGCAACTCTCCAAGGCCCGTTTTTGATTGGTTCCGTTGGCGCCCGTTGAGAAGTGACGGTTGAGAAATGGAGCCAAACTATTTGTTCACTTACCTTTTCAAGACACAAGCTACAGCCAACCGACATTCGATCATTTACACAAATAACGTTGAGCGTTGAGCACGAACGTCGCAGTAACACAAGTACGGATCTATATAAATGACAGTTATAACTAATAATACAAAGGATATATGTATCGTACCAGGCAAACAAACAGTTACAGCACAGCGTAAGACTGTCCGGTTATTTTTATCTTAAAGCGATCCAGCCAGTTGGGTATTACTGTCGTATAATATCCACCTGTCACCTTTCCCGGAGTTAAATCATAAATATTTTAATATCTTATTGGATCAGTTATGCATATCTACCCAAGCGATACTTTTGGTACAGCCGCTTTTAATACTAATCAAGCTCCGGTCTAAAAATCTTGAAACGAGTAAAAAAAAAAAAAAAAAAAAAAAACCAAATGCCCCAATTTCTTTCCCCGGACTTCTAACCTTCAAACAAGCCACAGACTCGTGCAGGTCCACAAGCTGCAGGTAAAATCGTGGGGGAAGGTGGCTCATACCCGGGGGGGTTTTAGCCACGTGATAGCTTAACCTTTCAGCCAATAACCATAAAGATATCATTGACGGTTTCCCGAACTTGGAGGATCAACCTCGGATCATCACATGCCTCAGCTTTGGTCGCTTTCAATCGTCACCAATGACGGAGTTATACAAGCTTATCCCAGTTCTTCTCCTCTATCTCAACTACCTCCCAGACATGTCAATAGCATTTACTTCCATACCAGAAATTCAAGCAATTTTATTATTCCTCTATTCCTCTCGCTCTGTCTAGAAGTCCCTTAGATCCCATCGCTGTAAATGGCACTCGGAATAGACTAATTACAGGCCGGTCCTTATTGATGTCATGTCACAATGGCGGTGCAATCCACGCTTCGCCATTCGGCGTCCGAAGACATACTCGTAGCCTTTCTCAACAAGTATAGCAAACTAATCCGAGATCGTCTACGGAAGACTTCCCGACGTTCCAAGCTCTTTGCAGCCCTCCTACTCGCCGCATCGATAATACTCAGTGCTGAAGGTGGTCGGAGATGGTGGAACCGGAGAAGGCAGGAGAAAGAGCAAGGACGGAAGCTTGTGCGCACGAATTCGTGGTTATTCAATAAAGATGGTTCGCGAACGATATACGTCCCGTATAAGGATGGGACGTCCAAAATAGTCATTAATCGGACAAAACCTTTGACCTTCGAAGCGCATCGTCGGCTCTTCCTGAACCCGCCCAAAGTTTCGGGACTTGGCGATGGAACCGTTCCTTCAGCTCAAACCAAACCAGGACTGAATCTTGCTTTCCTACATCAGTTTCTCAGCCTGATGAGTATCATGATACCGCGATGGACTAGCAAAGAGGCCGGGTTATTGGTCAGCCATGGCGCGTTTCTGATGCTTCGCACCTATCTTTCGTTGGTAGTTGCGCGCCTAGATGGTGAGATTGTTCGCGACTTAGTCGCAGGTAATGGAAAGTTATTCCTCTGGGGTATAGCAAAGGTATGCTACGATTCTACATCAAACTCGGTTTTGAATGTGTCACTGACTTGACAAAGTGGTGCGGGCTTGGTGGTTTTGCCTCCTATACCAATTCTATGATCAAATTCCTCGAGTCTAAAGTATCTATCGCATTCCGAACTCGATTGACAAGATATATTCACGACTTATATCTTAATGACAATCTCAACTACTATAAGCTATCCAACTTAGATGGCGGCGTCGGACAAGGAGCCGACCAATTCATTACACAAGATCTAACCCTCTTCTGCGCTTCAGCTGCCAATTTATATTCCTCACTTGGCAAACCATTCGTCGATCTCTGTGTTTTCAATTATCAATTATATCGCTCACTAGGTCCACTCGCTTTGACCCTTCTTATGAGCAACTACTTCCTTACAGCAAGTATTCTGCGAAAGGTGTCGCCTCCTTTTGGGAAGCTCAAAGCAGTTGAAGGACGCAAAGAGGGAGACTTTAGAAGTCTCCATGCTCGTTTAATCGCAAATGCCGAAGAAATCGCTTTCTATGGTGGTGCTGAAATGGAAAAGTCTTTCTTAAATAAGGAATTCAAATCCCTCAAAAATTGGATGGAAGGAATCTACCTGCTTAAGATTCGTTATAACATCCTCGAAGATTTCATCTTGAAATACAGCTGGAGCGCTTATGGTTATCTCTTGTCTTCTTTACCGGTCTTCCTCCCAGCTTGGGGCGGCTTAGGAGGCGCAATGGAGATGGTTGACAGCGCCGAAAAGGGTGGCCGAGAGCGAAATCGTATGAAGGAATTTATCACGAACAAGAGAATTATGCTCTCGCTCGCAGATGCGGGTGGGCGCATGATGTACTCAATTAAGGACCTTTCCGAACTGGCCGGTTACACTAGTCGTGTTTACACCCTAATTTCGACGCTACACCGTGTGCATGCCGACGCATACGCCCCGCGGCCAAGCGGTAACGAGCTATACTCGCTTTCCGACGTCCAGGGCACCATCCAGAAAGGTTTTGACGGTGTACGATTTGAGCATGTGCCTATCGTTGCGCCTGGGCTATGGCCTCAAGGTGGCGAGGAATTATTAGAGTCACTATCTATGATCATCCGCCGAGGAGAGCACTTGTTAATATCCGGTCCGAATGGTGTTGGAAAGAGTGCTATTGCTAGGGTTCTTGCTGGACTCTGGCCAGTTTACCGTGGTTTAGTGAGTCAGCCCAAGTCCATCGGTCAGGATGGAATTATGTTCTTGCCTCAGAGACCGTACTTGAGCGTGGGCACCTTGCGTGATCAGGTCATCTATCCCGATGGTGAGCTGGACATGCGCCTCAAGCGTAAATCCGAGGATGAACTAAAACGAGTGTTGGATGCTGCCAAGCTTGGCTACTTACCTGATCGAGAGGGCGGCTGGGATACTCGGAAGGAATGGAAAGATGTTCTGAGTGGCGGCGAGAAGCAAAGAATCGGCATTGCCCGGTTACTATACCACGAACCCCAATATGCTGTAATCGACGAGGGCACCAGTGCTGTGTCAAGCGACGTCGAGGGTCTATTATACGAAACATGCAAGGAAAGGGGCATTAGTAAGTCACGTGACAAATACCTCTTCTACTCATAACTAACAAAACGCAGCCTTGATTACCATCTCGACGCGTGCCTCTTTAAAGAAATACCATACCTTTAACCTCATGCTTGGGATGGGCGAGAGCGGCGATAAATGGGAATTCGAGCGGATTGGAACAGAGAGGGAGAAGATGCAGGTAGAACGGGAACTACAAGAGCTTCGCGAAAGGCTGTCTCAAGTTGAGCAGTGGAAGCAACGGCGTGAGGAGATTGACAAAGAGCTCGCACAAGTATGGGTCGAGGGCGATGCTTCTTTAGATCCGCCCCCGTATGTGGAAACTACTGCTGGGCCCGAGCCGGAGAAGGGTGAGGCCCAATGATACGATCTACTGGAGTCACGGTATTTCTGTTCCTGTACGATGTCATGTATGAGTTATTGTAACCAGAAACTTTACCTGGCGTACTGAGCGATCTCATCTTTGCTATATGTTGGATTGAAGTTATAGGTAACTTAGATCATATAAATGAAGACGTCAAGACGTTGGCTGGCGTTGACCTTGGGAGAATGTATAGCGGTTCGTTCAGCCATGTAAAAGGGTTCCTCTATATTATCGCGTCGTATCCTAAAGCATAAAAGGTCTATTACTACCAATGAAGCCCTTGGGTCACAGCTTGACGAGGTGGGACTCAAGTGTCGAAAGCCCCTTAGGACTGGCCCGTGAAGTCTGCCAGGGCCTTTCTGTCTAATTCAAATTTCCTATAAGCTCACTATACATGTAGGTAGTACAAATAAAAACCCAATGTGCGGACTATTAAATACGCCAGCTACTCATATATCCTGGTTCGTGCCCGGCTTTGCTTCTTCCTGTCCGTTAACCCATTTCAAGGCGTACACCTCTTGGATCAAGCGAAGGTCAAACTTAAAGGGGATTAAGGACTAGGTATAAGCCATCTGTAAAACATCAACGCAAAATAGTTTCTATGTATCGATCTATTTATCTATTTCGTCGCCCACGTAGTTGTATATGTACCTTAAGTAGGTACCTACCCAAGGTAGTCGGCGCCGTCTTTAGATCTCGCTACATCCACTACATCATAGGTTTCTATACTTCTGGTTTGACATGAAAGGTTAGGTACCTTGGTAAATATTTTTAGGGGTCGAGTCGAGTTTAGAATAGGTACCTGTTAAATGTAGGTACCTTCCCAGAACCCGAAGTAAACAGTTTGCCTGTCTACTCTGCCAGTCGCTGCACCAACCTGCCGGCCGCCTTAGTTGCCTAGGCCACCCACCATACTGAAGGATATAAGGCTAAAAATCAAAGCAACTTTCAGCCGACCCCGTAAAAAGGAAGTAACCCTGGGTGACTGGAGGCTAGAGAAAACTGCACCGTGGTGTCATATGCTGGACCGGTATGCCCGTGACTTGACAGTACGATGCTTACAAAGTAGTTTTTCGTAGGTCCTGGATTCAACATCCAGTACCGAGCTTTTTTTGCATTTCTTTTTTCTTTTATTTCTGACTCCTACGTACATCCTTTTCATTTTTTATTTTCTCCCCTTCGAGTTTTTCTTTTTTTTCTTTTTTTACTTGACCTCCTTTATTTTTTGGGTGGGAGATTTATGCGAAAACGTAAACACGAAATAGCCTGCATTGCCAGTCAACGTAAATTGATTCTTAGGAAAATGATTTATTCCCTTGTATATCATACTTAAACCCGGTTTTTACAATTCACAGAAACGTAGGAGATAGTATTTAAATCGTCAGCCCCGTCTACCCCTTTCTTAGCCTTATAGTCAGTCCCCGTTGATCACACGGGAAAGGCCACAGTAAAGTTCGAATAGCTTATCGAGTTACTTTCATGTCTCATATGCAGGTACGTAATGCAATTCAATTATTCGAATTTTATTCAAAACAAAGAACACTCGAGCCTAAGCTCTAGACAATGTTGGACGTGGGAATACGTAGTCCGGGGCTATAGAGGCGTGAGCGAATCGGCTGGAAACCCAGCCAAATGTGGATTTTCGCCAGAGCAGGAAGGCATCGTGATGTTGTATGTAGTGTTTCTACGAAACATCCTCTACTATCTGATCTTACAACTCCATTTGTATCATGATCGACGCATATAGTGGGGCTTCTATGATTACTTCGCCGCAAAACCACATCGTAATGCTGAACACAGCCTCAAAACACCTGGTTCACGCCACTTCGATTAACGTATAGTTGAACCTTTTCTCATTTATTTTAAACATCTCGTAAGTTCTTATAAATAAGTTTACCGGTGTTCACATTGTCGTCAACAAAGCCTTAACTGAAGGATCACAACATGACAGGGCGTCTTCCAACTTCATCGGAGAAAGCGTGGCGGGATGACCCCAGCGACGAGCCGCCGGCATACAAATCAAGCAAGTTTCAGTCGAACAAAGCTAGAGACGATCTCCCATCGTACCAGGAAGTTGTTGGGGATGATCGGGACGAAAGGAGTTATAAGAATGATAAGAAACCTACAAGTGCCAAATCGAAGAATAACCAAGACCTTCCGCCTTGTAGCCACTGGTCGGAAAGCGGGTGTAATATGACTGCCAACTCTAGACAATGCTGCTCTTGTGTCGACGACCGGCCTAAAACGGAGTCCGGACTCTATCCGATGTACGTGGATCACGAAGGCTGGGTTGAAAAGGCTACTAGGTGGAAGTATTACTGCCCGAGCTGTCAAGGTACGTCTAACTAATTTCCTTGCTACTGAAGTTCGCATACGATCTGCTAGGAACTCATATTATTCTTCGTATTTATTCCATCAACTAACTCCGAGTAGAATATTTCGACCCGGATGCTAAAGCAAGAAGTTTGAGAGACCAGTGTGCTTGGGCGGAGAAACGCGCACAGTCTTTGGCTGATGAGCGGGACCGACGATATTTCGGTCTCGGGCGCTGGATACATGTCTGCAGCGAGTCGATAAAAAGCTGCTTGCCAGAGTAGTCGATCGTAATACCCTGGTGGTCGAGAATGCCCGATTGGAGAAGCACTTCCCAAGATAGTTTAAAGAATAGCAAATCAGTATCGTCAATATACCCTATATGTATGTACCTATTTAAAATTACGCAATTTCGATGCAAACCTTCCCCTGGTGCTTCCCTGAGGCTAGATATTCGTATGCCTCCTTCGTCTGTTCTAGTGTAAAGATCTTAGAGTCGACAATAGGGCGCAACTTGTCTATGTTGGCCTCGATAGCGCGGCACATATCTTCCATCTGAAGCCGAGTGCCGAGCCATAGGCCACGAGCCGTGAATAGTTTCATCCAGCAATCTAGCAAGACGGGCATCTCCGTAGCCCCGTCACCGCCGCCAACACCTCCCAAGACGCAGACCACGCCGTCGTGTTTTACAGCTGCGACGCTCTGCTTCAGCGAAGTCGGCCCCACGACATCGATAACATAGTCGACGCCCAATCCTCCGGTAATCTCCCTGGCTACGGAGGCCCAGTCAGGGGTCTCGCGATAGTTTATAATACGGTCAGCACCCAACTTCTCAAGAAGCCTCGCCTTCTCGGACGAGCTCGTCGTCGCGATAACCCTGGCACCTACGAGCTTAGCGAACTGGACGGCGAAGATGCTCACCCCACCGGTGCCTTGCGTCAACACCCACTGGCCGGCAGCAACTGGTTTCCCAGCTAGGCCGAAGAGCGCATTCCAGGCCGTTAGTCCCGCGCAGCTAAGCGTCGCCGCCTCCGGGAAAGTTAGGCCCTCGGGCATCGAGACAAGGCCTTGCTCGTCGAAAACCCCGGCAGTGCGTAGGGTACCGTCGACCGAGGCGCCGAGCCCAACTTTTGATAGTTCTTCGGTGAACGATCCCGCGATCAGCCGAGGGTTGAGCGCGGTGATGACCTTGTCGCCTGGCCGGAACCGACTGACATGCTTCCCGACAGCTACGACGATTCCTGCTCCGTCGGAGCCAGGAATGACGTTTGGTTTGGTGCCCCAAGGGAATTTCCCCTGGGAGACCATAATGTCCCGAAACTAGCTTTGAGGTTAGTCTTGTGAGTGGAAGGTAGGTAGGTAAATATGTGAACCGACATTTAAAGAGGCCCCATGAACTAGGTATTGCCAATAATTAGTAAAAGCACAGATAAAAGCATCGACCCAGTCTGCTAGACACTCACTTCTAACTAAGACTTCGGTATCTCCGAGTTCAGGCACTGGCTGCTCTGAATATTTCAGGGATTCAAGGCCATCGTAGCCTACGACGTTCCACTGCTTCGCGGTCTTTAGGACGGGCTGGGCCATTGTGAGATGTGAAATATATCGGTAATGAATACGTACTTACTGCACACTAGATTAATGTTTGGAATCTACATGATAGGCAAACTGGTGTTCGATAAATATATATATATACTGAGAAGCTAAAAGGGGTCTATATGGCATTATATAAGCGTACGCGACTGAGAGACGTTTAGGTAATATTTAAATTTATAAGCATATCCGTGGAGTTCCGTGGATCACACCATCAATTGTAGGTAAAATCACATCATGGTCAAACTCATACCGATTTATAAATAAGGCGATTTCATACTCCCTAAGTCAGTGAGGAGTACAAAGTCGTCATACTGAGTACCTAATGAAGGCATGTTATGGAAAAGGGGGCTGCATATTGAATCCCGACAACTGCATAATATACATACTGCTTCGCATAGCCAAATATATTCTTGTATCTGTATCTGATAACTAATCGAGTTATATCAATCTACGGAGAATTGAAGAGAGAAATGACAAACGAAATCTTGACAACTTCAAACGTCATTATCTTTGACTCAGCTTGGCTGTTAGAAATACATTTTACTATAACTCTTGATAAGATAGCATTTCTCTCTCGTTACAGCTAGCCTGTCCGAGATCAATACCGAGAAGACCCTGTCGCATGTTACATCAAAGCAACCTTTGCTCCATTATGTTTATACGTCTATACGTCTAGACAGTTATGATCATCCACCTCCAACTACTTGACTGGAGAGATGTTGCGATACAGAGCCGTTTCTACGTACGTACCAACGAGCACTTACACGGAGGTCGAGGGTAGCAACAGAATCATATATGGGTTGGCCATGAACCTCCTCTAATCTGATTGGGTGATACACCCCAGCTCTATGCAGCGCGACGAGTGGGCAGATCGTATTATCAAACCGAGATTGTCTTATCTTACTTATCTCTTCAATTCACATTTCAGCCAGGGATCAAGATTCAGTTGCATCTGGGCTGACGGACATATGTACAAGAATGAAGCGTGCCACTGCATCTGCACAGAATTGCATATGCCCGCAATGGACGATTCGATGTCACTTATCTGATTCTGAGCAACCCCCCAACCTATATACTCTCTACTTTGTTACTTGTCTCTTTCTATAAAGCAAAGACTTGCCGCTCATTCCTTCAGCCAGTTTTGTTATTATAAAAGTCGAAGAGGATCTATACGTTAGATTAGGTACATTTTGAGAATCCAGGGTATCGGAGTCATAGGAGCAAGCAAGCATGACGGAGAATACACATACTTTTGACGAGGAAAAGAAGCCCGAACTGGGGGGCTTGGATAACGATACAGTTGCCGCCGTCGACCACGGCATACAAGTCAATGCCGCGGGGTATAGAGATCAGCTGAAGCGTCAATATGGTCTTCTCGGGATCGTCGGGTTTGCCCTTACCGTTGATAACGCCTGGGCGGCTTTGGGATCTTCGATATCTGTTTCAATTCGTAAGTAAAGCCTTACTTACAGCTGGACGCTAGATTTATTTTTTCATCTTTTCATCTTTTTCATTTTTTCATTTTTTATACTTGATGTCGAACTAACGCGAGCTTGACTGTCGACAGTGAGTGGGGGACCTCCAGGTCTGATTTTTGGCCTCCTTGTTGCTTTATTTTGGTATTCCTTTATAGGTATGAGTCTGGCCGAGGTATGTTGTCCTCCAATTTCCTCTCGCAGAAACCCAACAGGTCTGAGAAAGTCACGAGAAATTAACTTGGATGCTGACTTCTCTTGAAGCTTGCTTCGTCAGTTCCCACCGCCGGCGGTGTGTATCATTGGGCAACCATCGCAGCTGGACCAAACTGGGGTCGAACTGTCGGGTTCTTTACAGGCTGGATCAACTTTTATGGCTGGATGTTTGACTTGGCAGCCCTGATTCAAATAACCTCCAATATTCTCGTTCAGATGTACGCGGTTTACCACCAGGACACTTATGTTCCGGATTCCTGGCACGTCTACGTCACGTTCATTGGTGTCCTATGGACTTCAACCTTGTTCGTCATTTTTGCGAATAGGCTCATCCCGTATACCCAGAATTTCGGAATGTTCCTTGTCATGGTCGGAGGTGTCGTGACGATTATTGTGATTTCGGCTATGAATCCAGGTTCTCACGCCTCTAACCATTTCGTGTGGGGTTCGTTCGAAGAAAACAACTGTGAGTACCATTAAAAACATAACCCTACTCCTCAAGCCTCAAAAACCCTTCGAGCTCATAGATATTGACCGTAAATTCGGCTTCTTCTCGACATCTTCTCTACGATTTTATTACGTTACTAACTCCGATATGATAGTGACGGGTTGGCAAGGTGGTGTTGCATTCCTGCTAGGAGTGCTGAACGGCGCGTTCACGATTGGCACGCCTGATGCCATTACTCATATAGCAGAAGAACTTCCACATCCAAGAAGAGATCTCCCGAAAGCCATGGGGCTTCAGATAGGTTTAGGTTTCCTGTACGCGTTTGTTTTCGCTATCGCGCTCAGCTACGCCATTACAGACCTCTCGGCGTTGCAAGGTGGCATCAATACTTATCCTCTTGCTGTCATATATCAGCAAGCAACAGGAAGCTCAGGGGCGACCTTCGGCCTCTTATTCATCCTGTTTCTCACCAGCATGTGCTGCTGTGTTGGAACGGTATTGACGAACTCACGCACGTACTGGGCACTGGCTCGAGACAATGCCGTGCCATTCTCTGGGATATTCGGCAGGGTTAATGAAGGGCTTAGCTGTCCCATATACGCAACCCTGTTCGTTTCTGTCGTCGCCACTGGTCTTGGTGCAATCCCCTTGGGAAGCTCGAGCGCATTCTTGGCTCTAACCGGCTCTTTCATCGTTTTAACGACAGTGTCATACGCAATTCCGTTTACTGCTAACATGATTACCGGACGAAAATACTTTCCCGCAGGGCCTTTCCACATGGGTAAATTTGGAAATGCAGTGAACTTAGTAGCTGTTTTGCTTATAGCGATGTTTGTCATATTATTTTGCTTCCGTAAGCTACCCTTATCCCTCGTGTAAGTTGAGTTGCTAACTTCTTTTCGTAGCGTATGAGATACCTACAACCGTTGAGGCTATGAATTACAATAGCGTGATTCTTGTTGGAACTCTAACACTTTCGTCGATATGGTGGATTGTACATGGAACTCGGCATTATCCGGGGCCTAAGGTGATGAAGCTATATATTCATGATGACTTGGTTCACGCGAATAATGCAGGAGTAGTCGAGAAGTCTGATACGTAAATACATAACAGGGGTAATTTAATAACTAAGAATTCGCAATAGGGAACTTGGAGTATTAAAATAAGACGAAAGATTGGCGGTCGAAACCGACTCAGTTATTCTTGACTCGGACTATTCACTCACTGATACCATGAGCTTTGGGTTTTACACTAAAGAATTCCGAATATGGGAATGCGCTTAGGCGATGTATCAGCTCTCGGAAGCAGCTACAAGTAGAACTAGCTTGCGGGCTCAGGTTGCGGTTTATGTTCGAATTAGAAGTCTCGGAGAGCGTTGCGCCGACCTCATCGCGTCCCAATTGGGGAAGCCCCAGCGAGCCTCTTAAGTCTCGCTCCGCGATTCAACCCATTCTTATTCTAGTCTTTTTAAGACTGGATCTTTTTCAGGTCGATTGCGACAAGGATCTTAGGATATGGCCCCAGAGATTAACTCAGCCATCATTATCAAAAGCAGGTAGTTACTCATTTCCAGATCTTCATATTCTAATTACTAGTAGATAGATACATCGGTCGTATAGGACCCTGATGTGTATCTGGCTTTTTATAATTCCGTACCTGACTTTGCCGTGTGGGGAATCCATGGGGTGATGTTCGTACGTGGTGCCTCGATCGCTCGTTGCATTGCATCCGCAGAGATGGACCTATGTAGTTCTAGGCCGTCAAGATGATTGGAGGTGCCATCCATACAATTAAAATAGCCTTTCTCCATACGTATGGATGGAGCACGTCGATCCGCCTTGATCGATAGCTTGCCAATACAGGCTTCGCCCGTGATGCCTGGATATCGAATGGGCAGACTACGCATATGTATTTCGTGGTTGCTCTAAGTATACATATATGTAGCTCAAGCCGCTTCTTTGTTAGAAATTATTCACGATACTTGCTACTTCGTATTCAACTCACAGGTCAACTCACTCAAGATGAAATATCTCATACCCGGACTTCTTTCCCTCGCCAGCGCTGTCTCAGCTGAGGGGCAACTCTGGGGACAATGCGGTGGCCAAGGCTTCACGGGACAGACGGCTTGTCCTTCGGGCTCTACTTGTCAAGTCTCGAATCAATGGTATTCACAATGCGTACCTGGTAAGGACGGCGAGAAGTAGGCATAATACATAGAGTACTAACACACATTTAGGAACCGACTCGGCGAACAGCGCATCGAAAGTAACCGCCAGTCCCACCAACGCTGCTTCTCCCGCAGCATCAGGCTTCGCAAAGACGGACGGTCTGCTCTTCAATATCGACGGCGAAACTAAGTACTACGCGGGCACAAACAGCTACTGGGTCAGCTTCCTGACCAATAACGCCGACGTCGATACGACGTTCGACCAGCTCAAGTCGGCAGGCCACAAAATCCTGCGCGTCTGGGGCTTCAACGATGTCACGTCTCAGCCAGGGTCCGGCACGGTCTACTTCCAATACCTATCGGCAAGAGGCTCGACTATCAACACGGGAGCCAACGGCCTGCAGCGCCTCGACTACGTAGTCTCGGCCGCCGAGAAGCGCGGCATCAAGTTGATTATTAACTTCGTTAACAACTGGGGCGACTATGGTGGGATGGCAGCTGTAAGTCGTTCTTATTGAACATTTAAATCTCACGTTGTTCCTTTTCCCTTGAAAACGACCTCGTAGATCTGATCTAGGTAGCAGCAGCGAGGTCGAATACCTATTAGATCTTTATTCAAATATATATATATAAGACGACAACTGACCTCGCGCTCTAGTACGTAACAGCCTTCGGCGGCTCCCAACAAACCTGGTACACCAACACCGCAGCACAGGACCAATACCGCGCGTACATCAAAGCGGTGGTATCGCGATACGCCAACTCCTCCACGGTATTCGCCTGGGAACTAGCCAACGAGCCGCGCTGCAACGGCTGCGAGACCAGCGTGCTAACCAGCTGGGCGAAGTCGACCTCGGCCTACGTCAAGAGCCTCGACCCCAACCACATGGTGACTCTCGGCGACGAGGGCTTCGGCCTCAGCGGCGACGGCAGCTATCCCTACCAGTTCGGCGAGGGCCTCGACTTCGCTGCGAACCTGAAGATCGACACGCTGGACTTCGCCACGTTCCATTTATACCCGAGCACCTGGGGCACGCAGAACGAGTGGGGGAACGCGTGGATCGAGGCCCACGGCGCGGCTTGTGCGGCGGCGGGGAAGCCTTGCTTGTTTGAGGAATGTGAGTATACACTACCTACCTAACTAGTCCGTCCCTATATAATTATCAATCAGACACTAACTTTCGAGGTAGATGGATCCACGACCGACCACTGCGGCGTCGAGGGCAAGTGGCAGAATACCGCGCTCTCGACGAAGGGCCTGGCGGCAGACCTGTTCTGGCAGCTGGGGACCACGCTGAGCACAGGGCAGACGCACAATGACGGATACACTATTTACACTGGTTCGTCGGAGTGGACTTGCCTGGTTACGAACCATGTCGCCGCTATTAAATAGCTGCGTGGGATATTGTCATTAGTATTGGTTAATTAGTTGGAGACTGTAATATAAATACTGGTCGATGCAAAGAGCTTGCCTTGCAGACGTGAATATTCTACATACTTACCTAAAGAACCGTTATGTTTCTGTGTAGTTATTAATAATGTCTTAGATATCGTATGTATACTGTCCAACAGGGAGCAACATCAAGGGACATAACCACAAGACTTTCCCGGTAAGACCCGTCGTAGTTTGATATTGAAGAAGAGATTACGATGGTAAACCCCTATAGTGTTTAATTATTAAACGCCGCCATGAGCTTCCAGCCAATGTATACCGCTCTAGCAAACAAAGGATATCATTATGGAACGCCGATTGTTGCCCAACCCAATGCTATTCATACCGTCGTCAATGCTTCTTTGAATCATGTGCTGTATGGCCATTTTGAATTGCCATTGTCAGAGGGAAATTGCAAGTATTTAGGATAGCCATGAGAATTAATTAGGTATACGAATTATCACGAAGTTGCAGTTGAAAACGAGACGTTCTTTAAACTAAACCGCTAATTAACGAAACCCACCTAATGCAGCTAAAAACGGGAGCTAATTAGTAAGACCTGCAAGGCCGCTCCTTATCTAATCCGTAAACCTCGTGCGACGTCCCGGAGTTTCCGGGTTAATTACATATGTGGTAGATATCCGCCGCGCCTTCACCTCCGACATCAACCTACCTACCTACAACCCACCACACCACCATGCCCTCCAACGAACACACCTCACTCCTCAACCCCAGCACCACAACCACAACCACAACCCGCCGCCACCCCCGCAATAACACCATGTACTGGACCCTAGCCTGCATCTACGGCGCATCCGCCGTCGGCCTCGGCGCCTTCGGCGCCCACGGCCTGAAGAAGCTCATCTCGGACCCCACCAAAGTCGCCAACTGGGCCACCGCCGCCCACTACCAGCTCGTGCACTCCGTCGCCCTGCTCCTCGCCGCCCAGGCCCAGAACCCCGTCTCCGGCCTCCTGTTTACCACCGGCATGACCTTCTTCAGCGGGAGCTTGTACCTGCTCGTGCTGAACCCGGCGCGCTTCCGGTTCCTCGGCCCCGTGACGCCGCTTGGTGGGCTGTGTTGTGCGTTTTTCTTTTTCTTTTTTCTCCCTTTCCCCCCTTATTTACTACAATACCATACCTAAAGCTTAAAGGTTGGTTGGTCTATCTGGAAGTATATGCTGACTTCCGTCTGCGCGCGAGCAGTGATTGGCGGCTGGGTTGCGCTTGCGCTAAAGTAAAGAGAGGGGCTAAGACGCCTCGTATACCCCGCCCGTTTCGGCTCATGATGCTGTAGTCTTTTGCGAGAGGGTGGTCGCAGGAGGAAGAGTAGTTACGGGTAGCCGGGCTGCCTGTATGAGTGTGATCTCGTTGTAGACGTAACGGCCACCCCCAAATAACTAGCATCGCCACTCCGTATGAGCAAGAATCTACCTTTTGTTGCACATCTCTCCTATACCCAAGAGTTGATTGTGAAGTTACACATCTGTTACCCGCTAAAATTCAACTCATAGACTTCACGCCGTTTGGAAAACTTACGCAACGCGATTTTTACCTTGAGGTATTCCTCTTAAACTATCCGTATACTTACAGACGGTCCCAATAATCCTTGCCATTAGCAAAACGTTATTCACACCGCAATGTGGAAATTCATATTTATCACTACAATGAGCTATCCTTAGTACCTAGGTTAAGCAGCTAAGCAAGAATCATAGCAAACCAATCTTTGGTAAACGGGCACCTCGAAGGTCGTGGTATCTTTTGGTTGTAGTCATAAGAAACAAAGCCAGGCCCGGCTCTCGTCGCCTTGCTTCCCTTAAACGACGTTGGTTTGCTTGTTGTGATATAGGCCAACGCGCCAGTCTCCTATATATTCTCCCGCTCCTTATACCTGCCACATTCCTAGACGCATCTTCAATAGGTCCTGCTGCGACTCCATTTCGCATTGCCTCTCCTTTAGGGTTGATACGCACTACGCATCACCACTAGATATTGCGGCTATTGCTTGGAACCCAGCTAGAACTTCTTTGTCGACATTAATAGCCCAATTATCCCGGAAAGCTTGCTCTCCGCCACTTCTCTGTACCAGATCGTTGAGTTTATCTTTCACAAATGGGAGAGACTGGACTGTCTTCACTGGGTCGGCCGCAAACAAAGCCCTCTCTCTCACATCCTTTGCCGTGTCCCATTCGGTGGGCTCCGGCTTGTTAGTGATGACGAGCATATCATTGCCGATAGTAGGTGGCTCAGCACTTATAATCTGGACCATGACGCTGGTCCACATTGAAAAATAATCCTGGAGTTTGAGCAGGACAAGATCCTGCATCGGTTGGTGAAGCTCAAGAAGCCGTGTTAGAGCTAAAAGGTTAAGTTTGTGCCGATTGTTATCAGCTATGCTATCAAACGAACCAAACCACTCGGCACTGAGCCAATTCCAAACTTGATCTAAGGGGCCAAGTGAGGCGAGCATCTCCACGAACATAGCTGGATCGATCACGGCAATTCGAGATAGAATCACGAAGTACTCTACTAGGGTTTGAGAGCCCACACGGCTTTGTTTCTTTTTGGGCCCAGATGTTTGGTGGGCTTCAAAGGAGTCATGTATGCCTTCCAAGATCGTAGGTAGGAAGCCTACCCCCATCATATCCTGAATAATTACTTGTAGTCCGGACGTGCCACCTAACTCATGAGATAATCGTATTAACGATTCGGCGTATCGTATGGTGATGTTCACTAGCTCGCGATTCTTCGAACCAAGCGAACTAGAGAGAGCAGCGAGAGCAGGTCGTCTATATCGATCTTCAAGAATGACCTCTGGTGCGAGTAGAACGTAGCAGCCGAGAATGCCTGTGTATGTAAAAGCATAGTCATTCTGCTTTGAGAGTTCATTGATGGCAGTTTCAGCCAGATTGGTGAGCCCCGATGACAAGGGAGGCTGGCTTTGGTATAAGAGATTGGACCACAGGTCTAGTGCTTCTTCGATGAGGTACAAATATAGCTCTGTGCCTTCTCTTGTAGCCTCGGATATAAGTGGTAAAATCATAGGTTGATATCTCTGAGATTCTGTTTTCATGGACATCACCACTGCTTGTATAATGGCCAAAACTGATTGCTTCATCATGAAACCCAGGTCACCCGCAGACTCCCAAATCCCGGGTATTGCATTCATTACCATGTCGCCGAAACTAGACACATGCGTTTCCATGCGCTGTATAAGACTCCGTGTTGACTCAAGTATCGCCAACTTAGTCTCGTCAACCTCTGCTTCTTCTAATAGCTTGATGAGCCGCATAAGCACATCAGGAGCGTATGGAGAGAACAGATGTCCTTCAAATCCTAATTCATCAAAGATAGTCTTAAATTGTCTCGCAGTGGTAATACGAACAACAATGTCGTTGCATGCATCTTCGGGGTTGAGGAAATGTCGGAATATTTCGTAAACAAGTGGACGGGCTTCTCCTGATATTTTGACGGGCACCCATTGACTTAAAAGTATGGCAATTCTTCGCCTGATGACTCGGGCTAATGGACCCTCCTGCTGAGCATCGGCTGCTATTGTCGTTTTCAGCATATTTTCGAAGTCAAACTCTTGGCTGACCAAGGGGGCAGCTAGTCCCATAGCAGTATAAACTGCTTCTTTAGTAACGATATCCGCTTGCGGGTTTTGAACGGTACTGAAATATGATATGAGGGGCTGTAGGAGGAGATGTTTATAATGTGTGAGGAGATCCAAGAATAACTTCTCCGCGCAAGGCCTCACTTCCCATTCGTAGGCGTTACCTTCGGCTTCTTCTTGCTGCTCCCATTCCTGCGGGTCTTCATCCCATGCATCTAGATCCGCCTTGCGAAATATGAAAAAGTGAGTGATTAAGACGTTTGCTATTTGGGTGACGATTTCATCTTTGAGCAATTCGGCACCTAGAAATTTGACTGCGTGTTGTTGTTCATCTATGATATCCTTTGAACGATAACGGATCGTCTGCTGGGGAAAGTGGACTATCCTTACACACTGTCTTACTAGAAGCAGCCCCTTCAATGCTAGCCTCTCCAGAAGGGGCCCTTCAGCTTTAGCCTTAGGCTGTCCTGATCCCGATGTCTCTTGTCGTATTCCATCCGACTTGTTGAACACTTCTGCAAATTTAGCGGTGAGGTCCCAATATGCACGGACAAGATCTAGAGAATTTGGAAGAGAGGCAAAGCTTGCAGGATGGGTTGTAGCCATCTCATTATGGAGCTTTGTGAATTGCATAAGGTGTTTCCCTAAGAGATCGGCATAGCGCGCTATCTTTCGCGAATCACTGTTGATGAAGCTGAGAAATTGTGCAAACTGCACTTGAGAGAAGCTCCAGACTTGTTGGACAGTTTTGTCCTTGTGTGGATACTCATAACCAACTATCAAGAGGCGACGGAGACTCTTGATAGCGTCAAGGCTATTTTCCATCGCGAGTAAAGCCTCATCTCCGTCTTCATTTTCACGCCCGTTGGTTAAGAAAGCTATCCACAGATTACTCTTATCATGATATATTTCGCCAAGAATATATACGAGTTCTGGTGTGATGGACTGGAGCATGGTCTGCGACTTACGCAGACGCGCTGTCCCGAGTTCCTTCACTATTCGCAGAAGTATCATCAAGGCCCCCGAGAGCTCAACCTGATCGCCATCCTTAGTCGCTCTAAGGAGCTGGGTAAGGTCGTTTAAGGGGGTAGGCCAGGCTGTTGGAAAGTCGGTGCGGACCACCTTCGCAATGACGAGCGCATTGTGTAGAGCAAGCTGTTTATCACCTTCACTAGTAGTCCCTCGGAAAAGCCTCTCTCGTATTACTTGTTTCGCAGCTGCTGGGATGGCGTTTTGGACGTTCTGGAGCCGCCAGAATCGATCGACGCCGTTTTTAAGTTGAATGATTGCGAGAAACCTGACATTTAGGGGCGCACTCTTGTCGAGGAAAATAGACTATTGAAATGAGGGTCGTTAGCGTTAAATAGCTGTGTTCAAAGTGGAAATCATATACCTGTAAAGTTGGGTAGTATTCTGGGTCAGACTCCCAAGCAGTAAGCTGCTGGCCAGCAGCCTGACGGCGGCTGTTGTCGTGTGACGATGATGCAGTTTGGAGAGTACAGAGGAGCTCGTGGAAATTTAGGGGCGTGGCCGCACCTGGAACCTCTATAGCGAAGTTCATTTTGATGGTGTTACGATCTGTGCATGTCGTGTGGTGTATATAGAGAGTAAAAGTAGCATTTGTCTTCAAGATGATTATGTGTTAGTGAATCGTAAGGGATGAAAGTGAAGTGGGATGAATTGTTAGTTGTTGCCAGTTGGTGGGGTAATTTTTTTAGACAGGGACAAGGAGAGAAGGTTCGACGTAGGTACCCACTCCGTCAAAGAGCTATTGTGGGTATGAGGCAGGTACGATACGTATTAGGATTCACCGCCGGTGATCGCGTAGTGCAGAAGGCGCAGCCGCGCAGTGCATACATAGGAAGTACCTAACATATGAGGTATGTACCTATGTCAGGTACGTGACATGCGCTTAAGCATCAACACATACGAACCTTAGACACATGCAGGTAACCTTAAAAAGTTCATATATACATGTATAGGTTAGGTATAGGTTAGGTATACTTTAATGCATTATGTATGAATTAATAAACGAAGCTATTAGTCATTGCTAACTAGATTTCTTAAACGTCGTACCTATGTCTATCAAGTAGTAGAGTCATAACTTGTAACAACTTATAGGTAGACTATCCCCCAAACTGGCATAAAACAGCAAACCTTTTATAATCGGTAGAGTACGTTAAGTTCAACGCGATTTATTAACATAAGAAAAAAAAACCATTGCAATATGCCTCTAAAACAAATATGATTGGCCAATCAAATAATATAGAGCCAATCTATTTTCCTTAGGAAATCTCAATGTATTGATACCGAAAATAATGGGTTTGCTGTTTTATGCCAGTTTGGGGGATACTAAAATAGGGGTGAATGGCTTACTGGAGGTATAACACGACCAACGCCGGCCAGTGTGTCATTATAATTTGTCGTTACTTTTGGGATATGGGAAATCTTCGTAAAAGCCTACACTTCTTGCTCTGATCCCATAGTCTTTCCTGATTCCCACAGGATGCATATATATAGGTATTTAAGCCTTGACCCAACATATCCGTTTGGGTCGGGTTGAGCCTCTCTCCCCCGGTCGTAACTCCTGAACCATCATTTTTTCCATCGCCAAATTTCCAAGTTCCGGTGCCGTGCCATGCCATCTAGTTAAAGGTAGGCAGGAGAAAAGAAGAAGAAAACCACGTATCGTCATCTCACCCTGATCTTTGAGAGGTAGGTATTATCATTTAGGCTTGATATATATCCGTAAGGCTGGGCCAGTTTTCGTTTAAAGCCCAACCCTCAACCGGGTAAGGCTGGTGATATGGCTCAAACCCATAGTTAGCAACTAGAGGTGCCTCGCTCAAGAGGGCGCTCGATACCGCAGCCCATGCTTCTGATTCTGTAATCCCCGGTCGCCAGCTCTGACTTATTCTCGGGGTTAGGTATTCCTTCGCGACGGTCTTAACGTCATCCGCGATTTTCCTGGAGAGGGGCCACGTCTCCCCATGTGTTGTGAGTATTTGTACGAGCATGTTAATTCGTTCTCGAAAGACGGGGGAGTCTAATCCGAGGAATACACATGCATCGAGGTAAGCTAAAGCCACCCGCAGTGTCCCTATCGCGAATACTGAACGCAGACACTTCGTAGGGAAAGAATGCCGAAATAGATCGCAATAATGATTAGCGGCTTGGATATCAATCGGGTGAGGATTCCAGCCGAAGCCTTTCACTATTTGCCCCTTACGATCGGGACCCTTGGCAGGACCTAGTGGAAAATAATCTCGTATGTTGAGACCAGTTCTAGGGGAGGCTTGTCTGAGCCAAAGTCGGTTACTGAATTTCTTATACGTCAACAGATGGTCTACGGCAATCCACAATACTAACTAATACTTACACATGTGCCATGGCAACGCCATGGTAGAGTATTACGTCAACTACACCATCTGGATCGACCAAATTCATCTTCCACTTCGGAACACGCCGTAACCAATCGCATATCCGAGAGTCTGCACGCTGGAATATCTCTGGCTTTTTGTCTTCTGGCGCTTCGTTATGTGGCAGGACTAAATCTGTCTGAATCTTACAGATATCAATGAGATAAGCCATTGAAGAAAAGTCGGATTGACCCAAGCTGACTCGTGACTCGTATTGCGATTGGGAGATAGGCTGAGGTATAATCTGGGGAATACGTTAGGCATGAATAACGATATATGTTCTTTGACCTATGGGCTATGCTGGGTACGACGTTGAAGCCCCAGCTCTCGGCAGTCGGCAGGCTTGGTGACAAGGAAAAGGAAGCACTTACCCCTGATTCATATTCCCATTCTTCACATGGCAAATCCACATCGGACTCCACATCTGCAATAGAAAGCGTAGAGCCGACATCGCATAGAGCCCGTTCGGAATCCTGGAAGGTCAAGCACCACCACGTTCTTCGATAGCTTTCGGCAAGCACCGAATCAGATGCTGCGTCGGCAAATGTCTTATGGTTCATGCCAATATCAACGGCTATTGTGACCGCCCTATTAGCCCAACCGGCGTGGTGTTCGAATTTCATCATCCCGTAAGCAGCAATACTCAGGATGAGCAGCCCCTGCACCGACTGCACCGTAAAAGGTAGTGACCCACATGCTGCGGAACAAGCGGCTTCTAATAAGTCATCGGAGGAGACTTGATTTGTGTAAAGCGATCCGCAGAAATTTAGGACCAAGAGCAAGAAGTGATAGGCGTCTGGATCGGATTCGACGTGATTAAAGAAAAACCTTTTAGGGGGGAGACAAGGGTAGCTTGGGTGAAAGTGGCTGTAGAATAAGTCGAGCAATAACTCCTTTTCGTTTTGAGGCGAGGTGGACGCCTGCGATTCCGAACTGACGGACCAACCGCTCGGCAACTCACGAGGGGATCGAACCGACGGCAGGCCTGAAGAAAAATTCGACGTTGAGAAGAAGTTTCCTGCCGAAGTCGCCGGTGGCTTATCAGATATAAGACTTCTCTTTTTGGGGTCCCGGATGCCTCGTCTCGACTTTGCATAAAAGCACGGCTTGTCTTCTTGTTGGCAACGGTTACAAGCCGGTAGCGTGGCATCGCATTTGACGTGCTTGCTTCGGCATTGAACGCAGGCGAGCGATACGCGTATATTTGCCTTAGACCGATTGGCGGCCTTGGGCTCCGAGCCGTCGGGCGACGAAACCGTGGACCCTTGCCGACTGAGGCTTCCGGCCCTCTCCTCATCCCGACTCATCACCATGAGAGCGTCGGGTGGGGGGTTACTTAAGCAAGAAATTAGTGAAATTGTGTAAAGATCGCCGTTAAACTTGCCGGTATAAGCCTATAAGATAAATGAATTATCGTTCGTGCCCGACGGAGAGGATTATGTTTTAAGAAATGCGCCCAGAATGCACCATAAGCACGGTCGATGAACGGTAGGGTCGATGAGCGGACTTCTCATATATGAGCCGAAAGCAAAGCCTCACATTTAGTTCTGACAAAACGATCATCAATGGCCGGGTTCGACGGGCGTTAAATGGGTCCAAATAGCACGTAGCAGCGGATGATGTACGTACAAGGGTACGGGCGCGTGGTGAGGACCCCGAAGACAACCTGGCCCACGGCACCCCTTGGCCTTTGGGTTGCTGTCATCTGCAAGTCTGCAAGTTACTGTCAGCCCTGTACCCTAATCCTAATGTACGGAGCGCGGGATGGAAGGGGGAAATAATATTGATATGCCCGATAGAGTGGTAGTGTTGCACAACGGGGTCATTTACCTACTAGTTTTCCCTGTTGGTCTTCTTCTTCCCCCCTGTCTTTTCTAGGTACCTACTTATGCGATCGTGGCTTTGCTGCGTCCACTCCACGTCCACTCACGTCCTAGAGGTGAGATGTCTAGCGCCAATTGGGGGCGGTCTGCACTTTCAAGTCGCAAGTTCGTTCCAAGTGAACAGGTGTAACAATGCAGCATAGCCATCATCGTCTTCTTTGGGTCTTCTTTAGTATGCAAGGCATATGTACCTAAGTTTAATTGACTTTGAATAAGAATATCACCAACGTAAAATCCTATCCACCGAAAATTACTCGAACCACAGACTACCATTGGAAATCAACAAACCCAAACTCTTGCCCTTCTTGGGATGGTGTATTGCTTATTTTGACCAATAGGATATAACCAGGGTTTTCGTGATAGACCCGGGTAATAGTCGCGCTGTTGGTTTTATTACTTTTAACCTGGGTGTGTACTGAGGATGTGGCTACTACATACCTAGATAGTATCTTGAACTGCCCTGGCCCCTGGCTGCGTGGCTTGCTCGAGGGTCCGGGCTCTTGAAATACTGGGTCTTCAAACCCCGCGATACCAACCTACCTCATCCATGCATCGTAGGAATCAAAGTAACGTCGACTTACATAGCAGACTAGATTAGATCAAGAGGCTCCGCCGTTGAACGAGCCTCCACCGAACGGTAGAGCTCGTCATATTTACTAATGTAAGGCTACGTTATCTCGCAGACTTCAGCCTCTACAGTTCTACAGTTCTACAGTTTAGAAGTGGAGTTGTCGAATTATGTCCGCATTCGAATTAGCGAGACATGATGCCTAACTCCGGCTTCATACTTAGATAGGTAGTTGGTTGCTCTATAAGCATTCTGAAGGAATCCCGCAGCTAAGTCTGTGCCGTGAACGTACCTACAGCTTCAGCTTGTTCGGCAAGCGGTATTCCTACCTATAGATCTATAGCATATCGATTATTATATCCTTTTGAATGTTATAGATTGTGAGGCCTTCGAACTATTAGTAAGTCTTAGTTATACCGTCTTACCTAAATAGATACGATACCTACTGTTTGAATTTGATCATCGGTTATCTTGAATAACGACTTGCTTACATAGCTGGAGCAAATAAAATATACGGAAGGTGTTCCGGTCAACTACCCAAGTAAATATTGATAGGATATACGAAGATATCCGCGGACTTCCTGACTTCACGCACCTACATAGTAAATAAATGGAATAGGGGGAACAAAGACAATTAAATTGTGCATATTTAATAATTACATAATGCATTATGCACTGCCTGACTGCCCATTATGCATCATATGTCATTATGTAAGCCGACATATGCATGGAAACTCGAGTCGGTTGTACCGAGGGTCAAATGCAAGCCAAGCTTTGCTCAAACCCAAAAACCCAATTGGCCGCTTGGCGCTGTTCCTAACCTCGGCGTACCCCGAAAGTTTACGCTAAAGCAACCCACAACGTCACTAATCCGTACCGCTACCGCTAGTAAACAGCTTCCCCAGAATCGTTCAATCTTCCCGCCATTTTCTAAGCCTCATTAAACGTTACAGATAGCAACGAAGCCACGGAGATCACGACAACAACAACACATACATGCGTTCGAAGTCATGCCATGAATGACGACATCACCATCACCATCACCATCGATTGAGATTGTTGAATTGTGAGTATCGTACTACCCGTACTACCATGTGGCTGCTCAGATGAGCTCTACCAATTTCGCCCAAGCCCAGCAGCGGTTGGCTGCGCGTCGACAGGCTCGCGAACGAGAAGCCCAAGCTCGACTCGACGCTACCCGCCAGGCATCGCGAGCCTGGACTGAAGTGACGCGTTTGCCATATCCCCTGAATCGAATTGGAACTTCATCGCTATCAGTATGGGAAGTTATCTCGTCACGCGAAGGCACGAGACCTGCCTTTCGAGTCGGCCAAGTCGACGCTGAATTATTGGACGAAGACCTCGTAACCCAACTACGCGATCAGGTTGGCGAGGCGCTCAAATACTTTGGAGGTACCCTAAAGGACGATTGGTCAGCTGAGATTCTTCTTGTGCTTCGTACAATCCTTTTCAAACTTACCATCTGGGACCATGATGCAACCTACGGTGCCGCTCTTCAAAATCTCAAATATACCGACGCGAGACGCGATGGTTTGGTCTTAACCCCTCCCAGTAAATGGCAGAAGAGCCTCTATGGTCTTATTACTGTAGGGGGGAAATATGGTTGGACAAAATGGGAGAATTGGTTGCTGGACCGAGACAATGGATATGATCAGCCCTCGCCGATGGTACGGAGGCTTGGCAACCTCACGTCACGGATCACTACTCTCCACTCGGTGGCTGCCTTCGCCTCGTTCCTCGCCTTCCTCTTGCATGGGAGGTACAGAACAATACTAGACAGGGTACTGAGAATGCGTCTAGCTCCACCCACCAGTCAAGTTAGCCGCGAAGTTTCTTTCGAGTACCTCAACCGGCAGCTAGTATGGCACGCGTTTACCGAGTTCTTACTCTTCGTCCTACCCTTAGTAGGGATCAATAGATGGCGTAGGTGGCTTGGCCGCACATGGAGGAAGACCAAAGAGATTATCAATGTCAGCAAGGAGAGTGATGTCAACGAGAAGCGAGGCGATTTTGCGTTTCTACCCGAACGGACATGTGCTATTTGCTACCAGGATCAAAACTCGGCTGTCTCAGAGACCGAGGTTTTGGCTGCAGCCGCCTCAAGTGGAGTTGTAGGCTCGGCACAGACGGATATCACGAATCCATATGAGACGATCCCATGCGGCTGCATATATTGCTTTGTATGCATTGCAACAAGGTTGGAGCGTGAGGAGGGTGAAGGATGGACTTGCCTACGGTGCGGGGATCTGGTAAAAGAATGCAAACCATGGAATGGGGATGTTCTAGAAGAACAACCGAAATCATCAGCACCAGCCACGAAACGCGTGGGGTTCATCGATGACGAGAAGCCTGCCCCCGGCCCCCCAGATGATAACGATGACACCGGTCATGAATTTCAACAACCAACACGAGAGGAACAGCTCGAGTCAGCGGCATCGGATTCTCCTGAAGATAATGACTCGGAAGTATACGAGGAAGAAGAGGCTGGGGTGGAGGAAGGGTTCGACGACTAATCGTCGGTTTCGATGGCACATGGAGCCTCTGTACAACAACCCTACCAAACTAGAAGAGCCTCCGGTTCAAGCAGCAAATCGTTAACCGCCCCCAAGCGCTCAACGATGAGCACCGGTTGAGACGTGAAACCTGTATCCTTTCGTCTGGACCTTCATCTTCGGCATATGAATGAGTTGTCTGCCATCATCACGTTTCTAAGAGTCGCAGGCGAGATAGCCTATTGAGTAGCCATACGCCCAGGGGTCCGGTTCAGTAGGGCTGCAGAACAAGTGGAGAAAAGCGGGAGGCGTATGCCTTCCCAAAGCACCGGTTGAAGGTTTCACGTCCCGTATCGACGGGCTCAGCATACGCCGCATAATAGCACAATCTCATCAACATCTGTCTGTGGAGACTCACTCAGCCCTATGTTCCCACCTATCGGACCAAGGTGTACCAACGCCTTGGCGATTAATATTATTTTTGTTCTCGGGAGATACTCTACCCCCCAATCCACCTTGAGGTTTGGCAGGTCGAGGCGCGAGGTTGCTTACGTGGGTGGCATCCTACTGTTATGCCTCCATTCGTCTGAGGCAAGCCTATTTAGACGACATCAGGGTTGTAATGAACTCTTACTAATATAGCAACCTATAATTTTTCTACCCAATCATTGTTCATATCAATATCCGCTCTCGTCACCGACTTATGTGAAGAATATTTAATTTATTTAATTAGTGATAGGTATGATATCATAGCTTAAGTGTGGATTTTACAAGTCCGGTAAGCACAGAATATGGCATCTTAGATTCCCAAGGATCGGCCGTAATCCCGCTCATCTGGGCGGAAGCTTATCCTTCGTGATCACTCCGCAAATGGCAGGGTGTAAGCACCATGATTTTTCTTGGGTTCGTCACCCCGCGGGTAAGCAAGATTGGGAGATCGGTTTAATAATAGTCCATATATAGTGGGAAAACTATCCAAGTCAGCAGCGACAAGACAAGTCTTTGCGTGCCATTCCTTCGGGTCGCGCTCGGGATCGCGTTGTCAAAACCACCGGCGTTAGCTACTAAAGTAATCAAATTTGAGATGTGACCCGGAGACATGTGTTGTTTATCTCAAGCTTATGTGGCTCTTCTGCTGACCTACATTATAACTTGACCAATGAATATTCAAATAGTTAATTACTGTCACACGTATGGTCTAGACCATATATCTATGTACATATAACCATTTAACCTAGTAGCGAGGCTCTAGTCATTAGCGTTTATATTAGTTTCGATCACGTCGTGCTAGGTTACACAGAGACATATGTATTGTTAGTGTTTTCCACTATAACAAGGCTTGTGTAACATAGTAACCACTTACATACTATAGCTTATCTAGGACTTGCAATGACTTAGTTATGACTGCTTTGCCGTAGACAGATGCAGCCATTAGCCAAGCTAACCAATCACAACTACTTTTTTCTAAGCAATAAACCCACGTCGATATAAGGCTTCGTTGATCGATGACCAACGGAATGCCTCCTCAAGAAACAGTTTGTACAACCAACGTCGTGAAGAACGGTGATGCCGATCTGGTCTTGGGCCTATGTTATACCTACTCAGCTGTCGATGACTCGGAGGTTATACTATAGAAGGCATAGTTACGACGATTTCCTTACCTTAATTGATAGGTTTCACGAGGTCCATCAGCCTGAGATGAAAAGCCCCCGCTATAAACGAATTAACTACTATAGCTTATAGTTATAACTTATACCAATGGCATTTTCAAGTTAAGCCACAGATACATAATAATAGCCCCCAAACAGCGTACTTAATATATATTTTCTATAGACTTCTTACGTCTTCTTCACCGAAGCCTCCAAATGACTTGCTTCGTGAACATAATATTATGTACCTAATGTATGGTGGCATTGTCGACGGTGGTGTCTCACCACACGCTCTGTGCCTAGTCCATACCTATACTATCGTCATATGTAGTCGAGACCATAGCCACCGATTAGCTAAGTCAAGGTAAGGTAAGGTAGCAACGGCGTAATCTCCGTCCGTACATACATACATACATACATGAAAGCTACCCTACTCTATCATATCAAAAGTTGGAGTACCCAGATCGTCATACCTATCACATCAACCCAAGGTAAGTAAGACCGGAGCATAACATCCCCCATCCTACTACGTAGGTAGAAAAGCGAGTCTGGCACCTTGCAGGCCGGATTCGCGAAAATGGAAAACAAAAAAGGAAAGTTGAAAGTTGAAAAAGGAATTAAGAATATGTATGTACCTCCTATCAATCTCCAAAGATGGGCCCCACATGAGCTTTGTGTTCGCAGGGACAGGGATCCATTATTTTAATTTTTTATTTTTTTAATCGCATGCAATGCAATGTAAGTGTCAATAAATGTAAATGTAAATGTACGTACCTACGTAGCGTCATCGTCACGCGCTCCTTCCTTGCAGCAAAGCAACAATCCACATGCACTATTGAAGTTGCACTCCTCTCTCTTCTTCCTCCTCTTCCTACCTATTATCTCCTTTTCCCCCTCCGGAGCCTGTTTTTACATATCTTAGGTACGATACGATACGTAACCTAGGAATGTAGCATAGCATAGTATAGCATAGTATGGTATGATATGGTATGGTATGTAAGGTCCGTTACATAACGTCCTGCGCCGTCCATCCATCATCCATTTACATAGTATTAAGCCCCCCCCCCTCCAGGTATTGTACATCCTTGTCTATCTCTCCCTTCCGCCGCTCGCTTCTACATAGGTTAGGTAGGTAACCAACCACGCAGCGGACGCATAATCCGGCCTGCAGCGTACCGAGATCACGAGTCCCGAGAGACGACCACCTCACCTCCATACGTACAGTAGCGTAGTAGCAAGCTCTCCCGCATCGAGACTTCGCACTCGCCTTGGCTCACATAATCAAGATCTGACCTTCATCAAAGCGAACAAAAGAGCGGCCCGCCTCAGCACCAACCCTCCCCTCCGCCTTATCAACCATCTTTGTGCCAGCTCACCACAGCCCACCCGCTCTTTCACCTCTCGCCCAGACATAATCCTCAACCCGCCATGTGCGCCGCCTCCCTTCGAGCTCCAACTCCAATTCCAATCCCAAAGCCGCCGCCGCCGCGCCAGCCTAATCCACACCGCAAGTAAGAGCGAGGAAGCGAGCGAAGAAAACTAAAAACGCCACCAAGATAAAGGGGGGGGCCGGGTGGTGGTAAGAGATAGCGAGAGAGGAAGCAGGAGGGAGGGGTACCTAGGACGTAAAGTAAGACGGAGAGAAAGAAAGAAAAAAAAAAACCCGAAAGGGGACACACGGCCCGGAACACCAATCAACTCTCTTCAGCCCAAGCAGGGCTAGTCCGCGACAGAAACAGAGCCAGACCGAACTAACCCGAACGCACCAACCCAATGCCCGCATTCTTCCCCTTCATCCCGGGCACCGAGACCGGCCGCGCCGCACGCCAACATGCAAGCGACTCCTCTCCACTCCTCGGCCGCTTCCGCGCCGTGCCCCGGCAGCCGCAGCAGCAACATATCGGGCTCCTGTCTACCGGTGGCCGCGGCAGCGTGCACGTCGGGTACGGCGCGTTAGTAATCGGGCCCCAGGACGACGGTGACGATGACGACGACGACGACGACGACGATGATGATGATGGTAGTAATAATGATAATGATAATCGACGATGTGGGTACACGGCGAAGAGGAAGATACGTCGGTTTGCGCGGGTCTCCCGCCGGAGCGTCAGGGACTTGTGGATAGCGCCGCGGCAGACGGCCGTCAAGCGCGTGGTTGAGAGTTGGTGGAGTCGTTGGGGAGTTCTGGTATTCTTGCCTGCTGCTTTGGTGAGTTTTTCGATTCGTATTCGCTCTATTTTATTACTTTTCTACTTTACGATAGGGTCTTTTGAAAGAGACGTGGGCACTAGCAAGGGAGTTTGGGGATAAGCACTACGATTATATGGGCTAACGAGCATCTGCTATGCCATCTTTCTAGGCGGTAGCATGGTGCGCGATTCCATTCCCCCAGTATTCCTTCGCGCCCGACTCGCACGGCCACACGAGGCCTCATGGCCATCCCGATACCGAACTGGATCCTTCTTCCAAGCACCGAGTGCCCGGTCACGGTAAGGCGCGCGTACAGGTCAACTTTTGGTTCTTCCTTTTCGTCTACTACGGCTTCTATAACCTGACGGCCCTGATCTGGATAACCAAAGTATTCAACCTCTACTCCCTCAATTGGTGGCCGTCCGCTCTCGGCTTCCCTGTGACCATCTCGTTAATAGCCATCCTTTCGATCGCGGCTCCCATCCCCGTATACCTGATTAGAGAGGCGCGCTTCTTGACGGTTCACAACACGGCTTGGGTTAGCTGGACTTTCGTCATCATGGCGATGCCCGTAGCTATCGCTTTCTGCATCCTCATGACGCACGAACGCCACTTGGGGCTGAGGCACTCGCTAAGCGAAACTCAGCGCATATTTACGAGTTCGTGGTGGGCTGGGAAGTCGGACACGCTATCGGTTACCCGAGATTACAACCGGCGCCGGGGGATCAGGGGTAGCACATTCGATCCCGACGCCGCGCTGCAGATTGCAGACCGGCCGCGACAAGCTATGCCGGCATTCATGCAAAGACGTAACTGGTTACCCGCCAGCTTCGTACGGTTTGTGTGGTTTTGTCTGGCGCTTTTCGTCGGTCTATTAGCCTATCTGATAGGAGAGGCGTATGCCGAGATCTATCTACGCACGCTACCACACAACAGTTTCGAAACCATCGTCTACGTTTACAGCTGGGTCGTGACGGTCCATTTGCTAGATGCACTTACAGGCTGGATTCTTGGTGGCAGCGAGGGGGAGCGCGTGGGAAGCTACCCCCTGAGCTGGATCTTCAAGCTGTAAGACTTGGTTGAGATGCGCCAGCTTAATCTCCAAGACTTCGCTAACAGATCTAAACAGGTACTTCATGTTAACCTACCAAACTTACGTTCGCGCCTTATACGCGCGCCTCCGTTCGCCGTCGCAATTCATCTGGCTTCAAGCGCTCTCGTCCGGTTTTCTCATCCTCCTTACTCCTCTCACCATGACGCAAACGTATCATCGCGTACTATCGATGCTAGGTCTGACCACCCAGTCGTACGGCTCCTATCAGAAGATATGCACCAGAAACGTCTTCATCCGCTTTCTGGCGGAAAACGTGAGCATGCTCACATTCTTGGGGAGCATCTTGGTACTGCACTTCGGAGCCAACAAGGATGTGTACCCGTACTTTGCATTCGATGACCCCGATGAACTGTACGATTTCGAGCTGACTTTCTACGCGTCCATGATTACTTGGGCTTGCGAGTTGACAGCAGGAATCGTGCTCAGAGGCTTGATTCGGTGCATCTTTGGGGTTAACGCTAACGTCGAGGGGAAAATGGACCTAGCAGTGTGGCCGGAGCTGCTACCCACGAGTGTGGCTGTCATGCTACACGTATTGCAGAGCATGTTATTTTCAATCATTCGGTTGCAATTCCGGTGACGGGATGGTGGAGGAGTCTTTGTCTAGTTGATGTGGAGAGAGTGGATTGGTGGCCCCTGACACTTTTTGCAGCTCGGTTAAGCGTGGCCAACAAATACTGCGCTTCAACGACCAAAGCAAGCGGATCGAACCTTATCGCAGAGAAAGGCACTAGGGGGAACTGATGGTGGTCGGTCGACAGGGTTCTTGGTCGCCAGGTCGCGCGGACAATGTTCCGGGATGTAGGTGGTCTTGTTTGCCTTCAGTACTTCTTCATTCTGTTAACATGCAAAGGTGCCCAAGGCGGAGTAGATGATACCCTTTTTAGAATAAATATTGTAGAATAGATATCCCCTGGGTGCTAACTAATCAAACCCCTTTATGGCCTTACTGTGGCTTGCGCGGAGATGGTGTGCAGTTGTGACGTGGAGCGAAATGAGGATGCATAAGTTTCTAGGTTAATTGTCTTGCACTCCTAGAATTGTAGATGAAAGAGCTAAGGGTGAGATGCGCACATCCGCAAGACAGGAAGAATAGCTTGCTAAAGGCTTGTCCACGCCTGGTATCCATTTGCAGAGACTTTATCTCTGCATCCGGGTGGAGTCATTGATTGGTGGAGAGGTATACAATGCACGAAATACTGCATACCCGGTGTGCCAGTTCTGAAGAGGCCGAAAGCATCGCGAGGTATTGCGGAGTAGTACGCAGCCGGACGAGCGCGGAGATGTTTGGCAATGTTTTAGCTACATAGTACCCATATACTCTAGTATATTGGAGAAGTCGGCAAATACGAAGAGGTGGTGTAGGTGTGTGTGATATTTGCTTCATGGCCACATCCGAAAAAGCTTCCGGTCGCCTAAACCTATCCGGTTTTCTGCCCCAATGTCGGGTCGGCCATTGTATGTACGCACGGCTCCAGCAGGTGGAAATGAGACCATATTAACGTAAGTCTGAATCGGCCGATTGCATAATGTCGTACGCCCATCCGATATAGCGGGGTGGCGTTTGTCAATTATCAAGACCTGCCAGCAGCAAGATCGATTTTCCGGGACGGGAGATGCAACCGCTGCAGGTCAATCAGAATCAGAGCATAAAGCTACGTACCGAAAGGGTGTATCCATCTCAACTTTATGCTTGCTTGTGTAAAAGCCTAGAACACCCCAGGGCTGACGAGTGGACGTGATATGTCGTTTGAGGTGATCGACAGATTTGCAGATCCACCAAGAGCGACGTCGCCATTCGACGAGGCTGTACCTAATCGTCAATACTCAGTTCTCAACCAGTCAACTTACCTATCCTGGTACCCCTAGTAGTTTCAACATGTTCGAAGCTTGTTTCTATTCCCCAGCTTCTGATCTGGCCAAGGTCGGTTGATGGATCTACTGCCGTTGTAGACACACCTACCTACCCGGGAGATTGGCGGTGAGCACATGCAACCACTAACATCGCGGTTCAGCTCCCCGGCATATAGCACAGAACAAAGGAAAATCGCGGTCAAGATAACCCAACATGCGGGGGGCCAAACATAGTGCTGAAACGCTGGGGACGATAGAGAGTTCCATGCATGCCATGTAGAGGGCGTTGAAGTGAAACCAATGCAAGTCCCATACCCTCGCATATTAATTAGTATACAAGGGTTAAATAAACCCCACGCGGATACTGAAGGTCCAACTACCTACTAGAATCTCGGAGAGTCTGAGAGTGGGCTATGGTGTCACAGAACGGTACACCGGCCGTGTTGTCTTCAACATGCCGGGTTCCCACAAGGGGTTAGACCATGCTATCGAGATGAGTCAAAAGCAAATGCTCCGATTATAAATGAGCTGAATACCATAGTAGCTTTGCGGCTTAAGAAGCTTTGTAAACCAAGGGAATGCGGCTTACCGGCTTTTCCCAGCATGGATAGGACGGTCAGATTAAAAACAAAGGCTGGTGTGTGTGGTAGCTGACAAAATCAGGGGACTTACCGTTATCAGAATGCCCTCTCAGGAACACGAGCCGGTGCTTATTAGTCCTTAAACTAGATAGCGGCCTAATCCAGGAGTGAATACGGCCGGCTTACGCAAAAGCAACGAGATAAACCTGGCAACTCAATTTAGTGTAGGTATCGAGGTAGGAACTTCAACGTTGATTCGGCGAAACCGGCGGGTTAATATGTGCGAGGCTGTGTGTATCGACCCAAATCCTTATGCGTTTTAAGAATAGGACCCAGCCAGGAGACACAATTGCCCACTTGCTGGGCGTCCAATCATCCGGATATCCTCCTCGGCCATGGGACTAGATTCATCGCTAGAGTTGACAGAACAGTCGTAGGCATCTAGGTGTGCATTTGTAGCTCGAGTTCAAACATGTGAGTGAACGGTGGTGTGGTTACAACATTAAATACCTGTTGGTCACAGCATCTAGATCCCCTGTCTCGGTTGCTGAGTATGCAAGAGATGTGGTTGCAGGAGGCCGGAGTCGTTGTGACACCTCGATCGAAGGAGAGGAGCCAGTCCAATTCGACTAAAAGAGGATGGAGGGCGATTGAGGCGTAACGCGGCCTTTGAGCCCCATGTTTCCACGAGCGGGATACGAGCCTTGCTGGTTGATGTGGAAGTGAGAAGTGTACATACCTCGTATGGTATCGGTTTAATTGGTTCCAATGATACTCAAAGAAAACGACGGGTTACCGAGACAGAATCTGACTGGATCCCGGGCCGCTGTGCGTATGTATGGCAGGTATGGTACCTAGGTGGAATGTATGATTGTAGGGATGTGATATACATAGTATGTGGATGCAGTTGACGAGACGATTTCCGACAGCGTCAATAGCACCTTGTTAGTCAATGATCACCTCGATCACCTCATCAATTCTCCACACAACGCAGCGGGAGGTGGCGATTATGGGATTTTTAATGTAATGATTCTTCTTTTAGACTACTGTCCCGAGCAGGTAGCCAAGAGCCGAGCCCAAGACCGTAATATCAAGACGGGTCCGGGCTAAGATTGTGCGAGCTACTATGTATACCTAGGTAGGTAGCTTGGGACCTCAACGGACGTAAGTCGGTAACCAGAGGATCTAAGGGATAGGTTATGGAAAATGTCGGGTATACGGGGAAGCAAGAGATGAGTCAGGGATTCCGGGAGACTTCGCTGATAGAGGAGAAGGGGGAAAAGGTGAAATGGGTATGTAGAAAGTCTTTTGAGGAAGTAAAGTGTGGGGTCGGACAAAAACGATCAAATCGCGATTTCCCAAAACTTCCAGGTTCTTAATGAGTACTTGAGTACCTAATTGAGGCGGGGCAGGGCAATTGCTTAACTCTTTTTAATCCCTGATCTTATTTCTTCAATGTTGAATACCTACACTAATAATATACAACAACACACGAATAAAACACCTAACAATACTACCTACCTACACGAATACAGGAACGATATACATACTGTACCTGTACAATGCTACCTACCTACATGCGCCTACATACATAAATGTATCTACCTTCATTATGAGGTACGCATTATTATCTAGTGAGAAATGAGAAGTGAGAGTTACGATAGATGCGATATCGCCAGGTGGTTGACTTGCGACTTATAAGTTGCGACATACGACTTGCGACTTGCGACTTGCAAGATATATAAGTTTAGGCAAGTAATATGCGTGTAATCAATCGGTATTACGCGTAAAGATCTTTTTATCATATATATCCCCCTCCCCTTTTTTTTTGACATCTGATATCTATATAGCCTCTCTCAAGCTCTCGAGCAAGATACTGTGCCATTCGGACCCTCCATCTTGAGACCACAATTAGTCCCACGACTGCCAATATCCCCCTGTGGTAAGCCTATTCAAAGACCGAACAAATATAGTTTATTTAGGAAGGTGGCAAAATTTTTTATATACCGTTCGACCGATAGTTGAGGTCTCCTAACCAGTATCCCGTAACACTTTCCCCTGATCATCCCATTCCTTCGGATGAATTTGTAGGGTAACAATGCTTCTAGAAGGAATCTCCCCTTTTCGATACCCATCTCCCATAACAACTACGTACCTTAGGTAGGTAGCTGCGCAGGTAAACCACCCAAGGTACGCAGCAGAAAGATACTAAGGTATCCAGTCTGCCAGTGTGTTCGTCCCGCTGCGGATTCTTTGGTTTCCTACCAGAGACATTACGTTGCCTTACACCGCATATACATGCATAGCTGCTCACGCCTCTGCGGGCACGTTATTGTATATAGCCATGTATAGGTATAGCATGTACGGCTTACATATAATATCAAGCCCTTAGCAACTCCCTGATGGCTGGCACTTTTCTATGGCTCTATGGTCAAAGATTATGTAAACGCTGGTGCTAATGAAGTACGGCGTTGGCCGGAACAAGCCATCAGCAAAGCTGCAAAGAAGCAATCCCTGATAACGCATCCAAGTCTGCATGCGTTCTAGTCCTCCGTTCGGTATGGTGGCATTAGGAGGCAGTGGGGTTTCGAATGGTGAGCACCGAGAAAAACTACAGAAAACCCCTGCACCGCCCACCTGCTACACCCACGGGCCACGAGAGGGGCAGAGAGGTTCATCATTCGTCCTGGATATTACCTGAAGTACGGTATCAGAATAGGTATGTACCTAATCATTTGTACAATACCTACCTTTATGGTCTGAATTAAATCTACTACATAGAGTAGACCGTTTTCTTTTTTTTTTCTTTTTTCTTTTTCACCTCACCGATATCTGGTTTATGAGGTATGTATTGTAGATTGTAGATGGTAACTTGGAACTAGCTGCATGTATCCTGTTCTTTATCCTGCCCTTCCAGCTATAGCTTACCCATTTTGGTAAGTGGGCTATGCTTTAAACCTGCCTTAGGGACCAGCTAGGTTGTCGGTGGGGTCTTTGCATGTTTCTGTACTCACTCAGGTACCGAGGGAAGTAACGCTATCCCTATCAGATGTAAGTAGAACCTAGTATTCCGGTACGAAAGAACTAGGCACGCAATTAGAAGGTTTACCCCTCCAAAGAAAAAAAAAATTGTTTCGAAGAGGGAAAAAAAAAAAAAGATTTACCTCAGCTCCATCCCACTCTGTTAAACCACTCCCTCCACTCCTCTTACATAGAAACTCGTTGTCTTAGGTTTCCGTCTTAACCAACGACAGTCACACGTCTTTAGTTACCCTTTTCTCATCCGAATTCTTACTCGTCCACCCCTGTACTTGTACACACGTATTGTACATACATCTCACAAAACTCACAGACCTTCTAACCAAGGACAGAAGTTGTTATTACTATTGTTGTTGTTGTTGTTATTATTATCTACCACCCGGGTTGCGGCAAGCAGGCTACCTTACACCTCTATTTCCATCCCCCATCACCCATCCCGCCCCCTGCGCATTCCTCCGCGGCCACTTCTGAGGCGGCCTTGTCTCTTTGCCTGTTTGTCTGACTTGGCTTTGCCTTGTCTGCCTATCCCATTCGTCTTTCGACTCCCCTCCTGGCCCTTCCACTGTGCCACACCCCCAAAAAATTTTCACGCATTATCTTCTCTCCCCCCCAAGGTACACATATCGCCTACCCTGCCCTTCACTCCTCGCCGTCTTCTCTTCTTCTCCTTCTTTCCTCCTCCTCCTCCTCAGCATGAGCGGTCTAGCCACTTCCAACATCCCCGTTGATCCCGTGGCAGCCAACCCAGATCAGCCAAGCATCACTTCAACTGCTGCACTCGATGCCTCGCGACGAGAGCCCGCCCCCTCCGCCGCCGGTACCACCGAACTCGCCGGTAAATCGGTAAACACCTTGTCCGCGCACGAGCAGGAGAAGCTGGAGACTGCTAAGCAATTGGTGATCGACGCCTTGAGATTCGTACCTGACTTCCCCATCCCCGGTATAAAGTTTATCGATATCCTCCCGATTTTCCAGAGCCCCGTGGCATTTGAGTCTCTTCTCGAAGTACTTGCCCTCCTAATACGAGAACGATACGGCGACCAGATACCAGATGTCATAGTGGGTCTAGAAGCACGCGGTTTCCTCTTTGGGCCCTCACTTGCATTGAGGCTCAACCGCCCATTCGTCCCGGTCCGGAAGAAGGGCAAGATGCCAGGCGCATGCAGAACAGTTGAGTACAAAAAAGAATATGGATCAGACGAATTTCAGGTGCAACTCGATGCTATCAAGCCCGGACAAAATTGCTTGATCGTGGACGATATCATTGCTACAGGTAAGTTGAGTGCTTCGCGTCTACCTATTACTCGTGCTTTCTGCTAGGTCGCTTGGGCCTCTCAATGCCATATTATAAGTTGGCCATCACTAGCACTAGCCTTGATTCCGTCTACCCTAGCCTATCCGTCCCTGTTTCAAATATACTCCCGCTCTTCTACCTATTACCTATCAATGGGCACACGGACAGTTTTGGGCTTCCTCTCAGTCGTCCGCCGCATCACTTAATGTCTAGTATGAGTACAAGCTAGGGAAATAATGGCGGTGGTCGACAGTACTGCTATGCCCCAAGTTTTGCTCATAACTAGCCATGGCAAAGGCAGATAGACGTCCGGCATGAGGCTAGAAGTCGGCTCCAGTTATACCGGTAATAAATATCTCCACTAGGTGGTATAAAAAAAACAAAAAAACAAAAAACACGGGCCAGGGATAAACCTGCCGTTTCAAGGACAAAAAAGCATCATCCAGTTTTGCGTTCTAGCGTGACTTTCTTGTTTACTCTGCCGTTCCGGCTTGTCCTCTCAACTGACTGGGTAACTCAGGAGGAACTGCTGCTGCTGCAGGCCAACTCGTGGAGCTCTCGGATGCTAAAGTCATGGGTTATCTCTTCATGATTGAAATTACGAACCTCAAGGGCAAGGCGCTACTGGGTGACAAGCCCATGATCACTCTCGTCGAGCACGATGAAGAGGAATAGATTCCGCGTATCACCTACCCTGGCATTCCCTGTTCCTACGTCACAAAAAAAGGTTTCATTCCCAAAATACACGAAAGAGGACGACAATAATTCACAAATTCCACCATTCTAAATCTAATGCTAGATGCCTCTCGGACTTTATTGGATAGTTGGATTGGATAGAACGCGCTGTTGGGTTGCTACAGTACTTCAGCGTAACCGTTAATCACAAGTGGGGAGGCCTCTGCGAAAGCTGGTTTGAGGTTGCATGGCCATGGCGTTAATGGAATACGAATAACACAGGGTGGCACTGAATTTCTGTTTTAACATGATTTGCTCATAGAGAGTCATAATTCCGTAATCCATCCTAATCTCAATAGTCTGCCTGCTTACTTCTACATAACTGCCGGGAGTATTGTTCTGCGTAGGTATCACACTATCTCGATTGTCAGCACGTCAGCTGAAATTACCTATCACAAAAGGTGTTCACCAATATCATCACGGTATCAAAGTTGGTCACTATTCAGTTCTCGTGTTCCAAGGTTGCTGTGTTACAAATGATAGGTGAGTTCTTTGGTGAAGCTCGTCGTTATACAAGTTCCGAAAATGGTAATGTCACCCCTATACATGCGAGCTTGACGTAGAACTTGTACCTAGATACAAGTTAGATACAAGTAACCTTTCCAAGAGTCCAATAGTTGACCTTCACGTGCTTCAGAGCTTTCCAGATACACGAGCACGAATCAAAGAGCCGTGTCCAATTACTACTGTCACCTCACCTTCTAGTCTTTTACATCCCAGATCTTGTCCTACCTCGACTGCATCCTTGCAACCACATACTCCAAAGTGAATGGCTTCATTTTACCTATACGATAATATAACTTGCACTAACGCATCACTTGTACGTCCGCGGGGTGCTCAGGCACCTTTTGGGTAGTTGTTCATTTATATGGCATCGCGGGATATCCATTGAGATACTTGCCGTTATCAGCGATGACGACAAGGTCACGGATTAGTTTAGTTTTCTAGCCACCGCGGGGTGTCAGTCAACCATTCAAAGCTGCGATAATAGGGGTTACTATATCCTGTTTCGACTGTTACTGCATACGGATATTAGGGGGGACAAAATAGAACATGGCGAATATATTTTAACTGTTGATGTTACTATTTATAGATATAACTACGGTAATCTAGCTTAAGGGTCTCATATGACATCAATCGTGGTAGCCAGAGGGTTAGATACACTAGGTACTTATATCTGCTGCCTTTTCTTATTGGTCTTTAGGGGGGAGGTTGCAAAAGAGACGACTACGAGGAACATCGTCCAGAAGCATACTACACAGTAGGCTCCCACAGTACATAGGTAGCCACTTGAAATCCGCATGTTACAGGAAATATTTCTCAAGGGGAAATCCAATTCGGCGTAATAAAACATCGTACGCGCGTCTTATAACCCTAAGTGAAGTTGGCGTCGAGCACATTCTACATACTTAAGATTGAATATACGTAGCAAAGTGTAAAGCGGACCACGAATAACAATCACCAATTTGATATCTAAGAATAATCAAGACAAAGGCTTAGTTAGGTACAGCATATCCTCGCTTCCTTAATAGCTAGCTATCTCACCTACTCTCGTGGGGTGTGGAGCGCCACGAGATCTACAAGTCCTCAACCCCCACGCTTTTTTTTCATCGTGTCTACTATAAATCTACCTATCTAGTAAGAAAACTAGTTCCCAGCCGGTACGCCTGTTGGAAGGATTGATACCCAGTGAGCCGTAACTACATAATCGTATGAGGACCGAGGCCATGTCAGTCGGCCCAATACTACGTAGATATGTCGTTCCTTTCCCCCTCCCCCTTTTTTTTGCTCTGGAAAAATGCCTCTTATTTCACTACTCCATGAGGGACTTGATAGAATTTACTACCTAGACCTCGAACTAGATACATAGTCAACTCGCGGATCTTGTCAAAGTAAAGGAATCGTCGCATATAAGTGTAAGAAGCAAGAAGCGACAACCAAGAGCAATGGTTGGAAGTCATCGCAAGACAAGATCATATTCGCTTATGCAGGTCCTACTTTACCCCGGATTGACGCGCCGCGCTGCAGGGGCCGACGATCTAGAACGGAGGGCGAGGCGATCCTTGCTTCCTTCATCAATTCCGCCTCTTCTCGCCACAAGCAGTGGGATTTGTTGTAAGTCTACCTAATGTGTAAGGTCCTACAAAGTAGACAAAAAAAAAAAAAACTGTTGTGCCTCTCACATACATGGAATAGATGCCATCGAGATAATATGCCATTACATATGTATCCCGGATCGTGGGCCGATTGTGCTGGTGATTTTACTATGGGCTCTCGGGTTTTGAGGCTCGGATTCGGGTGGCGAACCGAGATTACCTAGCAGGAGTTAAAAGCCGTGTGGATTTCGACGATGATGATGCCTAGTCGTGTCAATAAGGTATTGGACGCTATGTAGTAGCAAGCCCTTAACCTTTTCTCTTGCTCTTAGGTATCAACTCTTCGCTAGCCCATCGCGTTCGTTCCTACAAGCCGCGTTTTACGCCTCCCATCACGCAGCCATCAAGCACCAAGCCATCCACGGAAGCAGAATGTCCTCAATCACCACCGCGATCCCCACGGGCCTAATCACCTCCTGGTGCATCGGCGCCGCAGCGCACTTCGACGACGGCTCGCGGTACGAATGCCAGCGCGACTCGCCCGGGTGGTCAGCGACCAACTTCCAGACCTTCTGCTGCGACGGCGACATCCTCAACACGGCCAAGGACATCTGGCGCGACATCGGGGACCGCGGCAAGAACAACTCGATCGACATGGCCGACATGATCTGCTGCGGCCTAGGCGGCGCGCAGCAAGGCGGTATACACCCGCTCCCGACCGCGTACACGGCGTGTTCGGCCGGCGCGCCGACGCCCCTGGCCAGCATCGCGGGCACGAACACGGATAACGCGGTGCCGTTCCGCGTCACGTACACGAGCGCTAGTTTTGGCGGCGACGGCGGCACCGTTGTTGGCGATTACATCCCCACCGAGCGGCCGACTTGCTTCTGGGCGTACACGGTTGGCGTCGGGACGACGGAGGTCACGTTGCCGGCGCCGGATATCACGACTCTGCCCCCGGATACGACGGACGAGTTTGGGTTCACTGTTGCGACGCCGACGACGGGGCCTAGGACTACTACTATGGAGAAGAGTGCTTCGGAGCCTACTGGTACGACTGGCAGCTCAGGCGACGACGCGTCGAGCTCGGGGCCGAGAACTACGGTTTTGACGGGGACGGGGACGGGGACGCAGAGTAGTAGCGAGGTTCCGAGCGAGTCAACGTCGACGCCTTCGGGCGCGTCGGCTGTTACGGGTGTAGGGAAGGGATATATGTGTCTTGGTTTGGGTCTTGTGACCGTGAGTTTGCTTTGGAGCTGATACATATTACACAGTGTATCTGGGCTGAGAATCTCAAGAGTGGATATGTACATAGAGACGGGGCAAGTTATGACTATGTTATGATGTTGATAATAATGTAATGATAATGTGTACACTAGAGGTTGCCCCCCCGGGCAACACAAAAGCCTAAGGTTTACACCGCACCATGTTTCTATACTATTTTTATTATTTTTATAATTATTATTATTATTATATTAGTAACCTACCCCTATTAAACTGGAGGGCACTCCTATAATAGCCCGAATTAACTGCTATTATACGGCTGGACAATATTCTCACTACCCTCGTGTTGGATTAGAGGATAATCCGTCCCGCACGAGTATATAGATGCGTCTCTCCTCGAGCCGCATCTATCTCGATCTTACGATCATGCATCAATTACAAGAAGGTCTCCTTCATTGCTGCATCATGTCTATTTCCTTACCCCCCTAATCCGTACGTACGTATAATATAGACTAGACCTTGTCTACCGACACCTCGAGACTTAAGTAATAAAGAAGCTTTAAACGGATGCATAGACTTATTCCTTTTATATTTACTACTTTCTATAAGGCAGGAAGATTATTTGTAAGGCAGCAAGGCATGTATCCCAAATAGGAAATTTTTACTCGCATTCAACACAACATCCTAAGGTAAACCTTAGGCATATGGGAGAGTTAAATCTCGATTTAGCGCTACACCATGTATAAAAGATATTGTCAGGACTGTATTAGGTACGTAGCTCTCCTGAGTTTACATATATATGTAGAGCATCCAGTTCTTAGAGAAACGTGGTTTCGTCATCGAAGATCATAATAGTAGGTAAAGAAAAGACTATTGAATGAAATAATTAAATATTACTACCTATTTGTGATCCTCGGTATTTTCACCCCCCACCCTATTTTTATACATGCATTGGAAGTCTGCGCCCTAAATCGGATAGGATAGGATACCTTATCCAATATCATATGCTATTTTCTTTCTTTTCCCTTCCCCTAGATTTACTTCGTTGATGTTCTTGTTCAGCTCCTCATTCCCCTTATTCTTCTCAATCCCGCTTACTTCGCGGCTTCGTAGTGACATTGTAGCCCCGGATATCAAACATGCTGTCATCAAACTCGATAGATATCGAGATAGTGACAGGGATAGGCGCGGGACGGCCGCCGCTGTCAAGTCTCGCACCACTTCCGCCGGCGGTACTAGAACTTCCGTTGTCTGTGCTCTGCTCGGCGGTTCGATTCCCGGTCTGTTCGGGTACCGCATTAGCCCGCAAGGTGCTCGCGTCGGTACCAACGCCAGACGCGCTGGATGTGGGAGTCATGACTGGAGTGCCGAGTCCGGGATGCAAGGTCTCGGAACTATCGTCGGTAGACGAGGTAGATATTCTAGGGTGGGCAGAGAGGCCTTCATTAGATGGATAGGCTCTATTTAGTAGGTCGAATACTTCGCCAGCGGGCTCATATCTTGTCGAGGGAAGCATGGTCTTATCGTCGGATACAGTAGGACGATTAGGGGGCAAGGGCTGGCTGAACCGATTGCGCCGATGCCAACGTCCGTTGAGATGGTCCGACGGATAGAATACACCGGGTGCGTCGGGCGTGGGAGGTCTTGCCGACAAGGATTCTGGCCGGTATGTTATATCCTCAGCAGGCATAGCCGGCGGCGTACTTGGCATACTAGATTCGGGGGCACTGTCAAACCGAGGTACCCGGGTTGGTGGACGATTCGGGTCGAATATAGAGGACTCAAACCGAGCGATCTCGTCCGGGTCGGGAATGGCGCTGGGCCTCTCGAATTCAGTATCGAGGATATCACTGGGGAAAGCCCTGTGGGGTAACCTTCCCTGATAATCCCTAAGCGGCCGCCCAGTAACGAAACTTTCTAGGATATCTGACCCTTCCGGCACGGTAGTCCCGAAGGTATTGTACCAACCGGAGCCGGTGTGATCGTAAGTCCCGCTAGGTCTTCGGAAGTCTATGAGGTTTTGCAGATCTCGTATATACTGCGGCGTAGTCTCGGTAGTGGGACGTCGCCTGTTAGATGGTCCTCCGGGAGTGGACATATTTTCTTGGTCGAATTCCCCGAGGCTTTCGAGCCTCCCAAAGTCATTGTCATATGCCATGGCGGCCATCGAGCGGCGGGGACCAGCTTGTCTGGCGGGAACGGGAATATTGGAGCCTCTGGGTCGGCCCCGTTGGTTGATCCAGCCCGATGCTGGCTGCTGACGATCGCCTTGTTGACGGTTGGATTGCATTGTTCCAAGTGAGTACCTGTTTGTTATTTGGTTAGGTAGGTAAGGTGGAACTTTTATTGTTGTGTTGACCCTTGAGAACCATGTAGCAAAGATGAAGAGAGAGGAAAAGTAAAAGAATATGAAAAGTTTTATATACAAGTTTTCGGACCCTTGAGCAAACATGCGGGACACTTGTGAGTAGGTACGTGTACTGTGACTATTTACACGTGTAGATACCTAGGTAGGTAGGCTTGATTGTTACATGATTTTGTTAAGAAGTGGGCATGCATGTCATTTCAACCGTCAAGGAAAGATGACTGGAGTGATAATGCAGCCAGTTGGCTTCAAAGGTAATCGATTCAAGGTTTTCGTGACGTAGGCTTACAGTATACATAGATAGCAACGATTGCTACAAGACACCCTTTGGGAGCACATATCCACATCTTGTTAAGGATCTGACTGTTCTCCTGACGCATGTCCTCAGCCGTTATTAAACATACCATCATAGAATACGACTATGCATATGATTTAAACACCGTGCATCTAAGCACAGAGTTCACGAACAGTGTGGTTCCCAATAAAGCTTTAACAACAATGACAACTAATAAATCCCAAGTCAGAATATGCTATCGAATATTATTTACACTGACGTTGAAATCCTGGGTAGGGTTCTGTTTGCTTGAAGGTTTGCAACCCATAGACAGAGTACTGGAAACAATAGAAGCCGACTTTCATCAATGCCCAAATAATGAAGCATCACCATATTGAGCTACATCTACCTGTTATAGTTACCTTGGATGCCTACAGAGAAAAAGGAAGAACTTTCATGCTTAGATGCTCGCCCTTGTGATGTTCTTCACTTACACTAACTACAAATAATGAATGTAAACCATCCAATAACATATAGTAGCTACATCAAGAGATTTAGTTTATGTATACAGGGAGTTCATCATTATCCAGTGAAACTACATTTCTTTGTGATGGGTAGTGGTTGACATGAACGAACTTACAGTTAAGAATATTCACGTACGGGAGGCAAAGGTTACACCCTCTGATATAATTAAGCACACTACGACGACTTGAGTATCACAACCAAATGTGCCACGAAGACAATGAAAAGACAACTTTGTATAAGAGCAATTGGTTCATATTGATGCTAATGATTCCCTATCAGGAGCTTGGAGAACTAAGACTGCTAACGACTAACGATCTATCAACAATACAAGACTGCAATCACAAATACAGGCAAAAGACTAGCAACACTGAACACATGAGTATCTATTAGCTATTAAGAGAATGCTTCAGCCGGCAAGTGCATACCCTACGTGGCATAACACAACACGCGACATCTAATCCGTATGAGGACCTCGCGTACTTCAATATCAAGTAGCTCCGTCGCAACATATTCCGCCCACTCCGTCACTGTAAAAGATGAAACATTTGTGTGCTGTTTCGCAGGTATTTTCTGATCCGCATCAACCAAATGACAGGGGGTATACTGGGTATCAGTTGAGTATTAGGAAAAGATGTGTCAAAACAAAAGCAGTTCTCCTCGCAAATTGAGACAAGACATGCAAAAAGCGTCAGTATAAAGATCATGGATGCCATCCTTGCGTCAATGCAGCGCACTCCCTGTTCCGACTAACAGAGAGTAAGCCCGCCAATCGCCGACAACAGATGGGGGTATCAGTTAGAAACCAGTCTCGTAGGGTATCTTGAAATGCAGATCCGTTCCCGACCAAACCCAGTGTCGTGGATACACTTTACGAAAACATTAAATATTGACCCGCAGGCCAAAGCGGCGCGCACTCTATGCGGCAGCGGTGACGGGAGCCGGGGCAGCGGCAGCAGGCTTGTCCGCAGATGTCTCCTCGGCGACGGGGGCGACAGCGGGTTCAGCCTCAGCCTCCTTGGCGGGCTCGGTCTCCTCAGCTACATCAGTGGGCTTGGCGTCCTCAGCCTTGGACTCCTCAATAGGCTTCTCAGCCTTGCCCTTACCCTTGACGGTCTGGCGGAGCTTGGAGAAAAAGGGAGGAGACTTGACCTTCTCGCCTTCTTCGTCAGAGGTAGCAGCCTTCTCCTTCTTGCCGAAGCCGAAGGGGAGAGAGGACTTGCGCTTCTCAGCCTTCTCCTTGGTCTCGCCATTGGTGGCAGGAGTGGCATCAGTTGTCTCAGTAGGGACAGTAGCAGGAGAAGCAACCTCTGTCGAGAGGGGCTCGGAAGTCTCGACGGCAGGGATCACGGGAGCCGTCTCGGCAACAGAAGCGTCGGCGGGAACATCCTTAGCAGGAGTCGCGGGGGCAGACTCAGACTCGACCTTCTTCTTTCCGAAAGAGAGACCACCGAAAATGCTATAAAAGGTTAGAATATATAGAATTGGTACGACAATAGGGAATCAAAACATACCTAGCACGCTTGGTAGGAGTAGGCTTGACGGGCTCCTCCTTCTTGGTCTCTTCGGCGGCAGCCGGGGTCTCGGCAGCCGGAGTCTCAGTAGAGGCGGCAGCTTCTTCAGGAACAGGCTCAGCAACCTCAGGGGTCTCAGCAGGCTTGTCCTCGGCGGGCTTATCTTCAGCGGTGGTCTCCTTCTTGGCTTCCTCCTTCTTGCCGAGAAGGTTACCGAAGATGGATGCGCGCTTTCGGCTAGCAGATCGGCGCTTGGAGTCCTTGCCGTCCTCCTTCTTATCCTCCTCCTTGGGTTCTTCCTTCTTGTCCTCTTCCTTAGGCTCTTCCTTAGCTTCCTCCTTTGCGGGCTCGGCCTCAGCAGGCTTCTCCTCCTTAGCAGGCTTCAAGCTCTCAAGAGTCTGCTTGTACGCCTCAGTCTCGGTGATGGTAGCGGCAAGCTCCTTAGCTTCGGCAATCTTGAGCTTCAACTGCTCAACCCAGTTGTCACGGTCAGCGGCAGTGGGTGCCTTGAATGCGTGCTTGTGACCCTTGGCAGTGAAGAAGAACTTGGTAGCACCCTCAACAGTGGGCTCAGAGGCTTCAGCCTATATACCAGTTAGTATGTCGTACTATTAACCATGTCGCATTAATTAGTTGTGCATACCAGTTGGATTGCGCCGGTCGGAGTGCCCTTATCGCTCTCCTTGCCGTAGAAGAAAAGACCCTTTCCGGTCTCGGCAGCCCAGGCAGTGACGTGGTGGGCGACTTCAGTAGCCTTCTCATTCTTTAGGTATGTGGCAAGCTTGTCCTTAGGAATGGCATCGGTGCCGAACCAGAAGTGCTGCTTGGAGTAGATAAGGTTCCTGAATTAAGTTAGTTAAGATATCTTTATCATATGTAAACAATCATAACAAATCATAACATACTTGGGGAAGTTGGCGGGAGCGCCCTTGTGCTCCAGGGTGCCAGCCTCGATGGGCTTTGCTTCCTCCTTCTTAGCCTCCTCAGCAGGAGCGGCGGCCTCAGTTGTCTCGGTAGCCTCAGCGGGTGCCTCAGTAGCGGCAGCCTCAGCGACAGGCGCGGTCTCGGCGGGCTTGTCCTCGGCAGGCTTCGTCTCAACAACGGGCTCAGTGACGACGGGGGTAGTCTCGGCGACTTCAACGGGTTTCTGTTCCTCTGCCATTTTGATGATTGTCTGAAAGGAAAAACTAATTTGGGTATCAAGAATATGGGTATCACTAGAAAAGGGAAATTAAATAATGGAGAAGCTACTCGTTGGATGGAGTAGAGGTAGTATTAAATGACACTTCGTTGTCTCGCGGGGGAGTGTTCTTTGGAGGTGCTTGAAATGGAAGTGGAAGAACAAGGAAACTTGTAGTTGAAGTCGAGTACGACAGGAAGGGTGGGAAAGGGAAAAGTCGAATGGAAGCACAGCTGCTTCTGCCGGGCTTTATTTATTGTCTCGTGATTAATGGGAAAGAGAGTGACATGGAAGGGAGCACAGTCTCTTAGTGACAAAGTACAGTGACTGTTACTGTAGCAGAGACCAGGTAGGCCAAGCGCAAAATCAGGAGTACGATGGAGTACGATTTCGACTCCTGGAAGTACCCGGTACAGTATTTCTCGAAAAGTCGTGCACGGTAACCGGTCACCGTCCAACAGGGATTGTTAGGGTGGGTCTAGGCGGGTCGCGGGTTGTGTTGAGCGAAAACAGATGACCCACATCAAGTGCATTAGCAGTGATTGGCAGTTGCCGCCGTTATCCCCTGTGTCCCCTGCCCTGTTCTACTAAGGTTCTAAGGGAGAAAGGGACGAAAAAAAAAAAGGAGTGTGGGCTAAAGTCGAGTAGGTAATAACGATAGACCGTTTGTCAATCAATATTATTATTATTATTTTAAGTACCTATTTTGCAGATAAACTTTGCGCCATTTCATTGGCATATGTTTTTGCATATGTACTAACCCATTGAACCAACCTTATTAAAGAATTAAGTACATCCACATCAATCTCGTCCTATTATTTTTATTATGTTGTTATTATTATCATTATTATTCACCATACCGTGTTTGTGCTACCATTTACCTCAGACTAACATCAGACTACCACTTAACCTAACCGATACTTGATGCCTGATGCCTGGGATATAAGGGATTTTCTAGTACATAGGTATATGCTACTACATACGATACATACCTATCTAGCTGGGTTCTTCCTTTTCACTTCTGCATGAACTCCCAGTCCTTACCTAACTCGTTGCTGGGCCATCTGCAAATCTTGCAGCTATGGTCTGTGCCTGCAACATAATTTTTTTTTTCCTTCTTCTCTTCGAAATGAAGGCCCTGTCTAGCTCGTTCGACGAAATTACAATGTCGTTTAATATGCACCGGCGCACTAGTGGCCATGGGCTATTGACAGGGGGCTGAAGGGGGGACAAGAATTGTTCCCAGCATTTCCCAGTCGTTTTTTAATGGACAGGTCGTTTTGAGCACCAAGTATTATCAGCACCCTCTTAGAAAATTCAGAACGCAAAACTTTCCCATTGAAAGGAAAGCTTCGAGCTACAGGCCCATTATGTTGGATTACCTACTAGACCCCTTTGACATGGTAAGACCCAGATGATCCAATTCGCTATTGATGACCATAGCTTCGTTCGAGACCCTGGAATATTGGGACCTATTGGGAATTGATATCCTTCCATTTAGAGACTTTAGGAACGAAAGTACCTAACATAGTATGCAGTTGCCAAGTGGTAATTATATTATTGTCCTTCTTTTTCTTATGATCCGCGTGCGTATGTGCGTATGTGTATCTGGCTGGTACCATCTCTCTCGCTTGAAGCCAAGCGCACATGAGCAGCAGCACCCCCTTTTTGCCTGCTTATTGAATACACCGGAGGAGCAAATCAATTACGACCTACCCTAACAGACCAACAGACCTACATGTTCTACACAGTCTGACAAGACACCGCTTGCCGAACCTGGCAGCCAGCAAGTTCGGTTCGGTTCTGGAATCGGACGACATTGCTGATGATAGGACGGTGGTGATCGCGCCGATACCACTCCAACACAAATATCCGTTACATCCATCCAATGAAGCCGATATGCAAGATGCATTCATTGCGGCATGCTCGCTGCATATTGTCCTGCAACTCACGGTCATAGGGCCAAGGGTGTGGATAGCATTTTTGTCTTGGGTTGTCTTTGAGGAGGGTTGGTAGGTAGATTATGCTTATTGGGTAATAATTCGGGTGAATTGTGGGATATTCGAAAAGTAGATCTCCAGTGCAATATTACATAGATGATAGGAGTAAGCTGGGCTGGTTGGCTGGCAGGCCTGCGGGCAAGATGGATACTCATTCGAGAAGTACCGACATTAGGTCATTAGCTTCTCATGGCTTTTCCTTACAAACCCCCTACAGCCTACAGGCAGGTACCGCTAAAGCACGTTTATCTAGACGCAGCACGCAGCATCCACTGCAGAAGAGCGTACATATGTACATACCATTAGGTACATATTACAGGTAATAGCCTGGCTCATCTGCCCCATGTGATAATTTTAGCTGGGTAGGCTAGCTGGCTAGGTAGTTGCTAAAATGATGTGGATGCCCCCCGTCTGTGAGCCTTGTCGATCAGAGGGCCACCCTTCAACCGAAATAAGGAAAAAAGGGACTCGATATGGCCAGGATGCAATTCTAGAGATTTACTACATAATATCGCAAGCTCCATCGCATTTAAAAAGTGAGTAGTCATTCTAGAATAGCCTTTCTTTCCCGTCCCTTTCTGTTCCTTGAATTACTACAGTGTCTGTTTCAGGCTATCATCTATCTCTAACACCCGGGTCGATTCTTGGTGGTTCAATTTTACTAGATCTCGACCCTGAAATCCATGGAATCCCTGAAATGGGGACCCCAGAAGTGGATCCCGATATCCCAACTTTGAGCGTACCGGAGTTTTTCTCTGGATAACTTCATTTCGACGAGCCGTTCAAGTTGAGCAGCATGGATTATTCGCCTATCAAGTACAATACAATACAATACAACACAACGCGTGTTCGAATTAATATTAAAACACTGTTGTTCACGAAATACGCGACATGGTTTGGTCGAGGTTGGTTGGGTGGGATACCTTTAAGTACCTAAGGTATGTATAAAACCGAGCCACTAACACATTAGTAGGATCGCGATTAGTTACGTGGATATATAAATATGTAGTGTGATGTTACGCGCAGGACGTTACTGAGATTCGCGGCCCTCTCCTTATTTTACGCTTACCTAGTCGAACGATTGGATACGAACTAACCGATTTCTCTCATTTTTAAGGTCCACTTGACAGCTCTGGAAGTTGGAACTGGAACTGCAAATCATTTAACTAAGCACTTAGGTCGCGGGCGCCATTCTCTCTAGATTCGTCTTATATTAACCCTCCTAGGCTATTTTGATACGTAATAAACAGCACTAGAGTCAATGATATCGGAACGAAGACATGCACCAAGGGACGAGCGCTTCGACCAGTTCAATCAATCATCGTTTTAAGAATTATTTTCGATAATTCATCCGCTTATTATCTAATTATGCACCAGTCAGCTAGTCTAATCCACACAGTGATGCTGGTGATGATATCCGGAATCACAGATCGACGTTCCTATATATAATTGATAGGATTTGCAAAGAGGATCGATGAGACATCTAGAAGCTTTCCATTCAAACCCCTACATCAATATCTCAGCCTCAATCACAAACCAAGGCGGCTAGCGAGGTGTATACTAATAATAAGCGGCCGGATCAAATCACCGGCGCGAAATAACGTTGGCGCAATTGGTCGTGTGTCACGATCTACGGAACGCATCGGTCGAAGAGTTGACAAGACCCGGCAAACGGTGTTTTCGTTTGTAACACCAAGTTTCAAGTCCAACAACATATACTCCTATACTCCTAGATCGGATATGAAGAATACTATAAGTAAAGTATGTAGTCTGTTATTTTTATCTTGTACCTCCTTAGGTAAGTGGTATCGAATAGATTTGATGTTTACAATAGTTGGTCGCAATACATATATTCTTTCACCTACCTACGTATACTCGCCAGGATGTTTAGAATCCTGACGAGTATGCGTAATAAGATGTAGTCGCGCAACGTTATTTTGTTTCAATGGCAGAATGGCCATCTTGGATGACCTTATTCTGTACGCTTCGAACGCCAGGGCTAGGGTTACATTTGATCTCCCCGCGACGAACTTTCCTGACTCGTACATGACTTAAATAAAACCCACCATCCATCCATCTTTGCCATTGCGTTTACCGCGGTCCCCCGCCTATCAATACCCGCTTGTGGTACGGATTATAGCCCTCCAAAAACCTGAACCTCCGAATTGAGCGAGTTCTTAAGAATACATAAGCGCCTGACCTCGCCAATATGCTCTCTACCTACATACATACATAGAATAGAATGTCTTTCCTTCATCCCGCGTGGCCATTAGCCAATAACCAACGTCGTACTTGAGTTGTTTTAACTTGTATCGTTAATCATGGTCCTATACATACCTCTATACTTGAGCTTTATCATATAGCACCACCACCACCTAATAACTTGTTTCAGTTTCGTCGACGGTCGTTCCTTTTATTAGCACGGGTTTATGCAAAATATTAGGGACGCCGCAGATCGATCCCCCCCGGGTCCGCTATTCCTCCCGGCCAGGAAGGATTTCGCCGTTCGCAGGGGTTTTTTTTAAACCGTCTAACGGTAGTTAAAGACGTCGAGCTAGCCCTTTGGGATATACTACAGATAAGATGTTGGATCTAATCATGCCGAAAGTTGTGCGGCACATTGGCCTTTCTTGTCCTGAAATACCCTCCGATACATACCTAGATACAATATGTCCTCGGGGCCCTGTATGTAAAAGCTTGGATTCGCTTTTCTTACCGGGTAAGCTGGAACCCCTTGCTTTTCTTTAATACAGGAGGAGACTCCGAAACAAGAAGCTACCTATTACCTACCTATGTAGAACATCCTGCGTGAGCTCATCATGAGTCTAGCCGAAGACGATATTCAAAAGGTGGGGGGTGGTATAGTGAGTGAGTAACAATTAAGCGACTTGCGACTTGCGACATGATGGAAAAAAATAACGGTAGTTTAAACCCGAATTAGACGCTCAGATGCCATTCACCAGCCGACCGTGACTCTGGTTAGGGCTATCGTCGTTATGGCTACGTCGTTATAGGCAAGTCAACGGTAAACGAGGACACGAGCAAATTTTAAGGGTAATCCTTCAATGGTAAGGGCGTAAACCAACCGGCAACTTTCCCCTCGACGACGTTTATTCGCATTCCATACATACGCAGGTGACTACATATCATTATTACGTATCCACCGGCATTGGGCTGTCAGAGGTATGTATCATAATAATTTTTTGCATTTATAAACGCTTTCGCGCGTTATGTATTGCTCCATCCCCTCACATATCCAAGTCCTGAAGCCGAGAAGCTAGAAGATGCTCGATTTCGAGTTGTGCGTCTCGGGTTGGCCCGACAGGGATGGTAGCACGTCCTCTTAGCGAATTATTTCGATATGAGCCATCGGTAGTGGCCGCTCTCTCTCTTTCACTCACTCTCACTCTTCTTCCTGCCCACTATGACATATCGACGTCGTCACGAGTGTCGCTTATTGATAACTTTAAAGTGCTGGCTGGTCTCCTCTCTGTCTCATAACATAATTCTTTAACCGTCTGGGGGGATTATGTATGTATGTATCAATAAAAAAGTCGTCAAGCAGCATGCGGCTTGGGTGAGACAATCTCGGTGTAGTATCAACAGTGTTACATTCTATCCAGGCCAGATTTGGACGTGATGGTTGCCATCCCGAGCTCTGACTCGAAGCTCGTGATCCTTGCTACGTTAGGTAGTGTATTCCCCTTCCAAATAATCCCTGTAGCGCAAAGCCCGTTAGCCGCGAATGTCGAAATCTCCGATTCCGTTGCAAAAGCCAGCAGGCCAGACGAACAAAAAAACAACGAACGTTTATGGGCATCATCAGATCACCTTTTTTAGTCCTTGGATCCGCCCACCCCCCATTCGTGTGCCTTTCGGAATCCCCAAGAGGCATCTGGAATCTCATCTCGCAAGGGTCTTGCTTCTTCAACCCCCTTTTGCAAAACACTCTTTCGCAAACTTGCAACAGGCGGTGACCGCTAACTGCCAGGACAAGAACAGACATCCCAGATCGTTATCAGAATTTGCTTACCAGTCAGAACGGCCAGTTACTCATTCCCCGATATAGAACTAGCCCACCTGGCACCATCACCCTCCATCCCACCAATTCAACTCTGCAGTGGCTTTCCCCCCACCCCCCCTTACCCCCCTTCTCTCCCCTTTCTGATGCCCTGCAGCAGCCCGCGCGGACGTTCATGCATCCCCAACTTTCTGGCCTGCAGCTTCTGGTGTGTGTGTGTGTGTCGCAGACGCATGTGTAGGTAGTTGGACAAAGCTCCTGGCAGCAGACCACAGTTAGTGTAGCATACGTAAGACGATGGCTTGCTAAGCTTGCGAAGATCCTATTTTTCTATGTATATCAGTCAGGCGTATTCCCATTCCCCCCCTCTCCTCCCCCCCAATCTGCCTATCTATCCGCCGGTGCGCATGGTTTCGCGCGTGACGAGCACACGACATCGCCGGCTTCTTTTAGTAGTGCTAGATTGTTCAATGGTCTCGAAGGGAATCCGAATTGGAGGAACCCTCCTGCCAAGCAGGATATGATACGCTGTAGGTAGCTGCGTTCCCTTATTATGTATTCCCCTCATCGATCATATGTACGGTATAGGGGAGCGCACGGCGTGGCATGGCAAGGCATGTGCCGCCGATGGGAGATTCCGTTATCGAAAAAGGCTACTTGATGGTTATGTACCGTCGACTAGTTGTATCCTGTACAATACATACCTATGTATGCCATCGCTTCTGATCAACGGGTTTACCCCAGTCTCGAATGCACTATGTATGTACATACTGACATACCAGCCAACCTGGTTCCCCCTCAAAAAGACCTGGTTCCAAATGGCGGTAAGACATGGACTATAATATGGGTGGCATACCCGGTAGAATCGATCCGATTCTCGCTTGCCTCCGACACTTCTTACATATTTGACGTGATTTGAGACCCGGATGTCCTCTGGTGTCACACCCTGCCCTAGTCCGGGCCACATGACCCTAATAACGGTAGCGGGTGCGAGCTGGTGGCTTCGATCGGCCGGTCCGTGGGCCACGCTTTCCGGACGGAGTATTGCTATAGTTATATTAACTGTAGATAGACGTTGATGCTGGGTAGTTTTTGTTCTTTCTTCTGCTATACTCTCCGGCATCTTGGTTTTATTGTCGTCTCGGCTTGGTCAGGATCTTTCGGAATGCGTAACAGCTGGGATTGGTTTCGGTGTTTGAAGTTGATTATTCCTTTGTTCGTCTCGTTCATGTCAGTGAGTAGTGCCGACCAGTCAAAGCCCATCAGCACAACAGACTTTCTCGGATCGTCAACTTCGGGTTGACTTGTATCAATATTGTTTGTTGGACTATAGTGCTGTTGCTCTGCCAATAGAAAGCAATGTCGTGTTCTTCTGTTTGATTGGGAGGCATTCCATGCGGTGTCGGATTATAGTCTTTGGATAGGGATCCCTATAATAATCTATAGACCTTGAGTTAGCACATTCTCGTCTAGGATAGAGATCAGAGGTACTGAACCTTAGCTAGAGATGCTCCCAGAAGGAAGGGTGATCTCTAGCGGTATTATGTGCATGGCCATGTCCGATCTCTGGATTATTGTGCAATAGATAGGTTTGTAGTCTTCATTGTTGTTGGGAGAGTTTCCCTTGTGTAGAGTCCCAGTGTCGCGCGGGCATCGCGCCTGTCTCCATATTGTCGCGACATTCGTAAACGCGCGCCGCTACTGTTTGTTTGCTTTCCATTCAATCTTATCTTTGTAGATTTCGCCGCTGGCATGCTTTCGCCAAAGATTGCTATAGAGCGACGACAATACCGCCGGGACTCGCCGAGAAGGTAGTATAAGCCTCATCTATGTCTCTCTAGATGGATGTTTTGGCTATGTCTTCTGGAAATTATTCCCCAGCTGCTTGTTTTCTTGCGACAGAAGATAAAGTCATGACTTTGAATTGGAGTTTGGCCTTGAATGTAGAAAATTCTCTTTGTCATTGAAATTATTGTTTCTAGTTTGCAGAATTAGTTAGCATGTGCTATCTCAGGTTGTCCTGCTGATAGGAGAAGGAAGAAATAGGGGACAAAATAATAGGCAGAGACAGAGAGAGAGAGAGAGATAGAGAGAGACCTTTACAGTATGGTAAGAATTAAGGATAGCCGGTATCACTACATCCTCAATTGGTCCAGGGAGAGAGCAATAGGGATTATCGTACTTAAGTCACACGAAGGGACAAATGTACGGCTTGGTAAAGCAAGTCCCATGCTGGTTAAGGTAGGTGCAATTGCGAGGAATTCGAGGGGCGGATGCGTGGGGAAAGGAGAAAAGTCTCGTGGGCATACTATAAATTGTTATATTTCCTAAATATTTTACTCAATCCGAGCACGTCTCTCTCTCTCTATTATGATTAAACTTCAATATGACACACGGGGAAAGGTATTGTAGGCATTGAGGAGAGTCAATCTTAAGAGAAGCTACCCAGGTGCTCAGAAGTGACTTCGATGAGCCGCATTATATCATCCACTACACTGTATATTAACCACACCCCCCTCCCCCAAGGCCACCAAGGTAGGTAAATAACGATAATAACGGCATGAACGCACTTCCGTAGACTCTGTATTTTTCACAAGATGAGCTAGATAAATGTGTCAGGCACGTAGCCTGCGGTGGACCACGTATATGGTACTGTGCTCTGTACACTGACTGGGTCCTCTCCTAGTTAAACGTGGATACTTCCCTCTTTCCTCGTAACTACGTCCCCATGGTATTCTTTTTTATTTCTATTTTTATTTTTTTATTCAAGTAAACTAGCCTCAAGGTACAACTTCCCTAGAGACGATACTATTTCTTTTAGTTGGGCGTGAGAGCACATGCCTTCCCCTGTCTCTATCCTCATGCTTCACTTCTCCAGACTTACGGAGAATTAATTTTATATCATCCAGTAGATCCTACATTGCCCTACCGTACATCGTATCCGTGGTATTTCTCCCTAGGACCAGCCTCCCAACCCGAACACCATCGTATCCGACCCGTCAATTCACGCAGCAACTGCCCTGCCTCGACCTTTCGTGGTCTGGTTTATAGGTGCGTACTCATTCTTAACTGAATTGGCTTAACCTACAAACCTTACGTTTAGTAATCTGATTATTTTAGGTCCCTAACCTTCTGGGTCCCTTCCTCGTACGCATCGTTACCACTCATATCCCCTCCATTGGAATCAATTATCCCACGCATTCTTTCGAGCCAAGACGAATGTAAGTCCTTCGTATTTTATCTTCTATTGCTACCAGCGATTGCGTCTCCCCCTACTACGCCATTTCTCCCCAATCCGCCCGCTTCCCAAGCAACTTCCTTCAAGATACTATATCGTTGGTACCTTCTAACAGAAGTTACCATTATCGTCAATCATAAACTAGGTATAAGTACTCGACTGTGCCTAGTGGCGATATAACATTCATAAAAGGTTGTGACAAACATCAGCTATTGGCAAAGCTCTTCTTCGTACAACATTACACCGTACACACGAATACCATTCCACCGTTAGTCCCATAGCAAGCACTAACATCTGTTTATACAGAATCGTCTCTGTCATTAGCCTCGATCACCTGATCGTCCACTAAGTAAGCGGTTTCCCATTGATCTCGGACAGACGTTATTTTATGTTCACCCTAAACTCTATTCGCTATTTATTTGACATTCCATTTCGTACGATTCCTAAATACTACCGGATCTCCAATACTAACCTTCCCCAAATATTCATATTCATCCTTGACCCAATCCCTCAGCACCGAGCATCTCCAGTAGCCTTATTCAACATCTTTTACTGCCATCGCCTCATTTCCGCTTGAAACTAACAGCCGTACGCAGTAATCTACTTACCTTTCTGTAACAACGCTCACCCAGAAAGCCCCTTTGCTCTCAATCAGGTATGCAATTGGCTTCTTTTCGCCTCGTCATAATATTTTCCTGTTATTTATCATCTCTGCTGTCCACTTGGGTTCCCAACGAACTTTTAGTGTCATCGGCCTTTCCTACACTGATTACTATTGCCAAGCACTACAACCGCCTCTTTCATCGCTCCGAGGCCAATGCTATACTGTGAAGGACTGGTTTCCCCTTTCCCCACCTCATTCCGTCCCTTCCTCTTACCTTCTCCTGCCACTGGCGTTTACCAACATTTAATATTTCCGCCTTTAAAAATTGAATCATATTATCCGCATCGATACTCTATGATCTAATCATCTATATACGGTCATACGCTAACTCCTTTATCGGCAAGGGTTGAGTCTGATACTTGAAGCTAGTTCAATATTAACTAGAGATCAGTGTTAGTACTAGTAAGTTTCGGTATTTCATTATTTACTCCTAGTACAATCAAATTTATATACTTCATGACTTACCCCTCAAAAGCTTTATCATCGCGATGGACTACGTCCAGGACATTCGCCGCGATGGCACCCTTCCCTACCCGAATCTCATTCAGAGTTACGCAACGGCGAACCAACACCATTTCTTCCTCGAGCCTGAGAAACCCACCCGGGAAGGTGGCGCCGGTAAACAGTACCAAACCGCCATAGAAGCCTCTATCGAGAATTCGATCAAGTTCCGCTTCACAAATTTCGGTTCCACTACCCATGTATACCGGAAAGATAGGGCCGGGAAAGGATCCCACTTCATTACGTTCTATCGTCGCGACCGCGGTGATTTTGATCATGGACTTGCCCGTTCTAACGAGGATATCTACGAATGTGCAAAGATGAACATCTTACGCCATCCGCTGCGTGATGACTTCAACAATCCGGACTACGCTTCCGAGCAACGGCCTCCTATCAGTAACCTAGTCAAGGCTCTGATTCGCCTAAACATTTACCCGGCAATCCCGAATGCGGTTATGTGTGTAAGTAAGCTTATCGATGATACCCTTGGCTTCCACTGACCTATGAATTCATAGGCACCGCTGTTGCCTCGGTGTGGCCCTATCTCTTCAACACCTGAGGAAGGTCGTAAGCCAGGGCAGTTTTCTAAGCCTAAGCATACGCAACCTACGGCCCTTACCAGTGTGTTTGAGATACCGGAACTTTGCATGGCGATCATGCTAGAGATTGGCCATCGTTGGGGAGACTTGTCTAACCTTAGTCGCACATGTCAAACTATCATGTTTGCACTCAATGCCATCTCAGTAAGATACTTCGACGTGAAGTAAAGAAGCATTAGCAGAAACTAACACATGCGTACCTAGACACGCGTAGACGTCCTTAGTGGCAACTTCCTGAACCTAGAATTCAGCGACGCCGAGATCGATAAAGCCAACGCAAAATTAAACGGTGAAGAGTTGGAGCTGGGCAAATTTATAAAGCCCCCCTCGCCACAATTCCTGGTCCTCTCAAATGTCCGACCACCCTACAAGGCCCCGGAGGACGGGGAGGATAAACCGAATAGCTTTGGATTTCCTGCTCGTCCAAAGGGAAAGATCTCCAGGCCGACCGCAGAGAGGCGAGTGATTGATACTTATCGATTCTGTAAGTCTGTCTGTCGATTTGATGTGGCTTGTATAGCTAACAGGCAATTTAGTACGAACAATTGATGTCCGTGGCCATCATATCAAAATCCTCCATCTCCATTCCGTTCCAAATTTTGACATTGCCCTTCTCAAGATGTGCCTTGAGCGGTTACCAAACTTGGAGATACTCGGAGTTTACAATTGCGTACTTCTGCATTTCGGCGAGACCGTCGAGTTCCTGAAAGCCATAATTGCGCACAACAAGAAACCCGGGAACAAGTTCGTCCGTTCTGATTTCTCGCCTGTCTACTACCCCGGACTTCCCGTGGGGTCGGAAGGGCGAACGGGAGAATACGGGGTTATACCGTCGGACCAAGGATTGATAGATACCCGCAGAGCGATCGTGGCAGTACTGCGTAACGTTGTCTCTCTCGCCCTGAAGAATGGCATAGACTGGTTCACGCCGGGCGCTGCTATGCGGCAGTATCTAGAACGAATCCCCTTTGCCCTCGGCACACTTCGATATATCCTCGAGGCCTGTTACAACATCTACTACCACGAACACGGTCTATACTACCCATTTATTAAAGATGTCTTGAAACGAGGTATAACATTCGATAATAACGAGCCCCGACACGAATCAATGCGTTGCACCGTATATAATGATCTTATACTGGCGACTGAGGGAAAACCTATGCAACGAGACCGCTTGGTGGCCTTGACCATGAGTGCAGGCTTTCACAAGCTTATAATATGTGCGTTCTGCGCAACGCCCTTGCCAGCGTACTTTTTTACGGAGGAGTCGATAAACCGCCGATCGGACCAAGTTGAATGCTGCGGTTGTCAGCTCGGCACTCAGCTAGAGCACCACGTCGATAACTTCTTCCAGGAGAGGAAGGGAGTAATGCATTTCCTGTTCGACGACGAACAGATCACGGACATCCACAGTTTCCTCAATGCCAAGAGGACCGCCACGCCCGCAGAACTTCGCAATTCGAAGTTCGACTTCTGGCTCATATCCGTCAAAAGCAGAGAGGAAGTATTAGCAGCACGGCCCGACGACGCCGATGCTATTATCCTGGACGGGCGACCCGGCCCCAGCCACGACGAAGAGGCGAAGCAGATCTGGGTGTGGAAAGAGCGCGTCGCGAAGGCGATGCGATACGCGAAGCGCAACATAGACGAGGGGCTTAAGAAATCTATGGAGACCATTGCCGACTGCGAGAAGGACATCGGGATCTTGAATGACCTATACTACAACGGACACCTCCAAAATGCTTACGAGATCAGGCAGAACCGCAACACGGTGGACAGCATCGAGCGCTACATCGAGCAGGAACGCGCCCGGTGCGGCTTGGCGCAGATGAGGGGAAAATTTGGGACTACACTGGCTGCGAACTGGGACGACGAGATCAAGAAGTACCGGGAGATTGTCCAGATCAACACTGGGCTGATCAAGAACCACGGCCCTCGCCACGTGTGGGAGACTCGGGGCGGCATCTTTTAAGTCCGCTCTCATTACATCTCCCCTAACTACTTGCTTCTTCACGGCTATAAAGGAAGTTCTCAAGCTTTTCCTTTTAAATGGCCGCTATTGATGACTACGGGATCATTCAACATTGACACCCTAAGTACGAAGCCCGATCCTCGGAGGCTATATACATGCCTTTTCTTACGCCTTTCAGCTTTCAACAAGCAGCGTATTACACGCGTCTGTGCTGTTCACCATTCTCTTTCACAAGGGACCAGCATGTCCTTCTTCGACACGCAGGCAGCGACAAGAACCACAAGCCAACATAGCCGCCTAGCCTTATACACTGCATTACGACTTTCCCCTGAGGTTCGCGCTCCCCTCAGCCGCCTTACACATTCATCTGGACATCATTATTCGGCGTTTCCAGCTATGGGAAATTAGACGACTAGGACTAGAGTCTACCTATTAGAGAGATCCGGAATTTTACAGCGCAAGCGCATACATAGTAGATAGGTCGGATTTTCGGAGAGACTAAAGCAGAGTGAGTGCAGGATATGGGAGGAGATGGTACCCTAAACCCACAGCATAGTGGCAGAGTCGAGAGGGAGTTCGGGCGTATGCGATGCTTTATTTATTTCCTTTTGCTATTATTTTCGCGTAGATTTACTTCCATCGACAACTCCTGATAGTAAATTGATGATGTTGCGAGATTACAGACACTGTGATTGATAAGAAACAATGTGCTTTTTATAAAACGGACTGGAAAAGTAATATAGCTACCATACTAACCCGAGCCTGAATGGCTAATTATATATAATTCTAGGGCTCGGGGAGATTGACTATGTACCTAGGTTACCCCTAAATGGCGACTTTAAGGAGACACGGGCTGCGGAAGTGGGGGTTACTGTAATGGGAAATAAAAACCAGATCGGTTCCGTGCCGGCTAGACCCACACCGACCCGGAGGGGTTTTTAGAGGCGGAGGCACATCGTAAAGTCAGGGAGGCAGCCACGCAATACTCATATAAATTATTAGGGAGCCACGCTATAGTATTTACATGGAGATTACCAGACATATTGTGCTTATTTATCATTTAGCATGAGTTAAAAGGTTAGGTTTTCTGATTCTTCCGACACCATCTTGAGAGGGCCACTGGAGAGCGGATTTCTAGACTATTGCTTGTATCATTGTCTAACTTCTCAGTTTTCTTTTACTGATCGCGGAGCTCAATTCACGTGGGAATCGGGTATCATTTCTATTTCTACATATTGTCTAGTTGTGTAGTCATTAATGATCCTTGGCAGCTTGACGTATCGAGACGACATTCCTTAAGGTTCCGAAACTAAGGATATCACCGATTCTCGGCGCACCGGAGAACATCATGACCAGCCTATCAACACCGCAACCCCAGCCCCCTGTGGGTGGCAGTCCGTGCTGCAAGGCGTGGACGTAGCTCTCGTCTACTTCGGCGGGCCCCTCGCCTATTATTGTTGGCTTGTCCTTCTGTGACTCAAGCTGCAGCTCAAACTTACGCTTCTGCTCGAATGGGTCGTTTTCTTCCTCGTACATATTAGCAATCTCGCGCCCTTGTATGAACAACTCGGCGCGAGCGGACACGAGCTGGCCAGTCTTAGGACATGTAAAGGATTTAGAGAGAGGCGCCATGCAAGCAGGATGATGAATAATGAAAAGAGGCTCGTCATGAGACGACGGCTCTAGATATTCGCCAGCAAGATCATCTAGAAGCTTGGCTAGTGTCAACTGAGACCCTTGAGCAAAGCTCGTTCGACCGTTTAGGAGTTCTATGAGTTTGGGAAGCGCATCATCTTCTGAGAGATCTGGGAATTGGATCCCGAGGACCTCTTCTAATGCTGGAATGAACTCAACCTGTTTCCACTTTTCCTGGGGTAATTGTATTTTCGACTTTTCAAGGGACTTAAGTTGACTCTCCGCAAGGCGTTCAACATGTTTGACGAGACGGGTGATCAGATCCTCAGTCATCAAAATCAAATCGTCTAGGTTGGAATAAGCAGAGTAGAACTCGCACATTGTGAATTCTGGATTATGGGTAGTGTCGATACCCTCGTTGCGGAAGCATTGGCCGATCTCGAAGACCTTATCGTTTCCACCAACGACGAGGCGCTTGAGCCATAATTCAGGGGCGATTCGCATTGCAAGCTCTTTTTGAGCAAACTCCGTGGCTGAGGTCAGAAATGGGCGGGCTGCTGCCCCACCAGCGTAGTCTGCTAAGACGGGGGTTTGAACTTCTAAAAAGTCTTTCTCGTGGAAGAAATCGCGCATGCACTTAATGAGGTTGGAGCGAAGGCGAAATGTATCCGAGGTACGTTGGTTAACGAGCAGATCCAAATGCTTATTCAAGACCATGGTCTCCTGGTTGACCAGCTTCTCGGGAAGTGGTGCTAGACCAGGACTAAGTAGTGTGGGGAGCTCAGTTGCCTTTAATGTTAGTTCACCGGCATCTGTTCGTATTGCCGTCCCTTTGACTGAGACAATATCACCACGAAGGAATGGATGGAGAGCATTCTTGAACTGCTGGAGTTCAGGCTTTGGATCTGAAAGTTGACTCAGACTTATCATGATTTGGACTTGTTGATATCCACCCATAATGGAGAGAAAGACTAGCTTCGACCCAGACCTTCTTACTGACATGATCCGACCCTCTAGAACAACCTCCTCAGAGGCTGGTGTAGTAGATACATCTCGGTACCTTTCCAGAAAGCTAGGTATGCTTATTCGGTTAGGACGGGAGCCAAGTCTTGGGTAACGAAGCGCATTATATTCTTTTAACTTCTGAACCCGGAGATCAACATTAACCTGACGGGTGATTGGGGCCACCGGATCACTTGTGGGCGCATTGGAGCTGGCCGTTGCGGACCTCTTGGGTACTGAGCTATGTATACATCTGCTCCGGGATACATTGTGTAGCTTTGAGCTATGTGAGGCCTTACTCCTTGCCGGATCACGATAACCGACAGAAAAGAACCGTGCATAGACAGGTGCCCGGAGTGACGGTATTTGGAACAGATATGGGCGTAAGAACTTCAAGTACTGCCCGTTATCCATTGCGAGACTGGAGGCTGTTAGCTATAAACATAACCACGTATGAAGAAATTATAAAGAAGATGATGGAACAAAATCAGATAGGCTGGCTAATTGAGATCAAGCACCATAGAATGGTTTCAGTCGCAACGGTTCTTAAAGCAATATCATCACGATGATGAATTGTTAATGATTGGTTAGTTATAAGAAATTTATTGTTGTACTTACACTTATAAAAGGCCTGCTTCGCTATTGAAAAGCTACTTCCAACAACCCCGACAACTAATACCGCTTTGCTTTTATTCAGGTTTTCAATGCGTGTGTTGGAGTGAAGAAGAAGAAAAAAAAATTACATGGTAAGGTTGGACCTTTCTTGGAACTTATTCTGCCGGAGTTTATCCGGTGATTGCGGTTAATCCGGACGCCGCCTTCTAAATTTGACGATTGGTTATTACCTAAGCTTGATTTGATATCTTTTATCGAAAAGCTTCAAGTTTATCAAGTTACTTTATTCAAGTTCTGCGTCACGCAAATAAAAGCTCGCAAACCAAGAAGTCCCACATAAAACAGTCCTATATCAACCGCCCAATATGTCTTTCCTCGGCTTCGGAAGACCACAGCCTACTTCGGAGGAGAAAATCTCAGCTGTCCAAGCTGAGATGAAGCTCTTAACCCAGATGCACGACCGGTAAGATTCTTGTCCCGGGTGTCCAAGCGTCACACCTTGACAACTAAACCTCCTTTTCAAGAATGGGTTAAGACTAACACTATCTCCTAGTCTCACAAAAGCGTGTGCGAAGAAATGTGTCCCCAACGACTACCGAGAAGCCGACCTCAACAAGGGCGAAAGCGTCTGCCTCGACCGATGTGCTGCAAAGTTTTTCGACGTACATATGAAGGTATCGGAATTGCTACAGCAGGAAATGCAACAAAAAGGAGCTGGTGGCGCTGGGTTTGGTTTTGGTGGTTAATGCGAAGGAGGAGCTTTTTATTATGCTATACCTACATATATGCAACAAAGCTACAGCGGGCCATTGTAACGATTGTACGATATGGATACCGGGACGTTAGGACACGTCTAATGATATGATATATCTAAAAGCTCTTTACGGATTGGGGGACGTATTTGGCTGGCCTGTCGAATATGACGAGGTTGTACTATGGGTTAGTTTGGCCATATCGGAATGGCTTAGGAAATGAATATTCTCCTCATCGACTTCATATCGTACTATTTCCCCGAAAGAAGCAGGACTTGCTGGTTAGGTCCTAGGAGCACGTAGAGCAGACGTTGGAAGACAATGGGCTTGCTATGCTAAAGCGCCAAGGATGCCGCTGTGGTCCACCACCACCACAACGCATGTACGCTGATAATTTCCTAGAAATGACATATTTGACATATTGTAGTTGGGAATGGCTTGGTAAAGTTTAGCTGCTCGGCTCCTGGTTTGTCGACAGGCTTTGCAATAGGATAGCCTTCCCAATAATCATGCTATGCTTATTTTTACCTAGGCAGTTTTGTCCTATGTAGGCTTAACATGTGTGCCAAGACTTGACATAGGACAATTTTCAGATGGCAGGTTTCACGGTATTAGATCGGTCCTATGTACTCGATGTATAGTCCGGGCCCTGGTATCTGTCACGTTATGAAGGCCGAGGACGAACGGCTTCACATGTCACCGGGATAAACCGGGGCTACGGAATATAGACATTAACGTTAGAATGTCTTGAACTCTACCATGACGACGTTCGAGTCTGGGGTATGCGGGGTAAGAGATGCAGAATAAAGACAGGTACCTACCTATAAACGTTTAAAGCTATTTATTAGGTTAGTATCTTCGTTCTTTGAGATGTTACGGGGATACGGCATAGAATTGCACAACCTAGGTAGGGTATCTTAAAATACGACACGACAACGATCATGTAACCTAGACTAAATTGCCGAATGTATTTGTTTTAATTCTTGATAAGCCACATATTATGATGGCTTTGACTCGAGATATTCCATCCAAGTCAATATTAAGAATCCAAGTCAATATTATATAAGAAATAAGATATGATGGTACGTATCTAATCTGTACGGAGTTTCTTATCCGTAGCCATCCTACTGGTAACACCGACTGGCCCCGACTGCCCCGATCAAGGTTGGCCCGAGCTTACGGTGGGTCTTCAGAACCTTGCAGCCTACACTAAGCTGGGGAAAGTCCGGTCTTCGGGTATCGAACAATCTCAACAATTGGTGGAACTGTATGACAAGCTTTTGATGAGTTTCTAATGTAAGCAAATTTCTTTGGTTGATATTTCCCTTCTGGCATAAACGGAATCCTTTCCCCTCTGCTGCAACGCGCAGTCGCATCTGCCCATCGCCTATCTCTTTTACGTTTATATATAATAGGTATCCTTGATCCCACAATATACCTAACCTATACTACTATCTACAATAGTTAGTTACATAAATTTTTATACTCTTTTTAACACAATGGATTCCTCTTGATTCACGCCGTCTTCCCTTCCACCTAGGTTCTTTCGTGGTCGCCGAGTGCCTGTCCTGTGCTCATTGGCTCCTCCAGTAGAATATTGCGCCGAACCGTCCTGCGTTGTCGCCCAAGGCCATCGTAATCTAGAAGCTCAATCTTAGATCTCCTACGTTACACCACATTGTCCGCGACACCCGAATCTTGCCGCGATCCTCTTTCGCGGATATCCTCGCCGATCGCATCTCAACTTTTCCCATCTCTTTCCTGCGTACTATGCGCCTCCGCCGAGCCGCCCGCGTCATCCTCGTCGGAGCACCAGGCGTGGGGAAGGGCACCCAGTCCAAGCGGCTTCTTACCCGCTTTCCCCAGCTATCGGCTATCTCCTCTGGAGACTTACTTCGCCACAATGTTAAAAATCGGACGCCTCTCGGTATTAAGGTCGAGAAGACGATGAAGACTGGTGGATTGGTCTCTGATGACCTGATATTACGCTTAATTAAAAACGAGCTGGGCCAGCGTGGTTGGCTCTACGGCGGACGACCGAATTTTATGACCCTTTCGTCTTCGTCCGAGGCCGCCTCTTTAGATGGCGTGGATGCTTTTGGGTCTGCACTCGAGGTCGATCCTCTTGCGGGGGCGAGCTTATCTCCGCAGGCATCCGAAGACCCCGCTGCTTCGTTTTTACTTGATGGCTTCCCTCGTACCGCCACACAGGCTCAACGATTAGATGATATCGTACCTATTAACTGGGTAGTTTCCTTACAGACGCCATTCCATGTCATTATGGAGCGCATATCATCTCGCTGGGTTCACGAGCCGTCCGGCCGTATTTACAACACCACATTTAATGCGCCAAAAATACCGGGTTTCGACGATATTACGGGTGAAGCACTAGTACAACGAGCCGACGATACCGAGGAGGTGTATAGGGCGCGGTTCCAGAAGTTCCAAGAAACGAGTGAACCATTACTCGAACACTACGCTAAAAAGGGTGTCCTATGGGAGGTCAGTGGCATGAGCAGTGACGAGATCAGCCCGAAACTTTACCAAGAGTTTGAACGTCGCTTTTTATGAAAATACTGGAATTTTCGATCTGGGGTCAGGACGGCACATAGGACTGGTGAAATGACTTAAATTGGCTGTATATCATCATGTTGGATTTTTGAATGAGCGATGCCTTCAAGCTCAATTGGAGTTCAGGGGACTGGACAACGTGGGCGAACGAACAGCGGACGAACAGCGGACGCTCTACCTTTGTGTACGCACTACAGCGGAAATCCACCTAGGTTAGGTAGGGTTATGGGGACGGTTTGAATATGTTTTGCTCTTAAGTCTTAGCTTGAAGTTGTGTAAAATTAGACGTTACGAGAGGGCAATTCCATCATTCCATCAGGTCTTCACGATATTATTATCAGCTCGTATCCAGCAGCTCTCTCTAGCCAGCGATAACACACATATATTACAACAGTCCACGGCTTGTCTATCTTATATCCGTACTCCCATCTATCATTTAACCTAACAAACTTAGTTGTCAACCGGGTGGCACTTATAAGGACCCTCGCCAGTAACATCTTGCACAATCTCCACAATAGGGCTCCGACAACAATACACCTTAAAGTCCGTAATAAGACCCTTCTCATTAAACACCGCCGTAGCCGTCTCCGGGAACGGATCCAACTCCCTGCCGTGCACCACGAGCCGATTATTCATCTCCACCGAGATCTTGGACCCGTCCGCGCTTTCGAACCGATCGACTACGCGCCGCTCCTCGATGCGCTGGTCCTTGAGAACTTCTTTGACGCCGTCGACGACGCCCTTGCGGCCGATGCTGGGCGTCCTGAGCTCGCGCATGCTTAGTAGCCAGGCGCGGCAGTCGTCGTCGAAGAAGGCGGCGAATTTGTCGAAGTCGGCTGGGGGTGAGGAGGGGGTGAGGTTGGCCCATGCGGTGTAGAGGGCGTCGAGTCGGTCGTGGAGGGTTGAGGTGGTAGGCATGGCGAGATTGGGCTTGGGGTTAATTATATTATTATCACCTTGGATGCGAATTTGGATATATAGTTTCGGTTCTCGAAAATGATATAAATGAAGTTGGTTGATCTAGTGATCTCTATTGTAGAGTAAAGCATGCAGTCGTTATATCCGGTTCTAATTGTGTAGCTCACATTTAATATGGGAAAAGCCCTTACCTACATGCACATGGTAACTACCTCGTATATATATCGGGTAAGTATACGCCTTTGCCTTCCCGGTCCAAGATGCCGATATAAAAATCGTCCCGGGTGGGTCTGCCGAACGGGCTGTCTACCTTGGGTACGGATTAGATACCTGGTAATTTACTCATCGGCATTGATCCGGTAATTCCGGCCCATTCCTCTCCCCCGCTCATTCTATAATCTATCTTAACAACACGCATACTTCGTACAGCCGCTTATTAATTACTCGCCCGGACATGTTTATCGGCCGAACCAGTCTTTTCCTATGGGCGCTTTCTTCGTCCGCACTCGTGAAGGGCATTTCAAATCGTCTCGGTAAGCCGGTCGTGATAGACACCGACATCTTCTCCGATGTCGACGACGTGGGCTCCCTGGCTGTTGCCAATGTGCTGCATAACTACGGACTGGCGGACCTACGGGGAGTCGCTGTGAATACGCACTCCAAGTACGGCGCATTGGCCGTTAGTGTTATTAATACGTACTTTGGGAATGGACATGTCCCTATCGCTGCGATTCGTCCGTTGACGGACGAGACCTTCTTCGATAAGTGGGACTTCGTGTAAATCATACGGTAATTCGGTTCGCGAAATATAGCTACTGATGGTTTATAATATATATAGTCTCGGCGAATATGCTAGCAAGATAGCTCATAACTGGCCTCGCTCCCTAAACGACTCATCTATAACACCAACGCCGGTTGACATGTATCGCAAGATCCTATCCTCGGCGGAAGATCACAGCATAACTCTAATCTCAATTGGCTTCTTAACTAACCTCGCTACACTAATGAAAAGCCGGCCTGATGGCATTGCGACTCTTACAGGGGCCTCTCTCATATCTACAAAAGTGAAAGAATTAGTGGTCATGGGTGGCCAGTATCCTTTCGGGTGGGAATTCAACTTTGCCGGCGTCGATCCCGCATCCACATACGACGTCGTGAATAGCTGGCCACGTCATATACCCATTACATACTCCGGGTTCGAGCTCAGCGACAACATCTTGTCCGGCGAGAAACTCGCCGACTACGCGCCGCCGGACTCGCCCGTACTCGCGGCGTATCAGTGGTACGTGGGCCGGTGCAGCACTATTCGCGAGTCGTGGGACCCTGTTACGACTCTATACGGGATATTAGGGCTCGACGGGTCCCCCGAATTAGGAATTGGAAAGCTATTTGAGTATGCTAATGAAAAGGGGCATAACCAAGTATTAGCAGACGGTTCGAATATGTGGGTTAACAACTCTGGCGTTTCGAACCAGCATTGGTTGAAACTGGCGGATGGAGTGACGAATGGAACTGTTGCGGAGCTCTTGACTCGTTTTTTTGCTCATAGCCCTTCGGAGAAGAGCTGCTTTACATATAGGCGCGTACCATTTCAGACTTTAGTGAACGAACGAAAAGCGGAACTAGGCTGTGAACACGAGTCGGGTATGAATTTCCAAAGCTAGGAAATAGAGATTCGGTGTAGGAACGAGCTTCTCATCATAAAATATAGATACCAAGGTTCGCTTTTAAAGACCGAGGTGAAATTGTTTAAAAAGAAGCAGCAGTAGTTGGAGAAGACATCATGAAACCCGAATATTTTTGCCTTCACATAAGCACGCCTTTCTAGCCCTCCTTTTGATAATAGGCGTGGACCGACTAAAGATGATAAATAAGACCTCTTTTATCCCCTTCTGTTTAACTTCCAACCAAGCTCATCACTTTCCGAGCAATATCCTCAGGGGTCTCCTCCCTAATCTCAAGAAGATCCGCATCCGAATCTTCCCTCGACGCCAGGATGCAGCGCGCATCTCCAGGCGCATAAAGCTGGTACACGAGAAGTTCTAGCACCCAGCCCTTATCTCCTACTTGATGCCTTTTCCTTCCGCTCTCGAGGAGATCTTTCGCGCTGCCACGCTGGACTTCCCATTCTTGGCCCGTGACCTTTTGGAAGGCGTCCAGTAGTTGGTTTTGGTTGACTTGGATCGAGCGCGCCTTGAGGAACCGGTTCGCGGTCTCCTCTGGATGCTTCAAGACGCCAACGACAGCCTGCCCGATCCCTTCCAGCGTTGTCCCGGTGAATTCTTCGGTGCCATCATCGTAGATGACCGCAGTACGCTTTTGGACGTCGAATCCCATTAAGGGAAAGCGTTTGAGAGCCTATGAATTATAATTAGTATTCCGTTGTCAAAAATATGTAACCCGAGGAACCTTACCCAGTCGATTGGATTGCCAATGGCTATTCCACTAAAGGTAAATTCAGGGTTGGCTTGAGATAGCTCCTTTACACGCTCCCAAGCGACCTTCCTCTGAGCGCCAATCGGTTTAAATTCAGGTAAGCTATTGAAGCCAGGGCCCCAGCCAAAGTCGTCCAGTACGAAGCGTTGGACGCCCGCAGCTTCAGCAGCGTCGACCAACGTGGTCTGGAATGAGATACCAGCGGGGCCGATGACAGAGATTGCCGCATCCCGGCCTGAAAGTGCCGTCTTTAACTTGTCAACTGTGTATTCCGTCCTGACGACGGGAATTCCCTGCGGGAAAACCGACGTAGATTCGATACGAGTGATGATGGTTACATCGAAGCCAACTTTCACAAGCGCGGCTGTGATGGGAGTGCCGAAGTTTCCCGCTGCCTAGTAACGTTAGCGAGTTGAGATGTACCGTAAGGCAATATATTTACAGAGGACGTAAGATTTATCATTCCAATATATAATTACTTACACCAAATATAGCGACCTTCTTGATAGGAGACATTATACAAGGGAATTGCCTAGAAGAAGTCTTTTGTTTCGCTAAGGGAGCGATCTCTTACTTGCTGTTAGACTAGCACTCCTGCCATACGAGCAAGCTCTCGTAACTAGGTATAGGTAAATATGGAATATATAGTTTTAAGTCATAGACGTGAATTACTCAGAGTCAGAACACAGCATATATATGGCACACCCCTAACGGGATTCGGAATTCGGGATTCAAGTTAGGCCGCTAATCTCTGTACGTATTAATAATGCTGGCTCATAGGGCTTATGCCTAGAATATTGGTGCTAACGGGGGTTAATATGAATTTGGCATTGGTGGCTGTGGTTGGATGAACTGTACTTCGTCAAGTTGAAGAAGCAGTTAAAAAGTTACTGAGATAGGATGAGACTACCTAGGCATAAGATTAACAAGTTAATACTTAACCAGAGTCCTAGTAACTATATGTATAATTAAAGAAGGCCGGGTCCAATTCTTACAAACAAGGGTATTAAAAATAGTCTTGATATATACGTGTAGAACTCATCGAGTTAAAAGGTGTTTACTAACTTGAACTTGAACAAGTGCTTGAGTTATGAAATAACTAGGTAATTAGTCGAGACATCTTGAAGACATAATAATTCCGCTAGTGCCAATTCGGTTAGTGCAATATACCCCACACCCAGCTGAAACTCGGACACTTTAGCAGCAACAATTTCCACCGCCCAGAATCCACAAAATCTCGAATCTTAGATCCCGTCTCACTCAGCCCTTTTTACATACAGCCTCAATCTTCAAAACTGAGTATCTCGTACAGGTAATGTGATGGTGATCTGAGTGTTCCACTCGTTTTACCGAAACGTAGCCTTGTCTTAGTTGAGTCGCCCAAATCGAGATATTTCTTACTAGATCTCGGTATTACGACGCGATCTGCGACTAACATTGCTACGCTTACTGTTGTTTTTCGTATTTATCTTGATGTCTGAATCCAGACTTCTATTAAAATAGTCAATATCGATAGTACCGATCGCTATGGTTTGAATTCCGCTCACGATATTTAGTCATTCTCTATCCTTATTTCCCGTTCCCGTTACCCTTACAATAGGGTATTTGCTGTCAAAATGGCTCCATCCTTCATTCGCGTCAAATACCTCCTCGCCGTCCTGTGTGCTGGTAGCGCCGCCTACGCATTATCCAGCCCCGGCGTGGACAAGTCTTCGTTGATACAAGAATGCCCAGTCTTTTTCGATACGGTTAAGCGATGTGATCCTATCGCGCCTAAAAGTTTCTTGCCTCCTCATTTGGCGAGACTCGACAAGGACAAAGGGTCTCATTCCCCGGACTTGAATGTTCTAGCCGATCTTCTTGACGCTATGCATGTCATGCAGACGCAATATTTCGCGACGTGGCTCGGCATCTGGCCCGAGTCCATCGACTGGACCGCGGCCGTTATGGGTACCCACGTCTCGGGGGCCGTGCGTAGCCTTTCCGAGGCCTTGGTACACATCAACTCGGACGAAGAAAACGCTATAGACCTGAAATTGGAGTTGAATCTAGTTGACAAATACTTCACCCAGGTTGCGGGGTATTACTTCGGACAGGATGCCTTTGCAATCCGCAACGAGGCATACGATGATATCCTTTGGGTGGTGCTCGGCTGGCTCGAGACCATCCAGTTGGTGAGCATGCATAGCGATCTGCATTTCAAGTCGAATGAGCAAGAGGAAGTCACCAAGTCCGGGACAAGTAAACCTCGACGAATCAGTGACTTCTTTTCGAACCAGCCTTACCATGGACATCTTTGGGTTCCCGCGTTTGCTCATCGTGCGCGAGTTTTTTGGGATCTAGCAACCCACGGGTGGGACACAAAGCTGTGCGGCGGCGGGATGGTCTGGAACCCTCGTCTTTTGCCATATAAAAATGCCATTACCAACGAGCTATTTATAGCAGCTTCCATATCCATGTATTTATACTTCCCTGGAGATGACAACACATCACCATTCTTTAGTGCCGGGAGCCCTGAGGCATTCTCTCACGTGTCTAGCGGGCCGAGAGACGCCAAATACCTGAAAGCTGCCGTGGAAGGCTATAAGTGGCTTGTCGATTCTAACATGACCGACCGTAGAGGCCTTTACACCGACGGGTTTCACGTTAGCGGGTATAGCGATACTGGGAATAACAATACGAAGTGCGATCAGCGGAATGACATGGTTCTCTCATATAATCAAGGCGTCCTCCTCACGGGACTGCGCGGACTATGGGAAGCAACCGGCGCCTCATCATTCCTTTCGGACGGGCACAAGTTGATCCAGAACGTGATCAAGGCAACCGGTTATAGTCTTGCTTGGGACGCGCCTCTCGAAACTCTCATGAGGCTGTATCCCGGGCAGCTCCCAAGATGGCACGGTCTCGGCCGAGCAGGCGTGATGGAAGACCCGTGCGACGCAAGCGGGACTTGCAGTCAGGACGGGCAAACTTTCAAGGGCATCTTCTTCCACCATCTCACGGCCTTCTGCGCGCCACTGGTCGCACCCGATACTAACGTCGACGAGCACGCCTTTACCGCGGTCAAAGGTGCCCATAGTAGAGCTTGTTCTACTTACAGCGGCTGGCTGAAGCATAACGCCCAGGCGGCACTTCGCACCCGCGACGAACACGGCAAATTCGGACAATGGTGGACAGCCGGGTTACTCGCGCACCGCTGGGCCGGCCCGTGGCCTACCATGAGGGACGACGGGGTGCCGCATACAAACGGCGTCGACTACCGCAACTACGGCGTGCCAAACGACACCACGTGGCGGGCCTCGCCGCCTAGTAAAGACAAGCCTGGTGTTCACTTGCCAGTCGAGAGACCGTTTTTTGCGGATTCAGAACAGGCGCAGCAGAAACCTATGCACGGCTCCGCAGCAGAAAAAGAGAAACGCCAGGCGCAAGATACCGGCGGCTCGAAAGACCCCAACGCGCGCGGCCGCGGCAGAACCGTCGAGACCCAGGGTGGCGGGCTGGCGCTGCTACGAGCGTATTGGAAGATCGCGCACGCGCCTTAGTAAGGTTAGGTACCTAACCAGCTAACCAACCCGTCAGCGACTCTTTTCGGTCGAGTTACATAGTCAGGTAGAGCGGGTGCTGTCGTAAGCTTATTATTGGCATTTAGTGGTACATATATAGGACGATCTAAGGGCAAATAAGCGAAGTCAGCAAGTCATATCGAACCGCATCGCATGTACATACATACATACATACATACGTTAGGTAAACGAATGGGTATTGTTGGGAGTGGATAGTTGAGAGGTAGGTCTAAGCATATACATTGGACTAGCGGTCAGATACACACTATTGTAGACAGCGACGGAGTTTTGTCTAGTCGAATAGATTCTGTTTAAGCTTGGTGCTATGCTAGTTGTCCTGACTAGTGCTTCCGCGACTTCGACCTCGTTGCAAAACAGCACAGCCGTCCTTAAGCTTGTCTATCCTAACATCGGGGATTCAATTAGAATCAAGTAAAAAAAAAAGCAGTACGAACAAATCATCCAACTACGTAATTACTCCTTAGAATAACTTCATCAGGGTAGCCGATACCCTACTTCTACTCGCCATGGGATAGGTAGGTATACAATGGTTTTTACATGTATATCTAACTGACCTAACCTAACCTGACCTAACTCATCCCTCGCCTTCTCAATAAGCGGTTTAGAATTGCACAAATGCCGAGGAAATCAAAGGGTTGTGAACCAGCATCTTCGGACAAATACCATTTCCTAACGTGAAAAAAAAAGCCTAACTCCCTTTGCGCGTACGCCTCGTCCCTGACCCCCTTATGTTAACAGTACAATTAGGTAACACATCCCCCTTATTGAGCCTCTCTTCAAATGCGCATATCGAACTTGTCTGCTCGACTTAGTCGTATGCCATCTTATCTTCCTCGTAGTCATTCAATGTATAAGTGCCTCCGAAGACCCTTCGGTTTAGTGCTCCCGCCATTCACTTCCGTTGCTAACGCCATTTGTATTCCTACTCGGCTCTGAGTGCGATGATGCCGGCTCTGGCAATCCCTCGTCATCGTCATCGTCGTCAAGGGCTCGGGCAAGCTCGTCGGGATCCTTCATCCTGGCATCCGGGTCCACAGCTGCGTCGTTGAAGTCGTCATCGCTATGGTTCTGTTGCTCTTGCTCGTGCTCGCGGATGCCTTCATCAGCGCTGATCGAGATACCCCTAGAACCCCACTTGGACCTGCGCTGCTGGCCGTTGCCATTGCGGCCAAGGGCAGGGGCGCTCTCCTCGTCGTCCGTCTCGGCGGCCTGGAAGCGCTTATTGCCAAAGATGCGGTTAAGGAGCCAGCCGCGACGAATGTCGTCCGAGTCGACGATACCGCCAGCCCGGAGCTTGACGCGCTGGCGCGTGTAGTATACCCAGAAGAAGTCAACGTATAAGGCCGTCTGGATAATACCGAAGATGACGGACACGGCGTTTGGCTTGCGATCGTTGACGTCAAATTCTCGCCAAATCCAGTTGAGGATGTATAAGCCACGGTACAAGCCTAGTGTTAATAGGTAGAAGGAGTCGATGACGGTCGGGACGTTGGTCTGGCGCAGAAGGAGTAGTTGGGGGAGGACGCAGACAGACTCGAGGATGAGAGAGAAGTCGTACATCCACTATATTGCGCGCGCGTTAGTTGACTGAGCGCAGGGCAGTAGCTTAGAAGAAGAGTAGTATTCGGACTAACCGTAAAGAAACCCCAGTGCTTCTCAAAGATCAGCATGACGAAGGGCGATATGAACAGCGATCCCATTAGAACCACGGCGCCTAACTTCCAGGATATCTCGCGCTCCCTAGTCCGGGGGAATAGCCATCGCATGATGACGAGGATATAGAAAGAGGACAGGATGTAAAAGAGCTTAAAGAAGTAGTTCCAGTTAGACGTCTCGCGGAAGAAGTCAGTGTACCTCGTACAGAAGACGATGGCGTAGAAGGCTTGAGTGATCATAGAGACACCTACATAGGACGTGTTAGATGACATAAGCTCCGGGATAGAGGGGGGAGGCTTTGCTTGGAGGGGTTTTTACCTTCAGCGCTCCGGTTTCGATGGATGGCGAAGATTAGGATGCATTTCGAGAGCAGATGGGAGCAGTCTCCCAGTATTCGAAATATCTAAGAGATGTTTCCTTAGTATAATTATTATAGAAGATAGGGAAGATGTAGGTACTAACATTCCATGCAGTCATTTTGACAGGGAGCTCGGCCAGGAGCTATCGCAGCTCAGCTCTTGGTGATTGATAGGTGGGTGGATGATTGCAGGTAAATCCGGCGGCCCTGATTTGCAGGTCAGAGCCGCAGAAGCAGCTGTTGGTTTAGGGGTAGGATAGTAAAACTTGTAGGAACTCTCACAGAGACTTCCGACAAATGCACAAAGAGAAAGGTGGTCTTATTATGTAGTTAATAGAAGGTTGTAAGCTTAGTATAGGAGATGTGTCGCAAAAGGGTGATGTAAATGCACGAGCCGGTGCGCGGCGACAGGGCCATGACGGCCATTACGTGTATCCCAGAAGTGGACCCCATCGTTGTTACCCAGGAATAACCGTAATAAGGTTAGTACGATTGCTCACAGTACGCCATATGTAGTAGATACGGTGTACATTGATGTTGTGTTTGCTGATGGGAGCTGCGGCTGATATGTTCGAGCCGCCTTCCGCGTGCTTTACCGTCAAACCTACCAACTACATCGCGTCACCCTCAACCATACCGACCTTATAAACAATAAACAATATTCGATGAAACTTTGGAACCAGAATTCAGTATACGACGCGTAATAGTCAATTACTTAGTAAACAGGTATGCATGGGAAATTGGTTAATAGCAGACAGGCGGCATCGAGTTTATTTGCAATAGCCTACGGCTTGATTAAATGCCTAACCCTAAAGGAAAAGCAGACAACTGACCTAAGAAACAGATGACTAACGAACGTTGCAACAGTCTGGGTTTTCATAATTTTTCTCTCTCCTGAAACATGAAACATGATACATGAAATCATAGCAGTAGCCTTCCCGGCTTGCAAATCGGCCATGGCCGTAACGGTAAGAGAATAGCATAGCAAAGCAATCACCGGTGTTTCTTTCTCGCATCCGGCGGTAACAAATCTTCGGGTTTTCTGGTCTCTTTCTGAACAAAACCACCTATGAGATTCTATCCGATCTCACAACACGGAACACGAAATTACTCCTCGTGGCAAGCCTGGGAGGAAAAGAACTCCGAAGTTCTTTTACGTGTTCCTTGAAACGTCCCCATATGGACGTAAACACAATCCGCGTCGGATACTCCATCTTCACTCTTTCGGTGTCGACTATTTATAGTCGCAATGTTGTTGACGAATGTGTCCTGTAATGAATGCGGCGAGGATAGCTAGCAGCGCGCACTTTAAAAGCCGGAGCCGCTAGCGAAGGGTGGTGGTGGATCCTGAGGTAGACCTCTGGTCGGATGGTCCATCCGAAGTAGGGTGCCCGCTGAATTGTTTGTCAACAGGAGGCGCACCAGGTAGGTCCACCGGGGGCGTGTTAGAGCTCCTAAGAGGGCAATGAATCTGGAGCAGATCCGTATGAGATCCGTCGGGGTTCGCGGGGGGAGGGAGAGGAACCGGCATATGTCGAAGTTCTATAGTGCCGATAGTTCTGCAGTCGAACTTGATGAGGATGCGCCAGAGGAATGGCCAAGGTTCCAGTCGAGTGCGATCGTGAACTCCGGATAGGACATATTCGATCGTCATCGCCGTGTCATATCCAGGGATCACCGGAAGTAAGCCTGGAAAGAAATGCATTATGCCAATAGGTTGGCCGTCGAACTTGATCAACCGAGACGAAGAGATAAAACCGTTGGGAAGTAGCTTGGTGCGATCATCACGGAATAGGTGAGGGTACAATCTGACTAGTTTTCGATACTTATCGTGGTCAGCCTGGGTGGGATTCTGCGGATTCAGACTCTCGTAGAGGTCGTCTAGGTTGAGAGCCTGTCCAACCCTCTGCGAATTCGGGCTGCTGTTCATGTTGGCGGCTTGTCTAGCGATCTGCGGATTATTGTGTCCAGGTAGATGCGCAGGGCTAGGTTGTTGATTGTGACTTGCAAATGTTCTTTTTTTGTGTTTGTATTTGGGTTCCACATTAGAAGGGTCCGCGTTAGAGGAACTTGCACCAAAGTCCCGCAAGACATTCTGCCTAGCAACATAGCTCTCGTCCTCGCTATCATCATCGATCACTATCACGACCTTCTCTTTCTCCTTCCCTTTCCCTTTATCAACTCTCGGTTCATGATCCTCAACGTCCAGACTAGCATCTGGAAGGTCACCGTCGATCATCATGACTTCCATCTCTTTCTCAACTATCGGCTCATGATCTTCGACCTCCGTACCATCGTCCGCAAGGCCTATATCAGCATACGGAGGGTCTGCATCGGCGTCCATCAGATCCATGCTGGCGAGACGCTCCGTCATCTCCCGTTCGCCCCCAATCTGAGAACCCCCAGAGTTGGATTCCCCCGAGGTATCTGTGGGCTGGTAGTTATCACCGTCCTCGAGATATACCTCCTCTTTATAATCCATAATGGGTTCAAGTTCGTCTCTTAGTCCGACACCAATAGGCAACTTCAACACGTGATCAGGTTCTACGTTCTTCAGGAACCAAAAGCCAGGCTGAAATAGCTCAAAGGTTCCATACTTTGTCTTGAGGAACTTCTTTTGAGGCTCTTTTGCCTGGGGCTGCGCAACAGGATCGTTGTCTGCCAACGGATCATCTGGGTTGGATTCTGGTTCTTCAATCGGGGCTCCTGTCTGAGGTTTTCCGTTAGACCGGCTTCGTTTGGAAGGGCGAGTGTGAGCAGGATCGTGGGAAAAAGAGCGGAGAACTCGGTGGGATTCGCGAGGTCGAGGAAACCTAAGTTGTTTTCCATTGAGACCGTCATTCATTTCATCCAACTGTCGCGCAGCCTCCAGCGAAATAGTAGTGAGTACGTATGAGACGCCAGTCTCTTTAGCAGCCTCTTCCTGCAAGAATTTCTCCTGTTCTCTATACACATTCCAGAGAAGAGGAGAACGACGGGGGACAATGTCCTTTTGCCCACTAACTCCGGCAAGGCGGTGCCATTGTGACAAGTCCGTAAATAAAGACTCGTGGAGAGTAATCGGCAGTTGACAACTGACGGGGGGATCAAAGTTCATAAAGTGACGCCACTCTACTTTGGTCTTCGTCTTCCAGCCTACCGCCATATAATCTCGGAACTCTTGCGAGCTCGGAGGCCGGGTCCTAGGGAAACCCTGATTGGGCGACTCGTGTTGCCAGAAACTCGCCTTCCCTGCGCATCGTAGCGTCAACCAATTCCAGACTGCCTAAGCCTCAATTGGGCTGCTGCGCTCTATAAACTCGGTTACCTTGGCACGGAGTAGATCTTCACGATTAACGCAGTTTCTGCACGGCTTGGAAACGAATCCTGTAACAAGGCGAAAAGAAAGTGACTCTCTTCCCTGCCTCAGCCACGCCCATTTCCATAGCGCCGAATTAAACTCCATCTCGATATCTTTGATGCCGAACTTGAGTTCCTCTTCGTCAGGTGTTTCAGTGGCCCTTTGGAAAAAGAATGAGGGTTCCTGGCAAAGATGGCAGTAAGGGATCCGGAGAGTGAGCTTTCGGTGAAGCTCTTCGCTCATACGAGCTGCCCAGTGATCGTGTACCATTGTTTCCTTTGAAACAATCGTAACAGAGCCGTCTTCATCGATCTTTTCTTTCTGGACTTTGAAGCTACCGACCATCTCTGGCACCCCTGGTTTGAGTACCAAAGTACAATCATCGCATAATTGTTCAGTTAGAGAGGTGGGATCCGTTGGCGGCCAGATAAGGCTCGGGCAGTGCACACGAACAGACGGCGAGGTAAAATCCCGCTTGTCGTAATCACCACGGTTCATTTCCCTCTGCACTAGATCCTTACAAGGGCGAATACCCCAATTGGCAACCACGTGGCATTCGGGGCAACAAAGACGAGATATACGACACATGATGATGAAGAGCCAAGATAGTACGTGTATAACTATGTACGTAAGGGGTATACTAACAACTCGGTCAGCATCTTTGCTTTCTTGGGTTGATATACCAGCTTTTGCCAAGCCGTCATATAACCTTGGGGTAGGCTTCTGGGTTCAGAAGCAATACTTACGTTAAACAGATTCAACCTTTCCAAATTGGCGCCAATAATACAAAGACGTATTAGAAGCTCCTTGAGGAAGTTGTTCTTGGTTTCCTAAACGGTTAAACAAGTTGTGTGGCACTATTACATATGGGTTAGTTTGTATAATTCAGTAATATAGCCAATCCTTTACTCAAGTTAGCATTGGCTGGTATCTTACAAATAATTTAGAAGCCCCAAGACAACACTGTTGATGGCAGAAGTGAGATAGCTGGTAGGGGCGTGTATAAGTTGAATTAAAGGCGACAAGGTCGGAAAGAGAGAATGATTTGATGAGCGTCACTTGCGAAACGGAAGACACGTGGAAATACCAGGCACCAAAATTGTACCTAAGATAACAGCCCGAAAAGGCTCATGCTATGAATTGCTGGTAGAATTTCTACGGAGATGCTCCCAAGTGCTGCTCGTCGACCTATATGGGAATAACGGCCGAAGATGCAATAAGGAGTGGTTGAGGCACACCCAGATCGCGTCTAGTAGGTGTGTTTAGGTAGATGGAGGTGTGGCGGAAGGAAGGAAGAGGAGGAGGGTTGACAGAAGAACCTTTCAACGAATAAATATTGGAACGGCAGACACTGATTAATATACAGACATTGGAAAGTGCGAGTGCAGACTTTCTCACTTTAGTTGCCCCATGATACCTGGTTCCTAGCCGGCGGTGAGGGTTTTACTGCCTTAGGCAGATGTAGAGATACTCTCACACGTGCCAACTTCGGCTGCCGACACGGCATCAGGTAGATACATGTATGAGGCGTTTGTACTTTAGAGGTCCAAGCTTGGGGGTTATGAGTTGAGTGCATTTACCTACCTACCTACCTAAGGTAAGATTAGGTACATATCATCAAACCATTAGACCTGCCTTCACACCAATCTTCACAGTGTTTACTTGGTATATGCGCCAGTACCTAAGGTAGGTAATCAGTAACTTAACCCACCTAGGTGTGTAGAAAGCATCGCCAGCTGGCGATGTAGCTCAAGACTTCTCGGTACGTACTAGTCGCTACAATCCATAACACGGGCCATGACTGACCGATTTATGTGTAGGTACCTACCTAAATTATTGACGCTCCTAGATGCTTCTTATAGCACTTGTCGATATTGGCCTCAAACCAAAGGCTAGGTTAAGGGGTTATAAGTAACCACATCGGTCTATTTTATAGCTGGAGACGTGGTTATCTCATGGATTCCATGTGGACTTTAAGAGCGAAGATATTTTCACGAGGTGGAACTAAACAGCATGGAAACAACTTCGTTGTTCTGCAAGGAACTCTAACCTAGGTAACCATCGAGCCTACGGCTCGTATATACTAACGTATCAGCGGGGATAGATGGGGGCTAAAGGCACCTCGGCGGTTCTACTGGAGCTGGATTCAGTAGGATGACAATGATGGCATCAAGGAGTATGATGAATATAACAATGTGTTTCGAAATAGGAGGGTCTTGTTGCCGTTTTACGAAGGCATTGGGTATAGTAAAGGCTTGGGTAACAGGATATACCTACAGCCTACTGGTGCTAAATATCCTCTGCAGTCACCGTATAGAGATCGGATTGAGTGACGATATCGAAATTCGGCGCTTTAGTAGCAAGGGCCCAGGTGAGATTGCCATTCTTACCGGCGTTGGTGTCAAGTCTCGACAATAGAATTGTTAGCCAAGATCGCTTATACCTTAACTACCTAGTCAGGATAGCCTCTGGTAGATTAAATAACGGGCTCCGGGATTCGAACTCTTTTTGCAAGTGACCTTTTATACTAAGTAGGTATCAAACATAAGATTTGCATTATGAGATCCTTTTGGCTGTCCTATGCCTCTGCCAATTATATATAGGTAATGAGCCGTCTAGAGTTTTATTCTGCGATTAATATCATTGATATCATGGGTATTTCTACTAACGGTAGGAACCTGATACTTGGAGCAACTTATGGAATAATAACCTTCTCTATATTTATCAATACCAGGTACCTAAGGTAGGTAAGTGAGAATTAGACTGATATGTTTTGGCAGCGGGCAGGTATTGAAGAAGTGAAGAATGCCCGTCCATTGAAGAGGTGGGCAGAACAGCGTCAAAAAAAGTGCCAATTTTATAAGTACTAACATACCAGGAGTCTCACTCTCTTATCAACATAACCCAGCAAAATACTCGAAAATATCTTTATAACTTATATTAAAATAAAATTTAGAGCCTAGTTCATATTAATATGATTTTTTATAATTGTTTTGCTTAATATATTCCAAGAGAACCTTTTATGAAAATATTCCCTTTGTTAAGCACTTATTTTGACGCCGTTCTGGTAGGGTGGCAGGGTGGGTCACTGGAAAGTCATATGTACCTAGGTACTTCGTAGATGCGGGGCCATTTAAGTACCTAGGTACCTACTTTAAGCAAACCGACGTCAACCGTGGCGCGCATCACGACGCGTCTTACAACTCGCTTCAATCTCGCTTCAATCTCGACTAGTTATCCGTTAAACGTACTGCATTGTCTGCGATGTGCTTTAAAACTTGATCTCATGTAAAAACCGTAATATACCCAACTCTTCGCGCCCAAAAGCGAAATGGCTACTAGTGAGTAAAAACCACAATCATCGCGAAATAGAAACTAATACAGGGGTATGCTAGGCCGTGAAGAGCGCATGCAACAGCGCATGCGTGGAGCTGGGTATGTGTCTCCCTCCTTGTTTTGAATTTCGTCGTATATCTAACTTTATATAATTTAGACGCCACGAAGTTGCCGATGATTCTTTCGGGTTTATCCTCCCGGGTGCCGAAGCCTCTTCGGACCCTCCTTCGGACCCCCCTCCGCCGTCGTCCATAGCGCGTTCGGAGCCTAATACTTCTGCGAAGCGACGCCGACTAAACCCTGATGCCGATTTGACGAGTTCGCAACCACCATCCAGTGCGCTAAGAGCCTCGAGAAGAACATCGGCGCGGTTGAGTGGGTCGAGAGTCGATCCTTATGCTGCCGTCCAACAAGAAAGTCCAGAGGATGCATCAGGACCCCTAGCAGCTTTAAGTCTGGAGAACCAGGAATCTCCGAATCAAGATGAAACTCTGGAGTCTATGCAGGCTGTTATACAGCGTCCCGAATCGCGCGGATCTGTAGCTTCTGTAGCTTCTCGACTATCTCTAGGGCACGTTGCGGAAGAAGTTACTGAAAGTCCTGCTGAAGCTCCGGGAAGTGGACATAGACGCTCAGTTAGAGTTCTTCCCGAGAGTATCACCCGAAGTGCGAAGCTGTTGAAAGCTGTGATAGACGAAGAAGCCGGGGCCACGGGCGAGCTCGCTTATTCTTCACCACTAGCACGAAAAAGCAGGGCTAGTGCTGCCACCTTGGGCGCTGCTTCAGCGCGATCAACACGAACGGTGACGAGAGCATTAGGGGGTCTAGACATTGGTGATATTGAGGAGCCATCGCCAGCGCAAAGAAGTGATGCTACGGCGATTACCGGGTCTACACGATCAACGCGAAGCCAAGTTAGACTAGCCACCCCTAGTATAGTAGATGAATTATCTTCATCGCCCCAAGCCGCAGGTACTGCTAGTCCCAGGAAACCTCAGCCGAGGGTGAAGCCTAAGCCCATAGCTGCGCCGCCCGAAATCCAAGTTCAAGCAGCTGAAGAGGAAACTCGAGAGGAAGAAGCTGTGGCCGATGAAGAGGAGGCTGAAGCAGTTAATGTACAGACAGCCGCCCGGAAGATCGGCCGAAAGCGCCCACGGGAGAGTCCACCTCGAGAAGCATCCCCAGAACTACATTCCAGAGTCGAGGATGATCGACCAACAAAGAAAAGCAGACAGAAAAAAGCGCGAGGTAGCCCGGCGGTGCAATCGCAGCCTAAACCCCCTAAGAAAAAGAATAAGCTACCCCCGAAAAGACGGAGCGACGGCGAAGCAATTCCTATCATTGTGCAGAGATACACGAAGCGAATGCATTTGAATGAAGATGACACTAACGGTGACATTCTCAACGCCGACATACCATTTTCTAATCGCGGCGGCGTCAACGTGATTGATGTCTTGTCGCAAGTATGTGACGAAGTCGTCGAGTCCAGCCTAGAGACGCTTCACGAGGCCGCTGTTAATGCGAAGGATTCAGCTACGAAAAAGGAGTTTAGGACGAAACTCCGAGCTCTAGAGGCGTTTAAAGAAGAACTACGAACACGCCTTTTGGAACACGTAAGCTGTCATGTTGGCATCACATCAGAATGCGCGTCCCAGCTAACAGTTCCAGACTATTGCCCTCGACACCATGCATGCGCTTAAGAAGCGTGTGCGATCGGTCCAGAAGGACAAGCTTACACTTCGAAGTGAGATAATGCGTATCCGTGCCGAGAGAGAGCAGGTAGCTCTAAAGATGGATGCGGTGAGAATGCGCCATGAGATGGCGAGCAAGGGAACACTGGTGCGTCTAAGATAACTACCTACCTACCTACCTAAGTTGGTAAATTTACAGAATTGTTTTTTTTCGCTAACTACCTACCTATATCTCAGCATCAACTAGAACTCTCCTCTGCAATGGATGATATCGAATTGGCTATCGAGAACGGGAAGTCGGCCCCAGGCCTCGATGACCCAAAGGAAAAGAAAGCAGCCGAGCTTTCGAATCTGGAACTGTTGATTTCCAGAGTGGCTAGTCAAGCCAGTAGCGGCGGCGATGGTGGTGGAAGCCTCAAACAAATCAAGGACTTCAATGCCTTCCTCGAGCGCACTGCCGCTGCTCTCGAGGGAAGATGATGGATGATGTATATGACTTAACCTGACTATGTAACTGGCCGACTTTTCCCGTTTTGCACAGTATTCCGCAATTACACTACACCAAACCAAAGTAATGCCAAGCATCAGCGTTTTCGAGGTATAATTCGTCCTTGAAGATAACTGGGACACGAGATGAGTAATGATTAGAGAGATTTTGTATAATAGAAGAACTCAATAGGGAGTGGCCGTGTTTTGAGGTAGTGTAGGTAAGCATTGCAGACCGCTAAGCCTCCGTTTCGACATCGGGGATATGCATACACATACAGATAGATGATCGACATAACTAAAGAATCCTTTGGTGTTACCCGCCTCGCCATGTCGTCATTGCTCACAAGGTGGATACATGCCAACCCAAGAGTTTTAGAAAAGCCAGCATGGTCTTTAGTGTATAACTGATGAATAGGTAGACAATCGGAATATACAGATAGTTAGGTAACACCGCTATCAAACCAGCAACACATGCAATTCGTGGGGTATATTTTCTTCAGTGCTTCAGCCCTGAACCTTGGCGTAACAAGCCTAGAGGCTGAACCCTTGTGATCAAATTTACATAGAGTCTTCCATGGTACAGAATAGGCTACCCAAACCTGGAGTTGGCTCCCTTAATAAAAACGGAAAAGGTTAAAAAGCCGAGACCTATCAAAGACCCTTACAGCCCTAGGATCAACAAAAATAGCCAACTGCTCCTACTACCTATGTAAGCAAGCTGGCAAGGGGGAAGATAAATAAATAAAAAACTCCACAAAATCATCGCGATGCACGCCTCGGAAAAAAAATCTACCCAATCAGCCAATCTAGGGACCTTTTTTTTCCAGTCTTCGTGTTTCTGTATTACTTGACGTAAAACAAGCCTCAGCGTCACAGAAGGTCGCGCAAATCTTGGAGAATATTATGGAACACATAATAGGTACCTAGGTATGATTAAAATAACTTTGGGCCGTAACGTTAGATATGGAATCTTCTACCGCTCGTGGAGTCGTCCGACTTCCAAGGTCCCAATAACTGCGCCTGAAAGGTGCTGTGCCTTAAAATGCGCACCGGCCGGCTTGGCAATGGCTCAGCCCACAAGCTGTAGAACCAACATTCAACATTCATGGCATGGGGTAAGAGCAACATAAGGAGGTTTGTAAATTAGATATCATCCTGCGGCTGTCTTGTCGGTTTTTGTTTTTGTTTTTTTTTATTCTTCTATCTCTATTTCGTCCTTCGTTCGGCTTTCGGCTTTCGTCTCTTGCTAGTATTAACTTACTAGTTATCCCCTACCGCTACTCCACGATAGACGAGACCGTATTGTACCTAACCGTAGACGCCATGGCCAAGCACGACTATCCGTACAAGAAGAGTATCAACGTCACCGCTTGGATCTTGCAGATATTGGTGTGCTTAGTGCTTATATCTGCGTCGGCGTGGTTGTTATGGATTTCAGAGAACAGAAACCTCGACGATATCTTGGGTGATTATCAAGGACTTTTCACGTATGCATTCCCGGGATTTTCAACTAGAAAGAATTGAGGGGGGAGATAAACTGACTGGAACGAACCATTGTAGTGCCTCCGCTGGCGTTCAGATCGCCATTGCCGGTCTTACTATCGTCATGAACATAGTCGAGATCATCCTAATCTCCAAGAAGCGAATGCCGCCGGCGTTGTTCCTCACGAGCGCTTGCATCAAGACCACAATCTGGGGTATCGTATTCATACTGAAGGTGATCGCGCTCTCGGTTCTCTCCATCATCCTGGTTATAATCCTACTGTACGTATACGGCCTATCTTCCCATATATATTAGCGAGGAACTCGGACGGAGAAGTAGCAGGCGCTGCCGCCACGGCTTATAGCCGAGAAAGATGATATGATGCTACTGGAATACGAAGCTAACAAACACCAACGGCAATAGTGCGACGTCCTTGACGCAGCTTATCCATGCGGCGATCATTGTCCACCGCAAGCGACGCGGCACCCTAAGGGGCGGCAAATACGCACCCGCGATCAACCCGCAGGGCTTCGAGGAGGGAGTATACGCCCAGCCGGCGCCGGGGTATTACTACCCGCCCCCCACCAACACCGAGTACAAATCGCCCGCTGCATCGCCGCCGCCGCCATCTCAGCATGGATACGCGGCAGTGGATGCCTACCCGCCGCAAATGCCCACGGGCACCTATGAGCTCGACAGCCGAGGCCGGGATTTGTAGGGAAAAGTACTGGGCATAAAAAGGCTTGTTTATATTCTCTGATATATTGCATATTAAGGATGCATTGTTTGTTGTCTGCTTCGTGTGTGTTTGGTTGGTTGGCTGGGCTCGGTTAAGCTCAGCCTATTTGGCCGTTAAAAGGCACCTAATGATACCTGTGCTGCATTTAGAAGTCTCGCATTGGACATGGTAGCGGTTATGATTATCCATATAAATAAATTCATTAGAACGGGGTGCTCACATAAGCCCTTACATCAAAGCTTCGACGTACGTATAATGATTGCACTGATTGTGAAGGAGATGGGCGTTTAGCACGAGGTTCATGCACGTGGGGGCCATACCATATATATTTATATGTCGGTACCTGTATCGAAGTCCCTAACTTCAGAGGTGTGTAGTGTAATGTCGTATCGTGGATAGCAACCCCGTAGGCTTGAGTGATATGATATGGAGGTTGGGGAATAGGAAATGTTACCAATCTGAGACATTCGTCTTTTAAAACCTGAAAAGGGATATAATTGACGACTTTAGCTTAGGTAGGTATCTTATATCTAAAGGGCTACTATGTAGGTACTCCGATGCTGATTTACTGAGTACCTACTAGAGGTAAAGATATGGTACACGCGTACGATGGGCTAGTCGGCTTCGAGGCCAATCAAAATTCCCTCTATGAAATTAACGTTTAGTAACATTCGAAACACTGCCCCGGTTTCCGTGTCTAACTACCCAAGGTACATAGTAGGTACTGCCAGATTCGTGGGGAATGACGAGGAATTTAACTAAACAAGTTTTTATTAACGTTGTTTAGCAGTCTACCTCTAGCTAACTAATAGAACTATCTAAAATACGGTGAATGAACTTCAAAGTTCTATATGACATTAACTAACTAGTAGTCTAGAACCTGAAACTTAAGACATCACATATTAATCAGTTAGTCCTATCTATCATATGAGTGTACCTGACCTAGAATGCTACCAAACAACTTAAATAGGTATAAGCACTACACGCATGACAAGTCATTATTTTCAGCTGAATATGGATCGATCAGGGACAACAACATATCATGTCCCGGAAACAAACCAGCTAGGTCCTACCTGACTTGCTCGTATTGAGTAGCTTGGATTCGGCATCGTGGGCAGATGATTGGTTCAGTACGAGCTGCGAATCCAGTCCTGTTGGGGTTCCATGCAGATGGTTGGTTAGACGGGGCCTTTTCGATAAGATGTCCGCGCCTATCGAATTGGACTATGTACGCGGGTGATTACGACAGAACTGACGACCATCATCACTGCCATGTACCTAATGTAGCATGTATGAATTGGTAAGGTAGGTACACTGTCACTGCCAACCGGCTTACCTGCACGTATAGTACCTCTTTCCGATTGACTTGTGGTTTGTGCATGTCCGGTAATCTTGCCGCAAGTTTCTATGGGGGGATCGTCCCGACTGGGGTCAGACGGGTCCATCTACCTAAACCTTGGAACACCATCAAGCTTTCGTGGCGTGAAGATTTAAGCTAGGCGCGCGATTGGCGTTGCGCGCCTTCCATCCCAAGTCAAGGTTTCCTTCCCTATGTATAGGTTCCTAAAAATCAGGATAGGACGATAGGTTGGTCACGGTCTGGGGTTTTACATAGCCCCTCTCCTTCCCCTTGTTTGCGACGTGTGGACGTGAGGTATCTTGTACATCCACATCGTAGTTGCCGGCCATAAAATCATTGGGCTGCCTCCCGTTGCCGTTATATCCGTCTGCTACCTAGAAAAAGGACACTTGTTCCTCCTCTTACTCTCTCACATACTAAACAAATTCCTCACCGCTTTCGAAATCCTGTTTAGTTTCTTACTATCGTCGTCTTCGTCGCCCATTTGCAATCAATCACCTAGTCATTCCCTACAATCGATTCTCTTCTTCGAAAGACCCATCAAAATGCCTTCCCCTCAAGAGCCCCAGCAGCAAGCTCCCATGGAGATGGCTCCCGTCGACGGCGTCGTTACGCAACAGCCTGTAGGTTTCCTTTTCTCCTGTTTCATTCGGGTTATAGAAGGCAGTCCAATTGACATTAAAACAGGCCGCTGAACCCCAACCCGAGTTCGGCAGCATGCGAGGTGGTGAAGAGGTAAGCATATTCTTCTCTAAACAACCCCGAGAGTCTTAAACATTGACTTTGGGTAGGCTGGTTGCGAGATCTGCTGCGGCCTTTGCGCCTGCGACGAGGGCTGCTGCTAAACAGCCTAACCACTCGACTGCCGGCACGCTCTCTACTACACTTGCTTGAGCAGTCGGACTGAAAGACCCCGCGATGCTGCAGTGGAACGAGCAACACAACCAATCGATATGTTGCACGGAAAACTCCTACCCGTACCCCGCCAACTATACCCGTGAAGAAAAAGCTCATGCACAGATGAGTCAGCGCAAGCATCTAGGCCTCTAACAATATCGCGGCATTCGGGATCGAGAGGAAGGACGGGTATTTCCTAGTATTGATGGTAGCAAGCGGGCGAGCTCTGAATTTTGGTAGTGCGGAGTCTTATCAATAGAAAATTTCCCGAAGATTTGATGCCCTTTTTTCATTGAGTCGCATTCCGTTTTTAATCCTAACAGGTTCCTTCTTCCGGATTTCTTCCATTTCGGTAGACTGTGATGCTGACGATGACGATAAAGTCGATGATCTTTGGTGAGCTTAGTGGTCAATTAAGCAGCGTTGAAGTTGAACCACTTCTCAATGGCGCCAGCTCCAAAGGTATGAAGTAAGAAATAAGGGTAGCGAAACTTGAATAATACACCATTTCGGTCTTCAGCTAGTTGATACAAGTACCTGCGCCATATCTTCTTTTTCTTTGGCGATACTTCACGATGCTGTTAGTGGTTACGCCGACGTTAAATACCCCATGTTCCCATACTACAATTCGATTCCAGCCGTTAAATTTTAGTGAAGAAGGATGCTAGGGATAAGAAAATGATGGTCAAAGTAAGCTAAAAGCATTGATCTGCTCTATTCGGGCGTTCGTCAGTCGAATTAAGCATTTGCCTCATGCCTTGGCGATCTCTTGGCTCTTGGCTCTTGGCGGCGCATCGACAACTGGCATCAAATGGGACCTTGATTTCGCCATCCTTCCCTCATCATTCATGCATGTCCGAACCCTAACCCAAGTGACATACCGCATATGTACCTACATTAGGTACATTTTAACGGTCGTCTATAAAAAGCATGTCTCAAGAGTCAATATGCGAGATGGCGAACTATGCCTCTTCGGCATGCAACTTTGGTTAGTTGGAAGAAATCTAACATCACAATTATATATACTACAGTCTACACCTGGCACCTGTAAAAATCATAATGTCACAATAAGGATATATCGGAAGTGTATTTCGTCCTGTTGTAACTAAAGAAATTAAACTGAGTATAAGACCCCGAAGTGACCCGGTACCAGTTTATACAAAGTCCCTTTCACCTCCCCTTAGCCTTATAGGACCTAGCCTTTAAACACACCCCGCCCGTTCTTCCCAACATCCTCCCTCCTCTTTCCACACCCGAGCCCGATCGTGCATATATACATGTGTGTGTGCGTATTAAAAAAAACAACCCGAGATATCGCGCGCCGCCAAGTCTCCGCGACTAGGTCCAGCCCGACTAGGTCCCTAGGGCGCACGGAAGGCCGGTAGATAGACGGACGGACGGACGGACGGACTGATTGATTTAACCGCCGCTGCTGTCGCAACGCTTGTCCTTGTTCGGATCGCAGTTATCGTCGGAGCGGCGGCCGAAGCCTCCGGAGACGTGGCCCGGGTCGGCCGGAGGAGGAATCGCCTCGCCGACGGTCAGGCCGGGAGGGCCCTGGTGGAGGAAGAATTGGCCGCCGGCGTGTAGATTGTCGCACTCGGTCTTGGCAACGACTTTGGTGGTGGCTCCGTCTACGCAGTACGTCTCGGCTTGGACGGAGGCGGCTGTTGCGAAGAAGGCTGCTGCGGCGACTTGCAGGGTCGGCAGGGCGATGTGCTGGCGCTTCATGGTGGTAGACGCCTTGGTTGACTAAGGGTTGAGTAGTTGGTTGGTTGGTTGTCTGTTTTGTATATGATGGATAGATCGATCGAAGCTCGAAGACAGAAAGTCCTAGGATTAGGTCTTCCAAGGTGTGGATTTCTGCTCTCTCCTTGAGGCTTAGGATGGCTGGGGGAGGCCCGGTTTATATATTCTTTGGTAGCGGTGTGATGTGATGATACATAGTCTGGGATAAACTCCATGACTGTTTGGCCGTAGTTAGTTACCCCAGTGGAGGTGATCTTTCCTATGATTGCTCACGCCGAGTCATTGTTTGTCTGTGTCATGGGGCTGTGCCGATGAGTGTTGGTTCAAGTCCGTGGGTTTCGCTGACGCGTGAAGAATGAAGATTCCAAATGTGTTAAGTTACTAGTATTATTTAATGCGCCGTCATGTCCTGAGATAGTGGATACCCCAAAGGAAAGCATGACCTGTTATTGTTTGCTCCGGTGGACGTGTGTTCCTAATCCAGCTCTCTACATATAATCGTAAGCGCACTCTATGGCAAATAACTATATAAACCCACCATCTTTAGCGATTTGGCGATACAGAAACCGTAGCACAGTAAAGGTAATCGGTATTATAGACAACCAAGATGCGGCGTATACAAGTGGAAAAGCGACCTAACGCGACTCGGCTCGTCCAGAGCCAAGGCCTCGTATACTCCAAGACGCCCGCGCCTGGAGATACCTCAGACCCATATTGGCCAGACAACAGATACTATTCTTTCAACAGCAAAGAGATCGAGCTCCTTGAGAAAGCCGGGCAAGACGTCTTCGCCATGTGTTGCGAAGCTGCCGATATCCTCGTAGAAAGCCCAGAAGTGATGACGAGCAAAATGGCGATTCCCGCATTCGCGCTCAGACAGATCAAGGAATCGTGGAATCGGGATCCCGCTTGGGGAAGTATTTACGGCCGTTTCGATATCTGCTTCGGCGGGCTCGACCATCCGGACCCGAGACTGCGGGTGCCCAAATTTTACGAGTTCAACGCGGACACGCCGACGTCGGTTGTAGAAGCCGCGTCGATACAATGGTTCTGGCTCGAGCAGACAGGCCACGGAAACGACCAGCTCAATTCTATCACCGAGAGGCTCATCGACGCCTGGAAGAGGAATCTACTTCTGATAGAGAAGGCGTTAGGTCATCGTCCCGTCGTCCACTTTGCCATCGGACACGGCGAGCATACGGGAGAAGATGCCATGAATACCACGCTATTAATGGACACTTGCCAGCAGGCAGGATGGACCACTAAGTCCTTGTATGTAGAGCAGATCGCCAAGTCCCCCTCCGGCCGATTCTTCGACCAAGACGGCCAGCACATCGACGTCGTCTTCAAGCTCTACCCGTGGGAGTACATGGTGGAGCAAGACTTCGGAGAAGCATGCTTCCAGGATATGGAGCGGGTTGGACAGCGCAGCGCGGCCGGCGAATACGTCGGAGGTACGGTCTGGATCGAGCCGCCGTACAAGATGCTCTGGAGCAACAAGGCCCTGTTCGCCATATTATGGGACCTCTTCAAAGACGACCCTCGATCCAGATGGCTTCTCCCGACGTACTTGGAGAACGAGGCGCCTGCCTCCCTGACCCGATTCGCGCGGAAGCCGATTTTCGCGCGCGAGGGCGCCGACGTCGTGCTGCAGTCGGACGGAGACGTGATTCAGGACGCGAGGACGGGGCGCTACGGCAAGGAAGGCTACATCATGCAAGAGCTCGCGCTGCTGCCCGAGTTCAAGGACGAGCAGGACGAGCAGGACGCCGCGTCGTACTACCCGGTGCTAGGCCTATGGCTCATAGACGGCGACGTAGCGGGGATGGGGATCCGCGAGGACAAGACGCCCATCACGACGAACGGATCGTGGTTCATCCCGCACTCCATCTCGGACGGGCCGGTGTGCTACGACAGGACGCGGATACCTGATGCGGACGAGATTGAGGCAGCGCTGACGCTGGAGAGCTATGCGGATCTGAAGCAGTCTAATGGGGGGGTGATGGAGTATATAGAGAGTGTAGTGGGCTAAGTAGTCTAGTCTTTAGCTATTACCTACATACTACATATCTGATTCTGCCTCGTATGCATGAGTTCGTAGCCATTTCCCCGAACAATCAAACCACCCAGTAGTAAGCCTGGAATCTATAATATAGAAGTTATTCTAGTTAGTAAAATATATGCGATGCATGACACCAGTAGGTAGGTATTTTTCAGTCTGTACATTAGGTAACTAAAGGTAATGCGAAGACCCGCAACCCTTTAACCGGTAACGATAGCTTCGTGCCAAGACGTTACTATACTATAGCAGACGAGTTTCGAGCGAATTGACCTGACAAATATAAGCTAAATTAAGGAAATCGAAATTCATCAGTTGGTCCAATCACAACCATCACATGGTTTCCTGGTGTAATGGCTAGCACTGCGGATTCTGATTCCGCCAATCTGGGTTCGATTCCCAGGGAGACCTTTCATTTTGCATTTTTTGCATTTTTCGCACTTTGTCTATTATTATTTTTTGCATTTGTCTATTCGTTGAATTGTGTATATTGTTATTATTATTTTGTCAACTTTGTCGAATCCGGCATAACTATAGATTCTTTACTTTTTTACGCATTGGATTTATCCTATCTATTTGGTTGGTATTAAGACTTCTATGTTGCTTTTTTTTTCGGTTCGCACTGACTCTGCCCCCCCGTCTCCCCCCCCCCCCCCCCTATATAGCCTACATGGTGGTTTTTAGTATTTTCTCCGCGAGTTGCTTCATCCCGGTTGACTGTATATATGAGGTAGGTATAAACGCGAGTAGTATATACAAGTATAATACAATCGCACCTCCTTAGGCTAGAGGCGAGAACTACATAAAACGTGTTATCCCTTCGGTATGTCGTGAACTTCATATCGTAGCATATGTATAGTTGGACTTAGAATACGGCATGTCATTTTCCGCTATCGCTACGAAAAGTCCCAGTGACCTTATCCCACAGCGTCTCCTCACCCCTCGCCTTTCGTGCCTGTCTATCTTGCTCCTGCTGCTTCCACAAGTCCTGCACCCGCGATGCGACTTCAGCTTTGGCACGGAATTCCGCCCTGATGGCCTCTTCTTCTGCGACTCGGTCTTCCTCGGGAACTTTCTTTAACCGCGCCCTAAGAGTTTCCTGTTGTTCTTGTGTCAACTCTTCTACTGGTTGTTGTGCTTTTGGTTGCTGGTCTAGTCTCGGTATTAATGGGGGGAACCGAGGAATTGGACGACCCTCCTCCCTTGCTGCAGTGATCTCTGCCTCTTGCGACAGCATGCGGTGGTATAGTGTGTCGGCATGCATTTGGATCTCTTCTTCGGCTTCGGGAGAGCGGTCGAGAGTTGATAGGTAACCCAAGGCCTTTAGTAGTCTCTGGTTATAGAAAATAGATAGTTACAATCAGCACAACTACCTCTTTTAAAGATCAAGATTTAAGGATCGAGATACTTCGTAGGGAAAGGAGTAAAGATGGTTCACCTACAGTCTGCGTCATGTAGCACTTCTCAAACTTCCTGACCTGATCGCGGCACAAAGTCATGCGCTCCGCCATCGACGGATTCGACATGCACTGCCTCCAATCGACTTGCTCGAGTGCGCAGTTCTCTAAGGCCGCCTTGCCAATCTGGCTCTTGCGCTCCTTATACCCCTCCAGCACGTCCATTAGCTTCTCATGATCGCTCTTGGTCTCGGCCTCGATCTCAGCCAACGGCCTATACGTTTTCCATAGATGCGCATATCTGCCATCTGGGAATTGGCTTTCCTTTGGAACAACTGGTGCATTTTTCTGCTGTTCTTCTACCTCCGTTATCGTCGGAGCTGCTTGCTCCTCCTGTGCGCGGGGTTGCGTCGTCTGCGCGGCGCTGTATTTCACGGGTGATTCTCGCTCTAGGAATTCGCGGAGCTTCGGGTCGAGCTTTCGTAGCGGGTCGTCGTTGGAGCTCGACGCCCATATACTATCCCACCAGCCCATGGCAGATCACGAGGTCTATATAAAGATAATTGTTAGTTCACTCCATAGACTCTAGAGTTCTTTTGCGAAGAAGCTTTATTAACCTAGAGACTCGAGAGGTGCGTTAATTGCCAAAATTCGTTATCGTTCGTTATTAGATCAAGATATGCAACTAAAAGTATTATTCTAAATATGATAACAGGTACTAGCCTACTAGGTACCTATGTATCATCCACCAATCCTCTACGGTGTGGATTACACAACGTTGCACTAGAGATACTAAGGCTAGATACCTACAGGCTACACTGGCTCCCTATCTCCGTAGTATATAGAGCTGAAACAGGCTTTGAGAGTCGAGCTTGTAGAATACCTCCTAATTTAAACAGTTGGGGTAGTGTCTCGCATATTTCATAGTGAGCAAGGATTTCAGAGGTCAATAGACGAAAAGGTAAAGTACTATCGAAACCGTGGGAAAACTAAAAGGAGTTGAGAGCTGGATTATCCTTACATTATCACCATGGAAAAGTTGACCAGATTAGGTGGGTGGTGATAGCTTTCTGGGATAGGTATTATGAAAAGGCTTTAAATGATATGCTATTGCGTCGTACGATAGCTCTATCATACGGCGTGGTGGAATTGGCCTATAAAGCTTTGCCCGCATTGCCTTTCTCTCCGTAAACTATACCATACCTACGTTCTACATATGCAACTCCCTACACGCCTACCAAAGCAAATATTGCAACCAAATAAGGTAATAGGCCACTGGCTACGAAGGACGGGAAAGAAATCGTTATTCCGTTGGTAACTAATCAAATTCATGATGAATTATTGTTAAGCAAACTCGCAATAGACGTTCGACGACAATGCGGTCTCAGTCCACCCAGAAACTCAGCATGTCAAGACTGAGGGGACTCGAAGGGGTTTTATGTCGAGCTAGCCGCCCATACACCGTGGGTAAGTTGCAGTACACCATAATCATGCCGTCGGGAAACAAAACGATGCGTCTGGTATATCCTTTTTATTTCTCAGAACTGCCAATGTTGCATCTCTGTGCACTAGCAGAAAGCCTATGAATCACCCGTTCCGTATCTGAGATCGTGAAGAACCATGAAGTAACAACGCCATCGATGCCCAGGAAAGATCCCCAACCTAGAACTTGCTGAACTTCTTCACCGCCTTGCCGGTTCGGGGAAGCACACGAAGAACGTTGAATCGGACCTATACATCATATTAGTTGGTGATTTTGTTTCAACCCTTCGAAACATCATTCGCAGTATATATCCCACACAGCTCGTAGGGCGATAAGAATAACGTACAGTCTTGCTAAGAGGTCGGCATTGGCCGACTGTGACTTGGTCACCCTCCTCAACACGGAAAGCGGGAGAAACGTGCGCGGCCAAGTTCTTGTGTCGCTTCTCGTATCGGGCGTACTTGGGGATGAACTTAAGGTACTCGCGTCGGATGATGACGGTTCGGTGCATCTTGGTGGAGACAACGGTGCCGGTCAGGATACGGCCACGGATGGAGACGAGACCAGTGAAAGGGCACTTGTGGTCTGTGTTGAAAGTAGAATTAGCTTCATATTCCCGGTACCATTCTTTTTAGAATTCGCTATATCAAGTCGCGAACTTCGCATGTTTCTGAGTGTTTCCCGAGGCGACTATTCGTACAATGCAATCGGCGCGGCATAAACGATCCCAAATCCTTCTTCCAAAAACCTTTATATATATATATATATATTATCACGTACCGATATAGTTGCCCTCAATCGCGGTCTTGGGGGTTTTGAAGCCTAGACCGACATCCTTCCACCATCTTCGGCCACCCTGAAGAGGATATTTGTTAGCACATTGATCTTGTTAGTAGAACAGATATGCGAATAGTGTTGTCTCACCTTGCCGGGTTTGTTGGACTTGGACTTGACCTTGGAGTTCTGGGAGATATGGGGCTGCTTCTGGTAAGCACGCTCCGACTGAACAGTCAATTCCGTCGCCATTTTTGCGATATGTTGTCGAGGTCGCAAAGGTGGTTGGGATCGGGATCGGGAATCGTGGTGTTGTTGTGGTGGTGGTTGCGATTTTGCGGAAACTTACCAAAGATTGAAAATAGGAAAAATCTCAAAAAGTTATTGTGTGGGCTCGCTTGTGGGATGTGTGGGGATCCACCATGATAGAGAGGTTCAGCCCCATTGTGGCTTAGGCACTACCCTTACTGGGCAAGCTGGGGCAAGCTGGGAAGTACTAGGTACCTGGGTACATCTGTAGGCGCAGTGGAAATGGCGCTCAGACCACCTATAACGCATAACACATAACGATAAAGTCAGATAAACTGAGTGGACCCTGTATTGTAATGAAACCCCACCAACGTAATGTTCAATGTTTACAAACAACCCTGGTCTCAATTGACGCGAGCCTATGGGAATCAATTTAGCTCAATGTTAGGTTATCTAAATCAAACTAAACATATCAAACGCGCCTACATACAGAGTTGATGAGGCACCTCTACATTCCTCACAACTTTTAGCTCATAGAGTTTCTGTGCTTAGGACATTGTGATTCTTATATTTGACTCGCCAATAACGCAGTACGATAACTCCTTAACGGCAGTAACATCCTTAGACTATGCGATATCGATCCCTTGCCGAAACTTAACATAAACTTATAACTTATATCAGTCTTTGTTACCAACATGTCTGGTCGCAACGACGCAACCATCCCCTCCACTCGACGAACGAGAAAGTCAATCGGACTGTCGCCTGGGAGGAAGAAGATGGAGAAAGAAAACATCACTGTCGACGTAGCCAGTTCTTTAGCAGGTAATGGAGGTAGAAAGAAGTCACGAAGCAAGAGTATAGGACCTGGTGGATTGGATGCTCTAAAGCCAGGATCGGGTAACAGACGAGTGGTATGCCACCCAACTTCTAACTATAACACTCCTAAAGCACATAGACAACTTATACCCTCAAAACAGTCTTTAGCAGCTCCTGCCAGACCACCCCCGAGATCAATTCTTAAGCCTACGATGCCATTGCTACCGGAGATCCCCTCCTTCAAATCTAAAAAGCCTGCCCGGAATTCGCCTGCCTCATCTACCGCCCAAGGAGCAGACAAGTTACCAGCCCCATTTCAGACCGACGACTCTGGGTCATTAGGAACGAAGATCGCCGTACGCACCGAAGAGGAACAACAGGCCGCTGCACGTGAAAGGGAAGAACGAGAAAGAGCCGAGATGGAAAAGGAGATCAATGATCGCCGAGAGGCTCGAAGAAAATCCCTTGCTAATCGAAGAGTCTCGTTTGCGGCTGAAGCTACCCTTCACACTTTTCATGAGGTCGAATATATGCAAGATTCTACAACCTCGACTGACTCTACAAGACGAGCATCGTCGCTCGCCGCTCAAGGACAAGCATCTGATTCACGATCTAGTCAGGCAGGTCAAGCCGAAGATTTAGTTCCCAATTCCCCAGAGCAACAAGATACTCATGACCAGAGAAGACGCAGAAGCTCGGGCGTCAGCAACCTAGGTTTCAACCAGGACGACACGATGGCCTCAAGTATCTATAGTTCAGACTCCGAGGGGACGGACGATGTGATAGAAACCCATGAAGAGATCGGTTCAGATTCCGGCAGCGACTCCGATGCCGACGGTGTATCAATGGACCTGGACGTCGACGAAGTTACCGGCACCTCTGTCGCATCTGCTATGTCAGCTCGGTCGGCTATTACTAATGACTCTAATGACACATTAGACACAGCTCTCCGACTCGCATCTCGTCGCGCCGAAACTCAGAGCCTCGACGAAGAGGAAGAGATTATTCCATCGTTTGGGTGGGCTAAAAAGCCCGCTCCGAAACGAGCGAGCCCTGCCCAAAATCAAGAAAATGCTGAGCAAGAAGATACCGGTGGCATGGACATGGACATGGACATGGATATGGACATGACAAATGCTGTAGGTGGTATTATTAAAGCCAACGATGATCCCTTAGAAGATGCCCAAGACGAAGAGATGTCAATGGATGTCACTCGAGTGCTTGGTGGCATTCTCCCTTCGCTCCACAACACGCGAGATACACAGCCAACTAGTCCAGACAAAACCAAAGAGGAATCTTTGATCGAGGATGCCCCTATGGATCTTACTGTTGCGGTTGGCGGTATCCAAAAAGCCCCGCAACCTGATAACAATCTCTTTGACCCCGATGATGATTATGAAGACGAGGACATGTCAATGGAGTTCACTACTGTTGTAGGTGGTGTTCTTTCTGGGAAAAGACTCGATGCCTCCGCAAAGAAAGCGTCCCAAGGCCGACGTCGTACCATTGCAGCCGCTGATGACGAAGCAACGATGGACATGACAGCAATGGACATGACAGTCGGAATGGGCCGTATTCTCCCCTCTAATGAGCATGACGAGAACGATGAAGATGCCACAATGGGCATGGACATGACCGTGGCCATGGGCGGAATCATCAAGGGCCCACCTTCAGCAAAGGACCGGGTTGAAGCCAGGCGCCAGATGGAACGGGAGGTTGATGAAGATGACAATGTACCAGCATTGAACTCGTCTGCAAAGCGACGCCTATCCGCAGTTATCTCTGGTACGAACGTATCAGAGTCGGGCAGTCCTGCATTATCCGCGTCCAGAGGCAAAGGGTTTCGTCGCACTGGTGAATGGCGGAGGTCCGTCACACCGGGCAGTTCTCCCGTTCGAGACGTAGCGACACCTAAGTCTGCAATTCCAACTAACGCGGGCACTCCCAACAGCCAGGGACCCAGAACCCCATTAAGAAATTTCCCCGTGAAGATGCCAAAATCACCTGCTACCGGTAGCCAAAATGGTTCTGGCATATCCTCTACGCCCAAATCCGCTTCTAAAAAGAGTCAGTTGTCTGTTTTTCAACAAGATCCTACAACTGGGGTGTCGACACCGCGGGTTATCCTGACCCCTCAGAAGAGGCGACTGTCGGGTGTAGGTGCCGATAGGCCTGGTCTCGGATCACCTAAGGTGGCCGCTATCTTTGACCGGCGTGAATCCATTGGCGATGCTGCAGATAGCTTTGTTCCCCGTGAACCCTCAAGATCTGTTGCCTTCGCGGACCCCCGTGTTATGGAATATGAAGTAGACCGTGAACGCCAACTGGAAGCAGACAAGGAGAACGGCCGCAAAGTACTTGAAAGGGAAGTCGATGGAGACGAGGAGAATACAGCAAGTCTAAAAGATATGATCTCCAGTATGACTCCTAAGAAAAATCCTATGAAGGGACGGAAAAGTCTGCATGTAGGCAGTGCTAAAGGTCTTCTTGGTAAACGTCCTGCCGAGCTTGACGATGAAGAGGAAGCTGAGGAAAGGGATGGAATCAAGCGACTCAAGAATCATCAGAGCAGCCCCGTCAAGAACGTACGCCTACATGCGCCTCCTTCGAAAGCCGAAACGACGGGGCGAGTGACTCGCTCTTCCAGCAAAGGCTTAGAGGACGTCAGCGACAATAGGGCCACTTCAACACCAGTATTTTCGCCTAAGAAAACACTTACAGGCGTACCATCTCCTCATGCAAGAGGACGCTTCAAAGAAGTCGACACCAATCATCCTACCAGTACTCTCAATCTTGACGAGTCTCATGTCATGACTGATGCCGAGGCTCAGGTGGATGATGACGGAGAACAAATGCATCTACAAGACTTTCTGAATATGACAAATATTCGCTTCATGGAGTTAACGACGACAAAACGACGACACACGCAAGTTCCCACCAACGTAGCAGATAACGCTGCATCCGAAGAAGATATGTCCCTGGAGCGATGCGTTGTGGCAGGTGCTTGTACGGTTCCTATGCTGGAATTGTACCAACATGTAAGGATGCGTTCAACTTCGAGAACCTCAAGATGCTAATTGTTAATAGTCCTGTCGAGAACTTAAAAAATATATTTCAGAAGGCAGGAGAATAGTTCGTGAGATCGAAACAGAGACTCTAGAAGACAACCCACCGCTTTTCAAGGAATACATCACTGCAACACCCGAATACAAACTCTTCTTAGATAATCAGTTCAAGAACGTCAAGTCGCATGCGCGACTATTAAGCAAAGCCATGTGGTATGAATGGCGCATGAAACTTCAAGATGGGCTCAAGGAGGGTCTACTAAAGATCGAAGAAGGTATGGCGGCCGACGAGCAGCTATTGCACCAAGAGCAGGAATTACTCGATTCGATTCTGCCTAAGCTAGTGGAGCAACTCGCATCATTAGAGCTAGAACATGATAATTTACAATCTGCTGCGCAGGAGCTAGCAGACTGCGACCCCGAAGACTTACAAGCTGCCCGGTCCGAGCTGACGGATCTCGACTCGGACATTGAAACGAAACTGAAGAAAATCGAGCAACTAAGGCAGCAACTGAGCGAGACTGAATCTGGAATCGGCGAGCTATCACAAAGGAAGAAGGAATGCGTTGCCGATATAGAAGAAGCTGAGAAAGTTCGTGAGCAATGTAGGGGTTGGACCTCTAATGAAGTCAGCGCCCTCAAAGGTCAGTATCTCTTTTAGTCTAAAATTTAACATGATGGAGGGCTAACATAACGCAGCCCGCGTCGAAGCGATTGAGAAGCAGCATGGCTGGGCCATTACAGGCGTAGTTGGGACCTCGCTGTCGATGACATACCGAAGAGAGATCGAACTCGTCTTTGATGTCCGCGCTTTCAAAGGTCTAAAGCCCGATAACTCGAGGATTGATCTGCGGTATATTGCAGCCAATCGGGAACAGAACCCACTGCCAAGTACGCCGGAAAAGGAATTTTTTATCCAGTGCACGCTGGATCACATCCGAGGATTGGCCCAAGCGCAGACCAAGATCAAGAATCTTCTAGATATGGTTAGTACAGCCTGGAAGAAGGCCAATCACGTTGCGAGAAACGTGCATCTCCTGAATACTACCTACCGAACCAAGGTCACGAAAACTTCAGATTCGTCTATCTCGATCCGCTCATGGGTGCTGCTTGTCCCGTTGGAGACCAAGGTGGAGGTCGTACTCAGCTTACATGGTCAGAGTACTCCAGACGGCGTAGATGTCACCATTACGCCCCAGGCACGAGTGGTCTACGGAGAGCAATTTAAGGAAGATAAGATTGTCGAGTTCCTCACAACAAAGATAGGCGCACGCGTGGTCACGAAAGAAGAGAGCGGGACTTTTGAGCCTTGGGTCGAGGTCCTCGTTGAGCTCCAGGAGAGACTGCTTGCGAGGGGACGGAAATGAGGGCAAATGGGTAGCATATTTCCTATCTTTCTAGCTTCTACCTTGTCTTGATATAATGACTTATGACCATAATTGGCGCGTATCGGGGATGGTCTCAACGAGGATACGATGAGTAGAGGGCGTTTGTTGGTGTATTGTTAGGGTATATACCATTGTTTGGTTTATTTATGTCTTGTTCTAACCCAAGATCCTGTCCTTGGGATACCAATACAAAAGTTTTAACTAAGTTTGACTTGCTCATTAGCATCATCGCGGAGATTCTAGCATGGTTAGACATGGTCTTGGAGTTTTTGTGTTTTTGATTTAGGGATATGGCTTAGATGACGCGGTGAGAGTGCTTCAGGATGGAATTGTTTTAATTAATTACTTCATGCTAATTACGATATCAAGACGCGGGGCCAAAACTTCGCATCTCGTCAGGTTTTAGTAGGTACATAATTATAACAGTCTAGTATAAAGCACATCTTTGATATACTATATGAAGTAAATATTATTGTCGTGCTATATGTCAGGATATAATGGTCTATCTATTATATCAGAGGCGCGCAACGCCCTCGTAAGAGGATAAAGGGCCAGGCGTTACTGGTTCGATGCTATCTATTACTTGGCCTACCTACCGTAGACACTCACTCTGTGTATGAAAATCATCAACGGGTATCAATATCTGACAATATAATAGGGTTATCCGGTAGGGTAGCTGTTGAATACCGAATTTATATGAAGGCTATGCTATGCCTTTGCCACTATTTTTAGAAGGTCATAGGTTAACACGGTCACTAATATGCTACTGTACTAGTAGATGGATATTTATCTCTCATTCCGTGCTACACGATACGTGGACAACTACCTATACCTACCTAAGGTCAAGGAATGTATGGTTTATTGGATATAAATAACAGAAAGGTAGCTACTGTTTACGGCCGGCCCAACCAACGAAGTATCAGACGTTACTACGCAACTTGGGGGGAGGGGTTTGTTTACACGTAGGTTGATTCAATATTAGCTACCTAAGTACTTAGGTAGTTTAGTTGCATAGATGGCCAACTCCTGAAAGCAATAACATAATATGTCGATTTCTACTAGACATAAGCCCATGGTATACAGTCACGCACATTTAGCGCAAGGGGTTAGAGGTTCCCCATAAAGACTTACAAAGTGGTTACCAGGCGGCTAATTGCTACCTAATGTATATGGTATCTCAACCCAGCTCCACTATCTTACTGTAGTCTTTCATTTTTCCCTGACTCATCTGACAACAGTTCAAGATTAAAACTTCACTGACACCTGGGTAATGCAAAGTAGATGGAGAATTAAAAAGCTAGTGTATCCACTGAGCAAGTACTGTAGTTCAAGGCTATTTGGAAAACTTGATCAGTTCCATTAGAGAAAAGAACTGGGTAAACATGTTGTGTCATAATAAAAATAAGAGAACCAGAGGTCAAACATTAGCTACCTAGCCGACTGCCAATCTTGTGAGGTTCGAGGTAAATATATCAAATAAGATTATGTCCTAGAATGTAGCATTAATAGCCTTAGAGAGCGTTGCAAAACTACCCCTATTTTAAACCATGAGCAATACATAATATAAACATCTTTACTAATTATTCCTACTATTTGTATGCTATGTGATGGCTCCAGGCGTGAGGGTAGTAATTAATGTCGTCGAGAGTAGAAGTGCCCTCCAACCACATTGTTTACCCCTTTTCTAAGATCACCGAGTAGAGTCATTGTCGTTGCTAGGAAAATAATAAGCTCTTATTCCATTACTATCTATCTAGGTATTTACTTAGGTACCTACCTAATTACTCATAGTTATTCTACATGTACGCATAGCCGCGCAAGCAAGTCTGGAAGTGTGCGTGAGTGTTTATGATATGTTTTCCCAATGTATTCTAGCAAACCACAAGTGGTAGTAACAGATACCTAAGGTACAATAGTAAGATGGCTACGAGAGAGTAGATACATATAAGGTGCGTGCGTACCATAGCACGTACCTGTTGTATTTACCTAACTTACAGAATCGCTTCCTTACTTCTATGTGTAGGTACCTAGGTACGTACGGGTTGAAGCTTTGTATATATCTTGAATTACTGCAAAATATGTCAGTGCATCACTGACTTAGGTGGGTTGTAAGTCATAACTTCCTAACAAACATTGAGTTCCATAGCAACTGTAGTCGTACCTTCCTTCCATATCTCGAGTTGGTTACAAAGTACCAAGGCACAAACATTGTTTGTGTAGGTTAGCAGCTGCTACTGTGTTTGTTACCCGTCACCTAGGACCTCCGTTGCCCAGCATCACCAACCTTCCTGCCGCCTTGCGTAGCAACACACCGCCCAAGAAATTATTATAAAAGAAAGCCCTCCCTCCCCGAGTCTCTGAATTTCCTCTTCTTCCTTTCTTCTTCCTCAAACATTTTGTTTACGCTCGCATACTCTCGCATACTGCACTCTGCCTACGCACTCTGCAATACGCACTCTTACGCACAACGTCTACGAAATGTTTTCTCACGCTCTGATCTTCTTGGTCACCCTTTCCCTCGCATTCACCTCTATCCTCACACACCTCTTCTCTTCTATCCGAGCTATCACTACTTCTTCTATCCGCCTTATCACGATGCCTTCCCTAGCTACCCTCGTCGCGCCCCTCTACTCTTCTTCCGCCGTCATCATCACCCCTCTTCTTACCGGTATTTTCATTGCTTTCGGGCGCGTCCTAGGATGGCCTTCTATTTCCGAATTCATTCCTTTTGTGCTGGGACTTGCCACGTACCTTTTCAAGGTTCACCCAGTACTCGGGTTTGTTTGCGTTACCTTCTTTTCTCTCCTTGCGGTCATGGTTCTAGGTCTATCCGACGAGGCCGACGTCTCTACGTGGTTGGTGATCCCCTGGCTCATCATGCAGGCTGGCCTGTGGATGTATACATCCTATGGTTGGTATGCTTGGTGGGCCGCGTCCGTCGCTATCGCCATCAAGAACTACGGCATGTCGCCTCCTGTCTGGTGTATCCCACAGATCCTTGTTTGTCTGTGGCTCAAGCTGTAAGTAACTTTTTTCTTTTCTTTTGTTTCTACCTTTCCCTATTGCTACTATTGCTGTCATGCTATTATACTATTCAACATTCATCATACTCTTCTATCATATTGGTTATTGTATCCTTTATAGTCTTGTATTCCTGTTATCCTTATACTCATGTGACTTGTATTTTCTCATTACCCCTATGCCCCTATGTCCCTATGTCCCTATGTCCCTATGTCCCTATTCCCCTATACTCTTCTTACCCCTATGCTCTTGTTACCTTACCCACCTTGTCAACTCTATTATTTACTACATGTCTTATTTGAATAACACGTACTAACTTATTCCTAGACTGTGGTCTGATCTCAACGAGGAACACATTCGTCTATTTGGCTATCGCCATTGTCCCGATTGTGTGACATACCTTTACAATGAGCTTCAGAAGCTTGAGTGGAGTCTTGACACCCGCGAACTTATGAGTTGGGGAGACTGGTCTGTGGCTCTTGTTCGTCGAGTCACAGGGCAGTTCACTACTCGCCCCCTCACTCCCGCCCGCCCTGTCTCTCCTGCCAGTTCTCTCTCTCCCGCTCTCCCTCAGCCAATCCCGCTGTCGAATCCCGATGGTCCCATGGTTACTTGTGAGCAGGTCACCACTCTTAAGGCTGCCGAACCTGAAGCCTTCTCCAACACGCAGAGAGTGTACCGCCCACACCGACTTGTGAGTAACCAGCAGAAGGGTAAACAGCAACATGAAAGGCCCTTGATCGAATTCCCGCCAAGTACTTTTCGTACCTTTAGGCCTCTTTCTACTGCTCGACCCCTTTCCACCGCTCGACCTCTCTCTGCCCTTACGCCTCGTCCTGCCACCAACCCTTTTGTCAAGCGTACCTCATGGTCGGATCACTTCACTCTTCCCCTCAAGTATCAAAGGCAGCGGGAACGGCAGCGGGAACGGGAACTTGAGATGATCCGTCTCGAGCGCGAAAGTCTCGAACAGGCTAACAGGATGAGTCATCCTACACCCTCGGGCAACATAGGTTTCTTTGCGCCCACTTTCCTCAACGGTGCCCCTATCTTCGGTGCGCTGGCCGTATCTGCTCCTGTGCCGGTTCCTGAGATTCAGCTACCCCCCCAGCCAACTTACCAGCAGGTGTTCCACCAGCCGGAATGGGTGCCCGAGTCTCAGCCGCCCCAGCTTGCGTCAGTGGTTGTGTATCCAGCCAACAATGTCAACATCAACACCCCTTGTGAACCAGCTGTTCCTGCGCTGGGCCAAGCCGTTTACACTGCCAACCACATCGCTACGCCTTTCCATGTCCCGCCCCAAGAGCCAGCGCCAATTGTACCAGTACCCATGGACGTGGACAGCCCGGAGCAGGAGGAAGACCCGGCACCAGAACCTATGGAGGTCGAGGAGGAAGAAAAGCCTGGCTTGATGTCGGCACAGGAGATGGAGGACGAGCTTGTTGAACATTTCAACAACCTGGCCAGCACCAGCGACAACACCAATGTTGGCCAGAGCGACAAGCCGGACGACGAGCCAGGCTACGAGAGCCTGGACGATCGTATGGGTGCCTCGCCATTCAACGACTGCAAGATCAGGAAGGATCAAACCCCTGCCAAGTCTCAGTCGCAGCCCATACAGCCTCCATCGACATCGACATCGCAAAGCAAAAGCCTTGGTGGTGGGCTGCAGGCAAGCATGTACAATGTCAACAACCTTGCTTCCGCAGCGCAGACGCCATCGTCCCAGGCTCTGCCATCAGCACTGCAGCCGAAGCCGACAGTCAATCAGTCACCATTGACCAAGGCGTTCGCTCAGCTCTCATTCCCGCAGATGCCACTACCTCAGGCTCAGGCTCAGCCGACAATCGCCCATTCGACATCCGCCCCGCCAATGTCTCTGTTCTCAGTCCCGCAGATGCAACTACCCCAGGTCCCGCCCTCCACGCCTCAGCCGAAGCAGACAGTCCAGCAGATGCCGCTGCCCCAGGCTCTGCCCCAGACGCTTCAGCCTCAGCCGACAACCCCTCAGGTGACCTGGCCCCAAACTGCGCCCTCGACATCGCAGCCTCAGCAGACGACGACGCCCAAGGCCCTGCCCCCCCTGAAGCCCGAGCAGACAACCCAGCAGAAGCCATCGACCCAGGCTCCGCCCCAGACGCCCAAGCTTCAGCCGACAACGTCGCAACTGCCCCTGCCCGAGACTATGCCATCGACGCCTACGCCTAAGCCTAAGCAGACAACCGCGCAGGAGCCATCGTCCCAGGCACTGCCCCCGATGCTAAAGGCCCAACAGGCAATGGCATCATCAAGGCGGATTGCCACGCCAAAATCGCGAATGGCGCTGATTAACCAACGCCAGGCCGAGAAGCCATCTTCTTCGACGACGGCGGCCCAAGAGCCTGCTAAGAAGTCCCGCCCCCAGGCCCGAAAAGCCCCTCGTCTTCCGGGAAAATCCAAGCCAGAGAATGCCACGTCGGTCCTTTACACCGAGCCCGTTGACCCTAAGGGCAAAGGTCCTGCAGTTGACCCTAAGGGCAAAGGTCCTGCAGCTAAGCCCGCGGCATCGCAACCGGAAATCGTCGATGAGGAAGAGGACTTTGAAGACAAGGTCTGTGAGTTTATGGATAGTGGCATGGGCCATGAACAGGCCCATATCATGGCAGAGCACTATTTCAACCAGCGAAGACTAAACCGTCGTTGAACTTGACTATTGTCCGGTCTCGACACTGATTTCCCTGGTACTCACGCCACATTTATCCTTACTCAGCTAAGATCACCTGGTACTGGTCGGCTCTTCAAGCACAGAGATTCTCCTCTCTCTCTCTCTCCTATTTGAACTAACTAGCAACTTCCTAGCGCTGGGCCGGCCGATGCTATATTGACAGCTTAAACCACTCCTAGGAACCCATTGGGCGACGGAGGGGGTCGGTCGGCCGCCATTCGTGATGATCTGGACCCTTGATACCCGCGCAAGCAGGAGATTGGTATAAAATGCACGTCTGGCCGCCCACCCTTGTCTAGAAGCACGTCTCTTCTTGCGCCTCTTGAACTTGAAGCAGAAGTGTGCGGGACATGAAGCTCGATGAACCTGAGGAACCTCGGAGAAGGGGGAGAGCTTTTGGTGTCAGGTGCGATCTCGTGGTAGTTGGCGAAGGTGCCATGGGATCGTGTCCTGTTCGGCGCATGGCGGGTTCTGAGTCTTCCGAGTGATCCTAGATCAGGAGGTTGCGAGGACTTCGCTACAGCTTACTTCGAGTTGTCTGGTTTTGTTCTACCTCTATTACCTAATTGGCACCTGTCTGTTTGTCTCTCTCTCGGTTATCTATTGGTTTACTGTATTCGCCGACAACGTCTCGTCGCGGTTCTCTTTTCTCGCCGCGCCATCGAGCAGGCTTCCCGACAGCCCGAGATGACAGACCAAGAGTATCGTCAACATACTATTAGCAGAGCAAAAAGGTATAGTCTCCCAAAGGATTTTTAACTGATTATCGTGGTGCTAACTATTTGCAGAACCCCGAGCTCATTCGACTGCTGACATCTGCACCGAGAAGCAAGATGAAGATTTTAAGGACACACGACAACTCGAGGAATAAGAATAAGAACTAAGGATTAAGATCGACACCGAGACGAGCCCGAGGACCAGCACCGAGGAAGCTGAAGAAGATCAAGGACAAGAATACTAACAGCAGCAGGACGACAACAACAACAACAACAACAACCGACACAAGGATACTAACAGGATACTAACTAACAGCAGCGCCGGGTTCTAGGACCTATTATTTCACGGCGAAGCCGTTATTGTTCATGCTCAAATGAAGGGAGACTTGTTCTCCCGCACCATGCGAGCATAAACAGCGACGCCCAGATCAATGCTTTAGCAGGCCCACTACCTATTGTCGCGAGCGCGGAGGGGGCTTCGGCCTCTACTATTCCGCGTCTCGCACAGGCGGGTGGCTACATTTTAATACTCTGATGCCCTTTGGCTAAGTAGTGGTAAGTTAGGTAGCTAGACTTAGGGGTCTATGGAACTGTGGGGTTATGGTCACGGGTTTGCCATGTTTCCAAGCTGGATTCTGGCTTTGGGATATTTACTTGGATTGGTTACCTAGGTACTACTGACATTTAGATCTTGGGGGTGGGATGATTAGGGCTCTTTATGATGAGCAGAAGAGAGAGAAGATAAGTTTACCCTTAATACCTATTCTTACCACCTTCTATTTACCTTCTTGATTGACTAATTGGGTTTGCCTAGGCTCAAGTGGACTTCTGCAGTCCGCTACGCGCGCTCGTGGTGATATTCATGACTGACTTCAAGGGTGGTTTGGTTCGAGATAATGATATATATCTGTACTTTTTACATGTACCTAGTATGCAAGCATAGAACCAAGCTCGGTGGCAGCGGGTTTAATAGAGATTCATGAATTGGTTACATATCGCTACACATCCCGTAATACATTCTGCTACAATCACCTCCATCTTCACGTAAAGCAATGTCCACAACAATTCAAAGGGCACAAACAGTGTAATACTTGTAGACAGGTAGGTTCTATTCAAGACACTTACTCTATCTAGACTCTACTCTAGTTTATGGCTCAGCGATCTACCGAGGCTTTATCTTCGTCCAGCCGCTGGTACCCTTCTCTCTCTCGCGCTCCCTCCCTGCAACGGCCCTGTTAGGCACTCTCGAGTTATGATCGCCGCTACTACCGCTCTTAACAGTATTGACGCTCATGTAACTCTCGATGCCGAAGCGGTGGCCTGGGACACCGGGTTGCCCTTTGTTTGGTGTCCCACCAACCAGCACACCATCGTCAAGCGCGTCGTCTGGTGTCCAGGCGTCGTCTTCTAGCAACTCCCACTCTGGGACCGGGTTCTCGCGCACTAGCTTGGCCTTCAGCTTGTCGACCATCTTAATCACGGTGGGCATCCGGAAGCTGCGCGTAAGATCATTGCCCGCCGCGCTGCCGAGAAAGGTGTGGGCCGTGCCGTGCGAATATAGCCCCATGCGAGGTGCTGTTCTACCTAGCTCAGCCGGGTTGTTGCCGTTGGTCTGGGCAGGCGCCTCTGCTATCTGCTGGGGGTTGCGTTGCAAGGAGGAGTTGATCAGGAGATTATATAAGTTGCGTCCCAGACAGGCGAAGTCTTCGAGACTATTGCTGTTATCACTCATGGGCACGCCTTGTGTCCGGCAGAGCCAGACGATGTCGTAGGCTAGCAGACAAACTGCTTCGAGGAAGGAATTGTACGCCGACGGGTCCTCCTTGCTAAGGACCGACAGGGGCTTCTCGAGAAAAAGGGGCCGAGGGTGCGGGACATGGGCAAATTGACGGTCACGTGGGTCGGGGGGTAGGAGAGAAGTACCGGGAAATGCGACGTCGCCGTGGTGGTAAGAAGACGTCAAGGAAAAGATGGTTGGTTTGGGGTAGTCATTGTGCGGTAGTGTAAATTCTGCCGGAAGACGAATGGACAGGTAGTGAGAGGTAAGCCATAATAAGTGGGTGATATGCGCGAGAGAAGCGGAAATAAGTTCAGGTTGCGCGCCTAGGTTTAATATTAGACTAGGTTGAACGACTACGAGTTACGTTTAGATGAGATACGAGATACTTACTGTTCAAATTGTGTAGGTCGACGATGTCGATGCCGCCAATCTTATACTCGAACCGGACGGGATTCCCGCGACGGACACGTTGTAGTCTATATAATTTGGCTACTTCCATGCACAGCGCGGCGCGGTACTGAGTCATGGCGTCGTACTCTCGGTCCCAAGTATACTTGGCCATCTTGGCGGCCTTTTTAGTCTCCTCAAGCTCCCGGTTTCGCCGCACCGAAACACCCTGGGCCGCGGCGGCAAGATCCGACTTCTTACGGGCGATGCTAGCCTTGCGCTCCTGTATCTCTTTCTTCGCAGCGTCGACCTCTTCGCGGAGCTTCTCTGCCGTCGCTATGATCTGCTCCGTCCTCTCTTTGGCCTTACGTTCCTCCGAGATGCAGTTCTCTACGTAGACTCGAGTGAAGCGATCGTTTGCGGGGGTTTCGGAGCTCGCGTCGCTGTCTGACAATCGCTTGGTGACTCGAGACTCGAGCTCCTCGGCTTCGATGAGAATCCGAGCGTTGGCTATTCGTCTGTCGTATAGTTCGTTCCTCGCATCTACCGCGCAGAAGAAGGGTAACCTCGACGGGTGGTGCATCCGTTGACAAATGTCGCAATTCATGGTGGTGGCGGGACTTGCGGTGGGAACTGACGAAGATTCAATGGTGCGGGATGTCTGTCTGGGGGGGGACGGGGGGATTAAGAGACGCGCTTCTACGGATAGCAAGCGGTCGATTGAAGAACTCCTATTACATTTGCGAGGTAAGCAATCTGCATATCGACTTGCCAGAAGGCTATATAGATATCGACGGAAAAAAAGCGATATGGAATAAACATTGATGAGAGGATGTGAATGGAAAGTTGGAAGATGGGTTCAATGCTCCTTGTGACGTTGAGAGGTGCAGGGGTATGGATTAGGTATGCATGTAAAAGAGGTATTATGTACCTGTTACATGCAGGGGCAGTTGTACTTACCTTATCGGACTCTTATCAGTAGCCTATCAACCTTATTGCGCTTGCCTGCCAAGTCTGTCGAGTCTCGTTCAATTTAAACTTGATTTTTGGGCAGCGACGCGTCTCTCTCGTTGTCTTTCAGGTATGTAACATGTAAGAAGCTGTTCCAAGCTGTTCCTTAATTTATTGTTCTGTGCCTTGGTCTGTTTATATACGAGTCTAAAGTCGGAGTTAAAACAATCAGGTGATTAATTTATTCAGCCTCAGGCTCTCAGCTGCCCTTCCATTCATTCTAATTCTAATTCTACTCGTGAGTCACGAGTCGTCTCTTCTCTACAATATCAGATTATTCTGGACACTGGACGCTTGCTGTTCCGTTTGTCAACGAGAAGTCGACAAAAAACAGCTGTCAGAGACTCAGAGTCATTAAAGTTACGGCTGGCATCATGTCTACCACACCTAGATCGTCATCGCCAGTGAAGCAATCACTTGCTCAGGATGAAATGCCAGGTGATCAATCAATGATGGTAGAGTTACCAACTCATCTGGGTGACCAAACCGAGTTTGTTGATCCTGAGGAGGATGTGACGGTAAAGCTACAATCACAACCGCAGCCGAGATCGCCTTCACGGGCTCAGGGCCCCAAGGTCGATCAGGGCCAAGACATGTCGCTTATGGCTAGACAGTTGGACCGTCAACGTCAGACACGAACTCCCGAGCCACAGAAGCGGCGGAGTAATAGGTCTGAAATGCAGAGTCCCGGTCATCTTGTTGCATTTGATTGGGAAGACTTCGAGGATCGCTATGAGAAAGCTCTACAAGAGGCCGACGAGCAAGAGAAACAGCTCTTGGAAGAGTTTGATACTCTTGTCAAGGTAAGCCGAGAGATCTTATACTATATAGCCATTAGCGACTCGATTAGCGACTCACCAAATTATGGCTAACGCTAAAATCTACTAGTACTTCAACGTCTGGGCGTCAGCTTCGTCCGCCCATGATAATGAGAGAGCGGTCAAGAGGTTTGTCATCCCCTGTCGTGTATTTCTGCACAAAAATGGTAGTTATTAAAAGTTGGCAGACTACAAACTCGCGAGAGACATGTGCGCCTCTCCGAGCAGGCACTCTTACAAAAGAAGCAACATCGTGAGTATTAGTGCCCCTGATTTTTATATCTCCGAGGCTGATTTAAGTAGTATCTGAAGTAGTGAAGGCCTTCCAGAGTGCTCTAGCGCTTCTGAGATCAACCTGAGCTCACATATTCCGTATTATATGTTTATATGGCGGTGCATGATATCAGTGTGCATTCGATGAATATAGGTGAGGTTTACGACTTGACGACTTTTACGATGCTTATGACTTAATTACGATATGGAGTTGTACTTAGCTGCGTACATACAATTTGCTACCGTATCTAGCCTCATGATCTATACTTTACGTTGATGTCTTCTCTCGACACTTGGTCTCATTTTCAGGTAATGAATACATAACGTACGTACCTAAGTACCTACATAGGTACATACATACTCGTAGGTGGGTCGAACGCGACGCGGTTTGGCCATAACCCAAGCCGGTTATCGATAACGTTCAGTTGGTCAGTTGGTTCAGTTGCTACCAAAGCTCCATCAATACTTCCCTTTGCCTCGAAATTCATTTACACCTATTTAACCTTTCTTTCACAACCTACATCGCCTATCCAGCCGCTAGTAGCGATTGGTTTATGTGACAATGTCTACTTCTCTACGAGGCACAGGCAACTTATTCCAAGTGCCAGAAGTTTCGCAGGTACGCTTTTCCGTTGCTGATTCTTTTCTTCAGTTAGCTAATGCTGACTTCTTAGGCAGGAAGAGATAAGCTCTTTTCACGACGCGCACTTCTCTCTTGCAGCTACCAAACTCTTCAGTGCCCAATTCTTCCAGCCGGAAAATGCGCAAGATGAGCAAGATGAAAATCAGTACTATGAGGAATATGAAGAATATTACGAAGAAGAGGATGACGGCTTAGGCTATTATCCAGATGGTGTTAAACGCACGCTTACGGATGAGCAAATCGCTATATTTCGACATTCTGAAATTGAAGCCCTTCGCCGTGCTAAGACTAGAGCCGCTAAGCTCGGGGAGACGTCTACCGCACCGTCGCAAGCGGCCGAGGAAGACGATTCCGCATCTACCAGTAGACCTAATCCTGATTCGATAGCACTATCGTTACCCCCAATACCAGATGAGAGCCATGAGAAATACAAAGGGAAGGAAGAAGACGGGCAGGATGGTAGCGAGGATGGAGAAATCGAAGAAGAGATGCCTAAGCCTACCGAAGCTGAAGTCAAGCGAGAGAAAAGGCAACGCGCGAGACGAAAGAAGCATGAGCAGCGCAAGTTCCATCCCGAGAAGAAGCCCGATTTACGGAAGAGAACATGGGACGTAGTCGAGACTGGTATGGACAGTCTGTACTACGATGATGAAACAGCCCAAGACACGGCTGCCACTCCCGCGGCACAGAGACGAAGAATCTCATACGACGACTGAAGACTGGCGGAAAGAAAAGAATTTTCCATATTTCTCTGTGGTATTCTAGTACCGAAATAACTACTTGATACGCGATTGATCCGTGGTTGAGTGATACCTGGCCAGGTTAGTGCTACATCCCCAATTCCCCTTTGTTTAAGTCGTTTCCGTGATGAGAACCTTTGTATCGTCATCCTTAGTCTGAAAGTCCGGGACCACCTGAAGTTGGCTTCTGGCTGACGGATGGTTGGATTACCTAAACGGATGCATGTCGAATAATTAATCTTCTCTCTGAATGCGTTATACCATCCCTTTTATGCATTATCCCTTTTCTACTACAACAAGCATTGTTGCTGACTACTTGTACTGCAAGTTTTAGGTGAACAGTGGGAAGACTTCGCAATTACAAACAAATGGGTTTGTATTAAAGACTTTGTAACCACATATGCACCTATAGTCAGTCTACTTACGGGGTGTCTCGGATATGTTCTGGTGGTATTACCACTAGAATGTAATTTATCTGGTTCTGGAGGTGGCCATTTGCTACTCTTCGACTGAACATATTATTTAGTTACGCATTGGGTCCAACATTCCCTTACATGACGGAATAAGGAAGGGTGCATTTATTGATAATTAGGTGCGCAAGTGCCTACATAGGTATACAAAGTTTAGCATGCCAGCACAAAGAGCTTATACATATGCTCTCGTCGGCATGAGCTGTTTTAGGTGCTGTGTTGCAGAATACATGAGTAGGTACCTATGCACCTACCTTAGGTTAGGCAGACAACGAGCTATAATAAAATCATACAAGCACCCATTGTTCGGTCCTTCTATTTGTAAAATGAGAAAAATGATTAGGTTAGGGAAGTTGCGCCTAGATTAGACTTCACCTTTCTAGTGTACATCGTACATGGACCTCTCTGGACCTCTCTTAGTACATGTAGTACAGGTAGTAGGCACCGTGTGGATTCAACTTTAGGTAGCACATAAATACTGTTCTCATCCAATCGGCTACCAGTTCGGCTGGGGTAGAGACTCCACTCGGGCGCCTCCAGCCTTTCCAGAACCTTGTTATCGACATCCCACTTTCAAATCTCCCATCCCACCACCCAGCACCAAGACGAATTCGGGAACATCCTCTATAACCGCGCCATCGCGTGCCACGTTCCGCTCCGGCCGGCATTTCGAGGTCAAGCGACGACCTCTCAATCCCGACTCTTTTCTACCCGCTGCTATTATTCTCCTTGACGCTGTTCGTATCCCGAAAGGATACCTACGTTGCCCATCATGGCGCGGGTCTACGCCGACGTCAATCAGAATATGCCCAGAAGCTATTGGGACTATGATAGTGTTAACATCAGTGAGTTCAGTTCGGCATCGAGCAACTGAGAGCCATGTTTGCATCACGTTCCCATCTCGTCCAATGCAATATCCTCGTTACATCTGTTCCAAATCTTCCCAAGGCTCGCGGCTTCGTATCAATCAATATCTGCTAGCAAACAGTAAAAACTAACATTTTTGGTACTACTAGGCTGGGGAATCCTAGAAAACTACGAGGTCGTTCGCAAAATTGGTACGTCGCGTCGCGTCCCGTATCCTTCCCAATACCAATAGCCGACTAATTTCTCACCGTGATCAGGCCGTGGAAAATATTCCGAGGTCTTTGAGGGTATCAACGTGATTAACTATCAGAAATGCGTCATCAAAGTCCTGAAGCCCGTTAAGAAGAAGAAGATCAAGAGAGAGATTAAAATTCTCCAGAACCTTTCGGGCGGTCCCAATATCGTTGCTCTCCTGGACGTCGTCAGAGACAATCAAGTATGCAGCCACAATTTTTCCGATGCTATGGTCAGGCGCTGTTATATCATATTAGGAGCTAACTCTATTTACCGCCGTATAGAGCAAGACTCCGTCTCTCATCTTCGAATATGTGAATAACACGGACTTTCGAAGCCTCTACCCGAAGTTCAACGACATCGATGTGCGTTACTACATCTACGAGCTACTCAAGGCTCTCGACTACTGCCACAGCAAGGGTATTATGCATCGAGATGTAAAACCTCATAACGTTATGATCGATCATGAGAACAGAAAGGTATGTAACCTACAACCTTGCCACGGCCGTTGTTGCTCACGAATTCGCTAGTTACGTCTCATCGACTGGGGTCTAGCCGAGTTTTACCATCCAGGAACCGAATACAACGTGCGCGTAAGTTCATCAAGTAGCTCCTGCACCTCCTCGCCTTTCGAGAAGCGATAGGTTGTCTACTCGTACGCCTATGTGCTTATGCCATCGATTTTTTAAACCGGCGGGGTGGATATGAAATTCGTACATGCTAACATTATCCTTAGGTTGCCTCTCGCTATTTTAAGGGGCCCGAACTACTAGTCGATTTCCAAGAGTACGACTACAGTCTGGACATGTGGAGTCTGGGTGCTATGTTTGCCTCCATGATCTTTAGAAAAGAACCTTTTTTCCATGGGAACAGCAACTCAGACCAACTCGTTAAGATTGCGAAGGTACTCGGTACTGATGATCTCTTTGACTATTTGGATAAGTATGAGATAGAGCTAGACCCTCAGTACGATGACATCCTCGGTCATTTTACAAAGAAGCCCTGGCACAGTTTCGTCAATACTGAGAACCAACGATTCGTGAGCAACGAGGCCATCGATTTCCTGGACAAGCTTCTGCGATACGACCATAATGTTTGTACCCCCACTCGATCAATTTCTGATACGTTCTAATGGGCATTTAGGAACGTCTTACCGCAAAGGAAGCTATGGCGCATCCATATTTTGCTCCCATCCGGGACGAAGCTACCCTCAAGGAGTATCTTGGTGGCGCAACGGTTAGCTCCGAGTCTTAAGGATCCAGCCTACCCAACCGACCCCGTACTTCTTTTCAGCTCTTCCTCTACGAATTCTTAAGATACCCGGGCATATCCCCGCTCGTCGTTCGATTAGTCTCCAGCCTCCACTATGAGTATGTGCGCTCGTATCTCGTGCTTATGGCATTGCATATTTCTGCATGTCAGGCTACACGCCACTGAAACTGGATGGAAGTTTAGTTCTAGGTAGTTCTACTAATAGGCCCGTGCGATGCGTCTGACCGATGGTTACTCTTCGCGGCGGCAAGACCACGACGTGGCATACCGATAAGAAAGCATGCAATGAATGCCATGTTTTATTTTGCTACGACCCCGTAAACTCTGTTCGTTCCTACTTAGTACACTACGAGGTTATTTCGATGTCTGTGGTTCTGGGGATGCAGTGGATTGAACGTGAATTGAGTGACTTAACCAGCCGGACTTTTGGCGTTCCCGGGATTTTTTTTGTTAAGGGAGGTGTTGAGACGGGTTGCTTGTTTTCCGACTTAGGAGACCTCGGCATAAAGGATGTTGAAATTTTCCTTCTTTTCATTTTTATTCGTGCTATCGGGTATGGCAAGATTACTGATACTGCTACTACTATAAGGTTAGGCTAGTATAGTATGCTAGTATAGGAAGATTAGCAAAGTAGCTTACACGAACAGGCAAACAGACGAGTTTGATGATGGGTCTTGGCTGAATTCGTGGGGATGTGTGATACTATACCTAATATATCTTGAATATCTGAGGACATCAGTCAGTCACCTGTAATTTGAGACTTATAAACTAGTAAGTAATACAAATAGGCCTAACTAGTCGTAGAATATTAGGTAGTGCATATATACGTACGTACGTAAACCGTATCACATTCAGTCCCTAGGTAGGTAGGTATAAGTCATAGTTGTATAAAAAGCCAAGTAACTAGGGAAATGGTATGTAGGTTATGTTATGTACTCTAGACACTTAATAAAGACTGCTTTATACCATGCCGAGGTACTAAATATATACATACTATACGGTATGTTATTAATTACTATATACTCTAATTCTAATCGAGGCTGCTAGTTATATCAGCCAGCTATATGCACTTCATCCTCATCTATCTATAGGTAACCCGTCTTTGGGCTCAAGCCACGTATATCCACCTCCCCATACATACCGTCCCATCCCTTAAACTAATGGATATGCCACATGCATGCATGCATGCCATCCCATCTAAGTTATCTACTTACAGCACGTAAAGCAGAAATCCCGATCGCACACGAACCCATCCTCGCCACACCTGCGCGCCGAGCCGCCCGGCGTGCGCACGGGACTGCTGCTGCTCTCTAGCATTACGCTCGGGCCACCACCGCCACCACGGCCGCCTATCCGTACCCGCCGCGATGACGGCGTAGAAGCGAGAACGCTGATGCTGATGCTATCATCGGCGTTCACCACCGTGCGCGCTAGCGGCGAGCTCTGCGCCGCCACGGGGCTGCTGGCCATGAACCTGCGCTTGGTGCCGCGGAACGCGCGGGAGTCGGTGGCGGGGGGCGCGGCGCGCTTACTGTTGGTGCGGTGGTGGGGGGTATGATGTGTGCTGGAGCTCGTGAGGAAGCCGTGACGATGGTGGTGGTTGGATTTACGGGGTGTGGAGGAGGAGTCGCGGGGGTGGTGGTGGGGGGTTGTGGTGGTGATGATGATGTTGCGGTCGGGTCGGGTGATGAATGGGCTTGTTGTGACGCTTGATGAGAGGACGCTTAGTTCGTCGTCGTCTTGGTCTGGGTCGTCGGGGATGAGGGATGTTAGGGCCCGGTTTCTACTACGGGTGGATGGGGTGCGATGGCTGCTGCTGCTTGTCTTTGCGAGGGCCGGTGATGCTTTGCTGCGTTTCTTTGGCGTGCTAGGGGTTGTGGTTTTGGAGGCGGGTTGTTGTGTAGATGAAGAGGATGGGTTCTTCGGTAGGTTCATCAAAACATCCGTTGGATCGACCTCCTTGCTTTGTTCACTTTGGGACGGTAATGGTCGCAAAACCAATTCGGACGTTTCGGTAGGTGGGCTGACTTGTCGTGGAGGTGATATAGCTGGTTCTGGTTCTGGTGTGGGCAAAGGTATGACTTCTTCCTCTCTGTGGGAATACGGCTGGTCTGGGTCTTGTTCCGTAGAATCTGGCTGGATTATAGCATGATCGAGGGGTAGCTCTAGCTCTGAAGTGGGAGAGCTAAGAGGTTGGATAGCTTCTTGTATTGGATCGGGCAATCGAGTAGCACTCTCCTCTGGTTCTGTCGCTGCAGGTAGACTCGGGGTTGCTTCACGGGGACTATCTTGTGCAAGATTGACTTCCTGGGCTTTTATAGGGGTATCTTGGATTTCATCGCTCATAAGATCATAGGATATAGTTTCAACTGCGCAGTTCGTATTCCCTATAGCACTGCTCTCCGCGTTTGCTTCTCGATCATCGGAGTTGGCATTCAGATCCAAATTCTGTGGGTTATCGAGTACTTGTTCCTTATTAGAATAGCTACCAGGCGATGTAGGCTCGCTAAGCGGGGGTGTTTTGCTATCTGTCGGTATTTCCATCACTATCGTGTCCATCTCATTATTCGAAGACAAGGGTTCTGCCTCCCCCGAGTTATCAAGATTGGAAGGGAGATCGGCTACCTCAATCTCAACATTCTCATTATTGCTTGTATCTTCGTGGCCCACCAGCAGTTCGTCTTCATGACTTTCTTCATCCGGAGCAGTTATATCAGCTAGCCTATCAATGACTTCTTTGAGGTCTTCGTTTATTGTAGGCTGCATGACCTCCCCACGCTGAGGGGTGTCAGACTCTGCATGTTCCTTAGGTTCGTCTACTCTTGGAGAAGGATCGGAAGTTTCTAAGGCCACATCTTGGAGGGAATTTGATAGATCGACTGTCTCCGACCCTTGCCGACTCTTGGTCTTGGACATTTGGCCATAGGAGTCTATCTGCTTACGACTCCGCGAAGATTTCCCATGAACATCGGAAGGACGCATTGCCCTAATTAAGACCTCAATTTGGGCTAGCTTTTCAGTTTTCTGCTCCACTACCGTGGGCTCTTTTTCTGACGACGGTGGTGGTGATATCACTTTGGTATTAGAACATGGTTGTTCTACGGGCACGGCTACCTTTTTTGGTCGCCTGCGCTGTGATTTCTGAAGGGTATGAGAAGCTTGTTCAGTCACAGTCTCGGAATCTACTTTCGTATCCTTCCGGCCCGTTTGCTTTGGCTTCTTAGTTACCGAAGCCAATGGGGAGGACTTATTCTTTTCCGTAGTTGCAATTTTAGCAATTTCTTGTGTATTACCCCCCAAAAGGATATCATCCTCGTCGGAATCATTAGTAGCCAGCGTCGGATGAGGTAAAATTTTACGCCCCGTTGTCTTTGCATGGGAAACCTTCTTCGGTAGCTGATGGTGAAAAGGAGGACCGAGGAAACCACCGTTGTAACCCCCTGGCGCTATTGACGGTCCATATCCAAGTTGGTTGTGATACCCCACGGGTTGGCCAATAAAGCCAAACCTATCCTGATAGAGAGGCTGTGGAAGTTCTGGAGACTGCCAGAGCGGATCAACAGAGGTACTTGCGAACATTGGAGGTCCGAACATGAAGGGATCAGGGGGACCGAATGGATGTAATTGCATCCCGGGATATAGCTGATGGTTGAACTCTCCCGGCATGATAGGTTGATTCAGCCCAGGATGTAGTCCTGGAGAAGGACTATGCATTGATGGTTTAGTCGGTAACGAAGATTTAGAGCCAGAGTCTTCTACCGGTCGGTTATCCTTCTCTTTCATAATTCCTTCTTCTTCATTACTTAAGACGGAACCCTCCCTAGCCCGATCTTTCTCATCTTCTAAGGATAGAAGATGCCCATTGTTGACAATTACCTCCCCAGTCTCAAGGTCAATCTCATCACCGACGCCAGTGAAATCCCTCCCATACTTTTCAAAGATGCGTTCAAAGGCCGACTTCAGTCTCGTCGCAGCCTTGGCCCTTCCCTTATCAAGCTCGTAAAGAGGATCTTGTCTGGCATCAAACTGGGTGGGGCTCATAGAGAGCTCATCTAGATTTGCTTCATCATCGTCATCATCATCATAAGGGGCTTGCCCAAGTTTCGGTCTCTTTGAAGGCGGTTCCATGATCCCGGTTACTCTGCCATGACTTAATTAATAGTCAGCACGTATCGAGATGACTTCGACGGCTATAATTTAATCCGTTTTATGCGTTCTCTAAAAAGAACCTAAGACAAAAAGTAGAATGAAAAGGTTCATAATTCGATATGTGCAACTGCTTTGATGATGAACGCGTCTATGAATGTGGATAAGCGCGTCCACGTCTTGTATCTTGTATCTTGGATCTTATCGGACAATGGAATGGGTTCCAATCCGCACTTAGGTGTTACCGGCTAGGTACATAGACCAGTACTTTTCTAAAGTACCTGACTCAGTTTTCTCCACCTTTCTCGATTACTCAGTACATACTCTACACTACACGTATTGTACCTAGATGTTTCTCAGCTGCAACCACCCTGATTGTTAGCGCTACAGGTGCCTGAGTGATCAGCTGATGACGTACTTGCGTACCAAGCACATGCATAAGTCGACGTCTCAATTCACGGCCGCCATCCAAACCTTCTTTTTGCAATACCTCAAAATCAATAGCAGCAGCATGGAATTAGTGGAATGGCAGATATCCCAAGTTCGCCATGTATTGCCAAAAGTGCCGCACTCCCCTTAAGCTAGATGGATCGTTAGCAGACCTCAACCCAGCTGCATTTGATCTACTTGTTGGTCTGATAGCCACCCCCAACCCAAAGAATGGTCGCAATGGTCGCATGCAACTAACATTTCGCAGCTACGTCCTCCCAGCAGCACCCGAAGCGATCGCCCTCTTCGCGCTTAACCTACCCGAATGATACCGAGAGAAAAGCATTATATGATAGAGTATCTAAGGATATCGGACCGGCAACCTTCAAAAGAAATGGCAGCACCTTGCGTGGCGATGGCCAACCTCGCGATAGCTCCGCCATGTCCTTCGTCCTCCTTACAGAGTCTCAAGTAGCACCCCCAAGGCTCACGCCTCCAGCAGAACCCCAAAGTCCGAGACAGCAACGCCGAATATCCATGTCCAGTGGCCAACGTAATGACGGAAGGAAACCTACGCAACCCCACGAAGCCGAGCGCGTTAATAAACTTTTTGAGATTTTATCCGCGCGTTCGGATATAGACCATCCCGTCTGTGTTGAATGTACGGAGATGTTAGTAGACGGGCTCCAGAAGAAGCTGGAATCCACAGCACGGGAACGAGATGCCTATGCAGCTTTCCTCAAGCAAGTCCAAGCCGAGGTGCCCAGCGAAGAGGATATCGCCGAATCAGAAAAGGCCGTAGAAATAGCACGCAAGCAAGAGCAAGAGTCGTTCAAGCAGCTATTGGCGCTGGAGAAAGAAAAGGCGGCACTTGACCTTGAAATCGCAGCTCTCGAGGAGGAATCACAGGCACTAGATGCCGAGGAGGAGCAGTTCTGGAGAGAGCGCAATGCATTTGCAGTGAAACTCTCCGAGTTCCAGAACGAGAGGGACAGCATAAATACCAAGTTCGATCACGACTCGCAACTTCTCACGAGACTCCAGCGGGCAAACGTGTATAATGATACATTTTCAATACACCACGATGGTCACTTCGCAACGATCAACGGGCTCAGGCTTGGCAGGCTATCGGCAAAACCTGTAGACTGGCCCGAGATCAACGCCGCTTGGGGTCAAGCATTACTACTGGTTGTCACCGTTGCCGATAAGCTAGGGTACAAATTTGAGGGTTACGAGCCCTTACCCATGGGATCAGCATCCAAGATTATTCGCTACGATTATCCATCCCCATCTTCTAGTCGGTTAGGACATCGAAGTGGGCCCCCACCAGGACCTAAGAAGACCGTATTGGAGCTATTCTCCTCAGGCGATCTTCCGCTGCAAATGCTGTGGAACCGCAAGTTCGACCAAGGAATGGTAGCATTCTTAGAGCTAGTAAGACAGCTTGGGGTCTTCGTCCATCAGCAAACGAAAGAAAGCAGCAGTCGCGAGTACGCGGCAAACCCGCTAACGCTCCCTTACAAGATTGAAGGAGACAAGATCGGCGACGACCGGATAGGCCACTTCAGTATCAAGCTGGGCATGAATACTGACGAGAACTGGACGAAGGCATGCAAGTTTGCACTTACGTGTTGCAAGTTTCTGATCGCACACGCGAGCAACGTGAGTCATATATCAAACGGACGTTGAGGTCTAGCTACCTAGCGCCTGGTTCTTGTGACGGGTTAGGTTAGAGACGGCGTTTGGCGTTGCAGGAAACAAGCAAGACGTTTTACACTGCTATCATGGCCGGGACATTAATGTTGTTAGAGTCATTATTGTAGTTACTAGATATCCAATGTATACATATCTCCGGGCGCTGTGTTTGTATTCGGTCGTTATTATTTATTACTATACTTTTGTAGTTGGGTAACATACCTAGGTGATATCGCTGCTATATAACAATCGAGCCTTAAATATAAATAAGTTACAGTAATAGCCATCTCGATATTAGGTCATTATCTAAGTCTATTCGTATCAGCCTTGTCTATACTCTTAGACCTTTAGACACAACTGAGTATTATACGGAGCTAATTGTATACTATAATTACAGGTAGTTAGAATACAAACTCGCTAGTTATACCAATACAGTCCTCAGATAACCCAACCGTTTGACCCCCATCCCACGTATCATGTGTTTGAATTAGTATGCACTATGCAACATGCTTCACCGGTGTAAGGCTTCAAGATGAGTAAGAAGTTGTTAAATTGAAGTTCATGAGAGAACGGAGTTCTCTCACTAGACTAATATATGCAAGTCAAACTAAGTTAATCTGCCTTCTGTCTCAATCAACCGCCTTGCCTTTGTCCGACCTAAGAATGGGATCTCTCGATTATCCCATGGGCGGAACCAAGCAATTCATCTCATCTTAAAAGACCAGTCTTGGTCATTTAGACACTAAAACAGCTATATCCTCTTGTATAATATTTGGTCATTTTCCGTGTCAACGTTGAACATTGTCAGCTTCGGCTACAACCTAATACCAGCATCCTTCTACTCTCTAGGTTTGCTAGCCGTATCATCCTTATCCTTAAATGCCGAAGCATCCCTCGAGGCTGTCGGCGTTCTGCGGGGACGCCTCGGCATAAGCGGATGCGGTTGAAGCCACTCCCGTCGTTCTCCTCCCCTCCCACGAGACATCGACTCAGCCCGAATGGGCCGTCCTCCTGGTTTGGTATTCCGTCTGGACTCAGCGTCTCTTTCTTGGTGGTTGACGCAGTGCCAAGTGTGCTGCCCCATCATCATCAATGAGTTGTCCTCGATGGCCTTGTTCAAGCGGTTGTAGGTGTGGCTATACGTACCTAAGGTAGTTATCACGGCGGCAATCATGTTGGTGTTAGTGACGGGAAAGGGGATAGCAGATAGTTTGAGTAGACTGATAATGACGGCAGTAGTGAAGGTAGCGATGATAAAAGTGGTGAAAGTGTCGGTATTTAAATGGTTTTATTTATGTAATAAGGTTTATATTCAAGGCTTAAAACGAATTTAATTTACTAATAATTTTCTAAAATTTTAAAGTCTTTAATAATCTTTTTTTATCTTAAGTGACTTTAAACCAATTGTTTGATATTTTTTTTAAAAGGGGGGATGTACTTTTTTAACCACACCACCCTTTTAACCAATCACAACCCGTACAACCCCTTTTTTAAAATATCACAATTCGTTAAAAAGCTTGCCCGTGACCCACAAATACAAACACACGGGCCATGCGTTTTATGGCTTAAACGGGCGTAACCCCCGCGTTTTAACGAATTATAATTTAACGTACATTAAAATAAATCTTTTTATTTTAATTTAAAAAAATTAAAACATTATTTATAAATAATTTTAAAAAATATAACTTTATATTTAACCGCTTTTTTAATTATATATTAATTATTTTATATTTTATTTTATATTATTTTATATTATTTTATAATATATATTATTTAATAATTTTAAAAATAATTATTTTAATTATTTATTAATTTTTAATTATATTTATATTTTAATTAAT